>NC_056525.1:77277622-77293928 GCF_019175285.1 Sceloporus undulatus | reverse complement strand
CCTAGTCAATGTTCTTTTAATGTTCCAGGCAAGCTCTAAAGAGCCTCTGTGTTCTAAAGTGCCACCTACTGGCCATTCATCTAATTGCAGTTAATGCAAAACTAACAGAAACATGTCTTGGAAACATATCCAGGGGTGGCCATGTTGGCCATACAGTGGTACCCCGGGTTACGAAAGTAATCCGTTCCGCGGACCCCTTCGTAACCCGAAATCTTTCGCAAGCCGAATTTACCATAGGCGCTAATAGCGAAAGCCGCGATTCCGTGTGAAAAAGCGCCGAAAAGCACCAAAAAAATTTTCGTAACCCGGAAATTTCGTAAGGCGGTGATTTCGTATCCCGGGGTACCACTGTATAGCAAAGTACAATAGCATTCAAAATCCACAAAACAGTGATACCTTTAATCGGACAATCAACATGCACAAAATACATGTAGCAAGCTTTTGAAGCTCCACTAGTTTCTTCAGCAGGCAAAATAAACAACGTAATTTTATATTTTTTCTCTCTTGATTCGTAACACCTTTGCCTGAAGAAGAATCCAGGGAAGCTTTGAAAGCTTGCATCATTTTTTATGTGCAGAAATATGTCTTGTTCTGGAAATGTTTCTCCAGCTTTTGATAGCTATGTTTACCAGAATCTTCACAGCTGTGTTGTTAATTGCTGTCAAGTTGGCTTCAACCTATGGAGACCTTAAGAATGGGAGACTCCAAGGCATGCTGTTATTATTAACCCAGATCAGGTCTTGGAAACTGAGGGCCTTTGGTTTTCTGACTAAGTCTGTCCACCTATAATGTGGTCTCCCTCTTTTCCTGCTGCTTCCCACTTTACCAAGTATTCGTGTCTTTTCTAATCAGTCATACAATCTCATAATATGTTCAAAGTAGGACAGCTTCAGTTTTGTCACTTTGGCTTCTAGGGAGAGTTCAGGCTTAATTTGCTCTCTGACCCATTTGTTAGTCATTTTGGCAGTGTATTGTAGCTATAGATCTCTCCTGCTGCACTACTTTTTAAATGGCTTCATATTTTATACCAGTGCACTTTATTGGGATAGTCCCCTTTCCCTTTCTGCACAGAACTTTCTATTAAAGTAATGTTTGTGAGACAGATTCTACAATGTAGTTTAGAGGTGATGATTGCTCCACTACTCCAATAGGATTGTTATCTTATTGTTTGGGAAGGACTTAAAGAGTTTTCATTCCATAGATTTCACTGGAATATTTTGAAAGGAGTGGGCCATTCAGTTAGAGAAGATGGCTTATCTCCTTCCTCACCCATCCTGCAGCTAAAGATGGGTCTTAAGGTATGTGAAAAGAACAGTCTGAGAAAAGAGCATTAGAGAAATAGGGAGATATAGACCTATTAGTTTTCCACTGAAAAACACCACTGGGGTCCAGTTACCCCTCACTGGGGAACTGAAATTGCATATTGGATGGGCTTCAATACCCAGGGGTATATGTACAGTCTGACTCTGGAGTAGTCTGCTAATACATTTGTAAATAAGGGCTAGAATCCATTTGGGAACTTACAAATGCATAACTACTCTAGTTACATAGCTATGCAGTGTCTCCCACCCCAACCATTTTCTCTCCGCTTTCCAGACAGCAGCCACTGTGACTGATAGAGGTCCATTCCCCTGGAACTCAGGAAGTAGAAGATTGATGTTCCCACCCTCTGTAAATGATTTCCATTGCAACAGGCAGAAACAGGGTCTCTGCCACAATTCTCCCTTACACCAGAAATCAGTTACATGAGTGGGTTAGGAACATCAGTCTTCTGTTTCTCAGTCAATGGGACATGGACCACTGTCTATCACAGTGGCTGCTGATTGGGGGACTTTCACAGTCCATACATATCCCCTAAACTTGGTAATAAATAGGAATTGTAAATACCAAACAGTTGTGTATATGAAACTCTAGGCTGCATATTGGTAATTGTCAAGTGAATTACAGCCAATATTACACAAATGTCCTCAGACTCTAGTAATATCTCCTCCAAAAGAAAGCCAAATCTTGATAACTGCTCTCCCTGTTCATTAAAGTTGCCCAGATGTACCTGTCTGTTCAGAACTATTGGTGTCTCATCACAATAGCGGTGGATAATCCATATGTTAAACCAAGTCTTTGCCTTATAACTGTCACATCGCTTCCATGTGGTCTCCATGTGTGTCCCTGACCAGTTCTCTGTGGTAGAACTAATTGTCCCCATGGAAAAATACATACAATAATTAGTACATTAGCATCAGGATGCTATTTTGAGTTCATGCCCAAAATATATACACACAGTAATTAAGTCTTCAAACCTTATGGTGTTAGATGAAAGATGGTATCATCAGTGCTATATGCAGCAGGACACATCAAGGTCATTGACAGAATGAGTGCTGATATCTAATTGGGTGGCGCTTAATTAATGTATAATAAGCACTGTATTGTATCTGCCAAAGCATCCTTTCTTATGTGTTTTATAAATATGTTGGGCTACAGTTCTCATCCACCTTAGCTAGATCTGGACTCACTGGATTTTTATTATTATTATTATTTTGTACTTTTGAAACATTTTCCTTTAAGTGAGCTGTGAAGCTTTAAAACTCAGAACAGAAGCCCAAGAACAAAGTCCACAGGCTGTACATCTGATTCATATATCTGCATGCTTTTCCGTACAACGTAGACCAAAATAAGTTTGCACATACATTCAGTAGAAAATCTACCAAACACACAGCAATATTCTTATGAAGAATGCAGGTAAACATTGGTCGTTTGGCTCTAGTCTGCCTTCACTGCACTTCCTCCACTAGGTAAACTAGGTAAAAGTGGCATATTGTATCCAAACTCACTTGACCAGAGAAGTGATAACAAAGGGGAGAAAAAGCATGTGCACAAGTTTGAGCAAGCATTTCTAGATTATTGTTGCTTTGTAAAATCAAAAGTACACATTGTGATATTTTTTACTGAGCTAGCCAGAAGGTGCATGGAGTTTGTACCTTCTATCTGACTTGATAAAGGTAACACCACAATGTGTGTTTTGGAATTTGTTTTATGGTTAGAACCAGTATCCCTGCAATATTATTTAAATTATTTCAAAATACCAAAGTTGTTGCCTTGTTGTTTCAAATGAGTTCATGTATCCTGGAGAGTAAAGAAACAAATGCCCCAAGCTGAATATCCAGTCTTACACTTAACCAATGTTAAAGGAAGGAGGGGGAAAATTAATGAGGGCCTGTAGATGAATAGCAGTAAGCCAGAAAGAAGCAGCTAAAACAAGGATGCATTGAGAAAATGGAGAAAGCTGTGAGCCATAAGAGGAAAGCTATGAGGATCCAAAAAGAATTTGTCCCTCTTCCCTTGGCCAATAAAAAAATCTGCTGTTGTCTGGAAGGAAGGGAAAATGTGCTACTCAATAATATGTCAGAGAGGTGTAGAAGTATCAAAATGCATGTTATTATGTGTGTAGCTTGTATGCATTACTTGATAAAATCATATTGGAATATAAATCAATGGACAGATGAGTCAGCAAGAAAGCAAGTGATACAGTTGGGGAAGAAATTTGGTTGGGCTGGCCCAAAACATTTTCCTGCTTGGGTTGCTTGGCTGTTTGGGGTGGCACAAGATCATACCTCCTACTTCTATTTCATGTACAAAAGCACACTAACGTAGCAGTTTATGTTTTCTTCACCACAGCAATTTCCACCACTATCATGCTTCCCCTACATGATTCCTCCTCACAGGAAGACCCAGAACCCTCAGTAACTGTCAACACCTTGGAATCACCCTCTCAATGGTCCGGAAGGATCCTTAGGGGAGTCTGCTGAGAGTCCTCCCTGCTCAGGATGAAGGGGATTATGCTTCAGAGGAGCTCAGAAGTAATGGCCTCTTTGTGCACAGGGGTTCTCTTCTTGAGGAAAACTTCATCCAAAGGTCTCTAATGAGTTGTAGCAGAACCCAAGCTTGGTTTTTGGCAGCTCCTGTTTAAAAGCTTCATTTTCAGGCAAGAAGAGCTGCTGGAGTTTTTCTGTATCAGCTCTCAATGCAGTAAAGCTCACCTATCTACTCTCCCTTGGATTAAACTTTGGGAAGGAGATTCTTGGACTGCCTTCAACCAGGATTTTTCTTCAAACCTTGTTACTGAACTCTGAAACCACTGCTGGTCTTGACTTCACTACCTACGTGCCCCCTTCCAACTGCACTGGACTCTGGAAACCCTGTTGGGGTCAGACCATTTACCATCCTATAATCTCTCAAAGCTCTATAACAGAAACTATGTAGCTCTCTGGGTTTTGTTGGAATACACCTCCCAGCTTTACTCACCATTGCCTAGGGCCACTGGGGATTCAGACCAGGAATACATGGGCCCAAAACAGATGACATGGTTTCTGGCTGTGTTTGGGGTGCAGCATTTAGATGACGCATGCACCAAATGTGGCTGGAAACTGTGTTGATGCTGCGTCATCCTAAAAGAACTGGGCCAAAAAGGAGAGGGAAAATCTGCTCCTGTTCATCAGCTTGCTTTTGGACCACAGCAGTCGCCCAGATCAGGGCTGGACACATGCGGTCTCTGAGACCCCAGTGCAAATGGCACAGTAGCGGTCCCACCACGATCCTTTTGGCACATGTGTTTTGGGCCATGGAGACTTACTTGATTCCCATTTCTGCCTTAGCATTGCTGCAAACAATGGTAGTACACATAAAGGGAAAAAGTGCCTTTGGTGCTACTTATTGCATGATAATAATAATAATAATAATAATAATAATAATAATAATATCTTTATTTATATTTCCCACCTCTCCCCATGGATCAAGGTGGGAACACAACAGCTAAAATCAGCATTACAATGCATAAATATCACAACCCACAATTTCATACATATATTGATTACTGGTCAATTATAAAACAATATAAAAATTATTATTACAATCTATGTGCACATCATCCCTAGGAGGTAAACATTTTCAGGGTTCAATCATAATTTATCAGGTGGATACGCCCACTGGAAGAGATCCGTCTTAAGTGCTTTCTTAAAGGCATCTAGAGTGTTAATAAGATGGATCTCTTCTGGTAGGCCATTCCATAGTCTTGGGGCAGCAGCAATAAACGCTTTGTCAAAAGTTGATCTAAGTTAGTCTAACTTTGAGATGTTTCTTTCTAGAAATCCTGAGAGTGCGGGGCGGATTGTGTAGGGAGAGGCATTCCTCCCTCAATTAACTCGGGCCCGAGCCATTTAGGGCTTTAAAGGTAATCACCAACACGTTATATTGGGCCCGGAAGCTAATCGGTAGCCAGTGCAGAGATTTCAACATCGGTGTAATGTGCTCTGATCTAGATGTTCTAGTGAGCAATCTAGCTGCAGCATTTTGGATCAGCTGAAGCTTCCAGACTTGGTATAAAGATAGCTCCATGTAGAGCGCATTGCAGAAATCTAAATGAGAAGTTACCAGCGCATGTACCATAGTTTCAAGGTCTCCCTGGTTCAGATAGGGGCGCAGCTGGTGTATCAATCATAGTTGGTACCAAGCACTCCTGGATATCGTCTCCACCTGGGGAGACAGCTGTAGAGACGAATCCAGGAGTACGCCTAAGCTGCGAACCTCGTCCTTCAGGGGAAGTGTGACCCCCATCAATGACTGGATGACAAATTTCCTTCTCTGGGCCAAGGTTACCTATCACTTGTACCTCCATTTTCTCTGGATTTAATTTGAGTCTATTTTCCCGCATCCAGCCCATTACTGACTCAAGACAGGCATTCAGAAGAGACACACCATCCTTGGTCACTGCTTCAGTCAGAGACATAGAGAAAAATTTGAGTGTCATCAGCGTACTGATAACATCACACCTCATGTCTCCAGATGACCTCTCCTAGCAGCTTCATGTAGATGTTAAAAAGCATTGAGGGACACCAGATGTCAGCTCTCTTTTACAAGAATAACTGTCCCCCAGCATCACCATCTGGAATCTACTTGAGAGGTAGGACCAGAACCACTGGAGTATAGTGCTGCCAATACCTAACCCCCTCAGGCGTTCCAGAAGGATACCATGGTCGATGGTATCGAATGCCGCTGAGATGTCTAAGAGCAGCAGCAGGGCCACACTTCCCCCGTCAATGCTCAGACGGAGGTCATCGACCAAGGTGACCATGGCTGTCTCAACTCCGTATCCCGCCCTGAAGCCGGTTTGAAATGGGTCCAGATAATTGGCTTCATCCAAGACAGCTTGGAATTGGAGGGCAACTGCCTTCTCAATCACTTTGCCCAAGAATGGCAATAAAGAGACCGGCCTGTAGTTATTTCTAATCAAGGGATCAAGGGAGGGTTTTTTCAAGAGTGGTTTAACCACTGCTTGTTTTAGGTTAGATGGAAACTTCCCCTCCCTGAGGGATGTATTGATTATAGCCTGTAACAATGTTGTTACCATGTCCCCTCCCCCTGGGCGGTAAGCCATGATGGGCAGGGATTGAGAGGGCAGGTTGGACTCTGCTTTAATGCCGGCATCAAGATCAACGAGATTTTATCGGCAAAAAAAGTCATTAAATGCATCACAGCAGGCTATAGTTGGTTCTAACAATGGGTTCTGAGTGGGAGGCAGCTGAGTTAGATCTCTAACCACCCTGAACAGCTCTGCTGGACGCAACTCTGCCGATGCAATACAGGCAGCATAGAACGAGTTCTTTGCTACCTCAATTGCCATTCCATAAGACTCTAACAGGTTCTCAAGGAGTGTCTTATCAGACAAGCGGTGGTGTTTTCGCCAGCGATGCGCTAGTCGTCGCGTGGTCCGCTTCATATTACGAAGTTCTTGGGTATACCGTGTTTTTTTATTTGAAGCGAACCGGAAAGGACGCTCAAGAGCGATGCTGTCTATAGCCCTGGAAAGGTCGTTATTCCAGGTATCAACTAGGGCAGTGGTTCCCAACCTGTGGGTCAGGACCCCTTTGGGGGTCGAATGAGCCTTTCATGGGGGTCGCCTAAGACCATTGGAAAACACCTATTTAATTACAGTTATGAAGTAGCAATGAAAATAATTTCATGTGTTTGGGTCACCACAACATGAAGAACTGTATTAAAGGGTGACAGCATTAGGAAGGTTGGGAACCACTGAACTAGGGCATCAACAGAATCGCCATCATTCCCAACCATAAAACCCTCTAGGGCTTCCTGGAACCTTTTGGGTTCTGTCTCCCTTCGAGGGTGTATCATTCTAATGGGTCCTTCACCCCTGAGAAGTGTATGGGTAGTAGCCTTTAGTCCCACCTTGATCAGGAAGTGGTCCGCCTCTGACATCTGACTCATAGCTGCTATGTCCCTGGAGCATGGTTAGCGCATTCCTTTTCCTTGATGGGCGAAACTCATCAATTATCTCCCAATTGCATTAGCCCTCAGGCATGAAATGTTGCTCATAGGGCAGTCTCAATATTGACAGTCACATGGTGTCAGTGTCTCTTCTTCACCCCCTTGCTATTCCTAAGCAGGCTGATTGCCTATTATTATTATTATTATTATTATTATTATTATTATTATTATTATTATTATTATTTTCTATTCTTTTTTAAAAAGAAGCAACCTTAACTTGCATTAGCAGAACTCTGGAATTGTGTGGAAAGGTGGGGGGGGATGAAAGGCATGCTGAATAGGATATAGGGCAGAAAAGTAGGGTTCAGAGGGAGTCAGAGAGTACAGTGGCAGAAGCAGCCCCAGCCAATTGGCAAGTCATGCAATAATGGCTGTTCTGAAACTAGTATGTTTCCATTTTTATTAACTGATGTGATTTCAGTGAGGATGGGGCTTGTGTGGTAGTGTCCAAAGCTGACAGACCAGCTTGGGGCTGAGGGGAGGTCCTTCATCACAGAGCAATCTCTTCCAATATCCTGCTGTTGCATTGCAATGTCTGCCACCAGAAGTGTGTTGTCTTATCCTGCTTAATGGTAGACTCACCCTGGAATTTGTGGGTGCAGCTTGGCACCCATCTATCCATTGAGCATTCGATTGCACCCTCAAGAGCCCTGGTGGTGCAGTGGTTAAATGCCTGTACTGCAGCCACTCACTCACAAACCATAAATTTGCGTGTTCAATACCAGCGAAAGGGCTCAACTCAGGCTTGTATCCTTCTGAGCTTGATAATGAGTACCCAGATTGTTGGGAGCAATTAGCTTACACTTTGTAAACCGCTTAGGGAGTGCTTAAGTACACTGATAAGCGGTATAGAAATGTACTTGCTATTGCCATTGCTATTGCTCATTTCTGTACACGTTTTTCTCCACTGTGATGCCCTTCTTGTTCAGTTCTTGTATTAGGACCCATGAAAGCAGAGGTGAATTTTTTTTTAAATGCCCAAGTAAGTAAGGTTTTAAAAAAGGCAGAGACCAGTGTAGAGGTCCATTCTTCTTGTTGCTTGAACTGCCAGTCATCTCTTGCTTATAGTACTTCTTAAAGGCTTAACAAGGACCTCAGCTCTGGAACTGCCTTCTTCACTGTCCTTCTATCAGTAGCAAAGACTTCTTTATTTCAACAAGCTTTTAGAACTGAAAGTTTTTAAAGAAAGGACTTTTAACACAGTACTTTATTATTTTAATTATGTATTCTTTTTAAAGCACTTTTTATTATACTTAATTTTATTGTTTTAAATTGTTTAAATATTATGAATATTAATTATTTTGTTAATTGATTTTAATGCTGGTCTTTTGTATGTTTTAGCTTTATTTAAAAGAAGATTTGTAAGCCTCCTGGATCCCCAGATTTGGGCAGGGTATAAATAAGGGCAATGGGGGATTTATGCATGCATATGGTTATGATGCTATGCACTGGATCCCTTTACTGACACCCCCCCCCCATCTGCATTTACCAGGAAGAAGCCACACCAATTGATGGAAGTCTGTGCCTTTTGATCAGGAAGCATCTAACTGATACTCTCACCCCTTCACATGAACAATCTCTCATGCTGCCTGATCTCTGGGCAGCAGTAAGGCCCTTGTGCCCAAGATAACTTGGGCAAATGGAGGTAGGGCCATCATCCCACTGCTTCTCTACTGACAGGGAGACAGATTTCCATTAACTGGAGATTTCAGTTAACCGTCTGCTTCCCAGTAAGTGCAGATTAGGTGACTTTCATGGCCCCTAAACTAGGGGCTATAGAGCAGTTGTGAATATGAAACAGTCAAGAGAGTATTACTCTAGGGACTTTATCACATGAGGGAAATCGGGGGTTAAAATGGGCATTTTGCCAGAACATTCGTGCAATCACGGCAAAGATTTTCCCACAACATTGTGATTAAAGAGAACTTATTCCAGGAAGAACCAGGAATGCTCCAGCAACAAATTATTCATGGGAAAATCCCGTGAATGATTTGTTGCTAGAACATTCTTGGTTCTTCCTGGGATAAATTCTCTCTAAGTGTGATGTGTGGGAAAATCTTTGCCGCAATTGTCCTGGGAAAATGCCTTTTTTAAATCCCCATTTTCCCCCATGTGATAAAGTCTTAAGTGACACATTCCTAACTGCCCCAACAAGATTCTGGACATTACATAGTAGTAGTAATAGCAGTCAGAGTAGAAATCAACTTACCTGTCTTTTTTAAAAAAAGGAGATTGTCATTTGATAGCCCAAAACTAAAACATTTGTTCTCAAATTATTTTAATAAAGAACCAATTCAGTCTTCTCTCACTCTCTACTAAGCTCTCTCTTCTCCCATCCCATATTAATTCCTCTGAAGTTTCAGATTCACATTTTTTTCAAGCAAATGTGTATCCCATTAAGAGAACGCAAGACAATCTGAGGGACAGGAACAGGTGAAGGCTTCAAAGGATCGGGTGAAAGATCAAATCGAAGCAAAGTCATGGCAAGAGCCACTTTCATTTCATTCATGGCAAACTGCTGCCCAATGCAGTTCCTAAAAGAAAAGAAAAGGGAAATGGTTACAAAAACTTGTGCATAGAAACATATTCTCAAGACTTAAACTTTCTGTAGAGCTCTTTTGGCCAAGAGGAGCTGCAATTTGGAATGAGAATTTGGAACAACTCAGTTCTTTCAAGAGATATGCCAGAACGGCCTTTCGTATCTGCTGGGGTTTAGTTCCAGGATGACTGTGGATATCAAAATGTGTGGATGCTCAAGTCCCATTATACAATGGATTAGTAAAATGGTATCCTTTATACAAAATGGCAAAACCAACATTTGCTTTCTGAAATGTTTTATAAATATATTTTCCACCTGTAGATGGTGGAATCCATGGATGCAAAATGTGTGGACATGGAGGGCTGACTTTATATAATTTTGTTCATGCTGCTTTGATCACTTCCCTGGAGGGGAAAGTAGTTTGCCCTTCTCCTCCAGCTTAATTTGTTGTTGTGTGCCTTCAAGTTGATTCTAACTTATGGTGACTCTATCACTGGGTTTTCATTGCAAGATTTGTTCAGAGGAGAGTAACTATTGCCTTCCTCTAAAGTAAAGAGGTAGAGCCATAGTGGCATAGTGATTTGAGTGCTGGACTACAACACTAGAGAGTATGATTCCCAGCTTGTCCACGAAACCCACTGGGTGACCTTGGGTAAGTCACATGCTCTCTGCCTCAGGGGAAGGCAATGGCAAACCTCCTCTGAACAAATATTGTCAAGAAAACCCCATAATAGTTTCACCTTATGTATGTCATAAGTCAGAAATGACTTTAAGACACACAACAACAACAAATGGTAAAGAGGTTGAGTGTGCAGATTGCCTACCTCTGATCTAGACAGAGATACCAGGTCAAAAAATTTATTCTAATTTACATGTATCTTACAAGGTTTACCTTGGACCAGCAGAGAATGGCAGGAAGGCATGGGAATTTCTGCTGGATACATTTTCAGGTGTAAACCTCTGAGGATCAAACACCTAAAACAAAAAGATTCATTATTGTTAAGAAGCCTTTTTGAGCATTTTAAATACATATATGTGTATGCATTTTCTATTTTTTTTTCTCCTACTTTTGTTGCTTCAATTACCAGAGCAGGAGAGATGAGCTTTTGACCCACCAGATATTTGGAACTATGACAGTAAAAGTGGTGTCTAACTGCATTATTTCTGCAGTGCAGATTAGACTCTGACTACTGAAAGGAATTGCAGTTTTTCTCATCCAAGATGAGAAACAATATTGAAATGGGAGTTGTAGAGTTGTGTTGGGCAACTCTTTGGGGTGAGGGGGGGAATCCTTTGGCCAAAGGATAACTATTTCATGTGCAAATACTTTCTTCACCATAAATCTCCATGTGAAAATAATTGAAAAATACACCCTTGTGGAGGGAGAACTGTGGAAATTTGGTTCTTGTGTGTGAGAACAAAATATACAATGATTTACATCCCTAAACTGCTCTTTTCTGGAATAAGAGTGAGTTGCTTGTCTAGGGCTGCATCCACACTGCAGAAATAATCTGTTTGACCCCACTTGGGGTCATGAGTTAATGCTATGGAATTCTGGGAAATGTAGTTTGTTGCAGCACCAGAGCATCAGAATGCCAAGGATACATACCTCTGGATCTTTCCATATGCTGGGGTTCTTGTGGATGAGTTGAATGCTTACTGCAACCCAAGACCCTGAGAAGCAATCAATGGTGAAAAGAAATTAAGATGTGTTATACACTCTTGGATGTCAATAACGGCTATTACAGGCTCAGACTGATTGCCAGTGGTTTAAAGTTTTGTTAGTAAGCTACCCTAGACATTGAAGAAATGAACTGCAAAGCATAATTTTTAAAACAATAAATAATATTGAATGTATTTAATAATACGAATAGAAAAAATAAGAATGAATGTACTTAAAACCATGTAAACTTCTCTTTTCCATTGGTGTGAATTCTAACAATGTTAGCCTGTGCTGCCCTACATTTAAAACAAACAAACAAACAAACAAACAAATTCTGGTTGTCAAAATAAAACAAAATGAAATATACCTTCAGGCAAAGTCTTTCCATCAAAAAATGTAATAGGTTTGGTGAGTTCTCGGGATACTCCTGGTACTGAAGGGTAAAGGCGGAGGCTCTCTTTAATGCATAGTGTGCAGTAAGTCATCTTGCTAAGATCATCCCTGGGCAAGATCAGAGAGAGAATTATTCAAAAAGGAAAACCTCCATACAGGCAGGCCAGATCATATGTTGGGTGCATGTTCCCCAGCCAGATTCCATTGTACTGTTGTCCCAGGGCTTGCCTACATTAGTTCTATACCCCAAATTCCCTTTGGGCTGACCACATGGTGTTTACACCACACAGATCCAATTGTATCTGGGCTGTTTATACAACATCTGAACTCAATTCGGGGTTTCCATCTCTTACCCTGCATTTTAAAACCTTACCTTTTGCTCTGGATCTTCTAGAAATCCCTGAGCAAAATGTGGCAACAACAGGAGGCTGATGGTCCCTCAGCATCCCTGTTAAGTTGTTTGGTGGACACAAGTCACTCTGGCCTTGTCTGATGTTAGAATGGAGCTCATTGCCTTATCTGACCTCACAGCAACTGACAGTTGCAGTGCTAGCAACTTCACAGGGACCACAGCCACCCGTCATCTTCAGCAGGTAGGGGATAAATTCAGGGGAAATGTGGGGACCAGAATATTCCAAAGGCAGCCCAAAATATTCTGGGAAGTGTAGACAAATGCTCAGCAGAAATTTTACCAGTGCTTGAACCATCTTAACATTCAGGTCCTATGCATTCTCAACACTAAGACCACAATTACTGAAACAGAATCAAGAGTAATGTAATACCATCAATAGCATATCTATAGCAATTCTGTCATCGCCCATCAATTACAACCTCCCACAGGAAAAGCCATTTATGGATCAATATGTAGCTATTGCAGAAACAACAGATGAGCACGATACCCAGTGCACCCCTTGTTCCATGAACAAGACAGCAGCAAACTGCCAAGTAAATAACACCTGTCTTGCAATGTAGTGCTATGGAGTTATTTAACAAGCATATAGACAGGGATGATTCACTGGACATTATACACTTGGATTTCCGAAAGCCTTTTGACAAAGAACATCACCCAAAACTCCTCAAGAAACTAAGCAACCATGGGATAAGAGGGCATATCTTGTGCTGTATTAGCAATTAGTTTAAAGAACAAGACATGAAAGGTAGGCATAAATCAAGTCTCAGAATGGAGGGAATTAAACAGGATATCCTGCAAGAGTTTGTACTGGGAATGTGCTTCTTAACTTTCTTTAGAAATAATATGGAGTTATGGATGACACTTGAAGTAGCCCAATATGCAAATTATGTTGCAATATTCTGGACTTCATAAAAATGTGTGGTGTTTACATTATAGAAAATGTATTATATATGGATAAATATTGTGTATATTATATGAAATAAAGCAAGTTGTCTGTTGGTAGAGGGGTCAGAATGTGGATTGTTGGAAATGAGTGGTGACTGGTTCAGTATTTGTGTTTGACAGTCAAATAGGGTCAGAGAGTTAAGTAGGAAAAAGCAGGGACAAATGTCAGAATGGTCAGGGCCAATTGATCAGAGAGTGGAATCTGTGATGTGTGTTTGAAGAAGGGTAAATTAGAATAAGTATATAGCTGTATAAATAACAGTAGGTATTAACAGTAGATAAAACACTGTATTGTAAGCACATGTGTTTGAACAAGTAATTATGAATAGTTTCATTATCTACTCTTAAATAAATGATTTTGTATATGCACACACACTTTATGGGATTGCTATGCTGAATTTAAGTTCCCAGGACTGGGACTCAAGTTATGGATAAGGCCAGGCAGAGTGGTGTCCCCACAGATCCTGAATTACTCAAAACAGTGACAGCTGATACAGAAAGCAGGAGCACCCCTTAAGCAAGTATATGAATTCAACAAAATGCTGCTCTTTCCTCCACACTCTCCCATCCACCTCTGCTCATCTTCCCAATGTGTTGCTGTTGGTTGTTATAAGCCTTCAGGCTGGCTCTGACTTATGGTCACCCTGTCATAGGGTTTTCTTGGCAAGATATCTTCAGAGATTTGTCATTGCCTTTCTCTTGGACTCAGATATTGTGACAGGGATAAACAGGGATTCAAACCTCATGTATAAGTCGAGGGCAGTTTTTCAGGCCAAAATCATGGATTTTGATATGACCCGTGGATAAGTCGAGGGCATGTTACAAAAGATCTAAAGGGGGAAACAAAACACCACTTCCCGCTCTACATCTCTCTCTCTGAAACTCTCTCAAGGGTCACAGTATCAGCATGGGGAAACAAGTCTGGGTGCATACATACACATAAACACACACACACACAAACACACACACACACCTCTTTGCATCAGCATTTCCAGACTCAAGGCTTGCAGGAAAAAAAGAAGACACCAGCCTTGCCTTTACATGGCTTGGGCCCGAGTTACTTGAGGGACCGCATCTCCCCATATAATCCGCACACTCAGAACAACTGGGAAGAACTTGTTGGAAATTCCACCTTCTAAATATGTTATTACTTCCCAGATGGCCTTCTCAGTAGCGGCCCCACAAATCTGGAATAGTCTTCCCGACGAGCTCCGTCTTATCACCCCCCTGGAAACATTTAAAAAGAGGCTTAAAACCCTCCTCTTCTGTCAAGCCTTCCCCCCTGGAAAATGAAGTTGTGTACTCTGATCCCATTGACTCTCTACCTCACCCTATTGATTGATTGAATGATTGTTTTTAGATTGTATATTATATTTAGTGCTCTTGGTTTTATCTATTTTATGATGTTTTTGTAATTGGTTTTAAACTCTATGTAAACTGCTTTGATCTTTTTAGAAAAGCGGTATATAAATAATAATAATAATAATAATAATAATAATAATAATAATAATAATAAATATTATTATTATTCTGTCTAGAGCTCTATTCCAGCACTTAAATTACTACACCACACTGGTGCATCTTCCTGCAATAAAGTCTTGCCAGCAATAGTTGACCATCACTAGTCAGTACAGGTTGAATCTCCCTTATCCAAAATGCTTGGGACCAGAAGTGTTTTAGTTTTGGATTTTTTTTTTTGCATTTTGGAATACCTGTATTTGCATCTACACACATAATGAGATATCTTAGAGATGGGATCCAAGTCTAAATATGAAATTCGCTTATATTTTGTATATTTCTTACAAACATAGCCTGAAGGTAATTTCATACATAATATTTTAAAATAACTTTATGCATGAAACATATGCAAAAAATTATTTGTGCATCAGAAATGCACACATTTCTGTGCATCAGAAAGCAAAGGTGTCACTATCTCAGCCACCCACAGAATTTTTTTGGTTTTTGGAATATTTTGGATTTCAGAATCCCGGATAAGGGAAATTCAACCTTTATCATATTCCTGGGCCAATGCATAGTTCTGCTCTCCTATTGCAAGGTAAATTCCTAGTGATCCTGCCCTGCCCAAAGGATATACTGTAATTCCTCTTATGTTTCTCCAAGAGATGTATTGCATTAATAACAAACCTGGCAGGGAAAGGGGAAACGTTGAAGCTCTTCCATTCGTAAAAGCATGGGAGAAAGTGATAGAAATCTCTTTTTTGACAAATGGATTTGTCCAGTTTGGCAAAAAGGACACTTTTGCCTCTCCCACACTTTTATGACTGGAAGAGAATGAAAGTGCTTTGACATCACCCAGAGACAGGCAAGATAAACAGGCTTCTCTGTTTCCCTGCCGGGTTTGTTTTTATTGAGATAAAGCTCCAAATATACTTTAGCGTTTCATTTCAACAGGAGCCTTTAGTATGAAACAGAAAATATGATGAAGAATATCAAATCTCTTTAGTTTGTAAAGTACTACAGTAATGCTGAAAAGCCCTCACTTAGTCTGAGGGCAGAGCCACATAATTATCAAAAAGAAAAGGCTGCTACTACAAACAATGGCTGCTCACTTCTATAATGGAAACCTACCTCATGTTTTGTAATTACTATAATGACTGCATTTAATTTCTATTAAAACAAAAATCAAGAATCATGGGATGCCTAGCAGGAACAATGGGAGATGTCTGTATACACATTTGTGCTCATCAGAACCATGATGGTTATCTCAGCAATTAAACATGAATCCTTACCACTCAATGGTGCCACGGTCCCCCAGGATGGATTTTATCTCCTCCCTACATCTCTGCTGATGCTCTGGGTTCACTGCAAGACAATACAGCAACCAGGAAATCCCACTGGCTGTGGTATCATGGCCTTCGAACATGAAGGTGTCCACTTCAGCACGTATATCTTCATCAGATAGTCCAATGCCATTTTCATCCTAAACAGTGACAAACTTCATTAGTGGTAGAATATGGTCCAGAAATCCATATTTCTGTCTCTCATTGCAGTATGAAAA
>NC_056525.1:77274915-77277522 GCF_019175285.1 Sceloporus undulatus | reverse complement strand
CGAATGCTGGTATGATGGTATTGTGCGAAATAACGTGAATTCGAACCGCCCAGTGCAGAAGAGCCCCAGTTCCAGACTCATCTGATAATGGCTACTGTCTTTTATCCTGTCTGGTTTCCAGGGTTGTCCTCCATTTACGTTCCCTCAAGGCATCCGACTAGTCACTGTGCAATCAGATTGGTGGACTAGATAGGCCTTGGGCTTGTTCTCTTGTGTTCTTAATCTCATTGGGATGCTATGATGATAAAATTGTGTCAATTGGAGGGACTAGGTGTGACCATGTACAATGCCATTAAATCCTTCTGAAATGCAAAGGATAATATTGGAATACATAAAGTAGATAAAGCAGGGAGGGGAGGGAGGACATATTTTTAATATGCAGAAAGGATACTACTACCCTAGTTCATTTTCTCCTTGGTAAGAAGGCTCCTGGAATCTGAATACAGCACAAGGCATGAGAGCTTTTGTTGCATTTGGAGGCAATTTCTTGGCTAAGCAATTAAAATTCAACAAGTTCAGACTTGCATATCGAAGTGATCTTTTTTTTTTAAAGCAAAGCTTGGAATTAATGTGTTTGAATCAATTTGATAAAATTCATTCATTCACTGTAATTATAAGCAATGGTTTCAAAATAATATATTTTAATAATCAAATATTACCACTGATAGCAACTATCATTTCACATTACTTTATCTTGTTACTTTATTTGATGGGGGAGTGGGTTGGTGACTTTTGATCATTTTTAGAAGTATTTTTGGCAATTTTTAAAAAGTCATTTTAAATTTATTTTTAATATAGAAGTAACATATTTGTTGTTGTTGTTGTTGTTGTTGTTGTTGTTGTGTACCTTCAAATTGTTTCCAATACATGGAGACCCTAAGACATGGGGTTTTCCCCTATCATGGGGTTTTCTTGCCAAGTTTCTTCAGAGGGAGGTTGTCCTTGCCATCATACTAGTAACATGTTTTCGGTGGCACTTATATTTATACTTTTATTAACTACTTCGGAATCCCATTACTGGTAGAAAGGGGGAATATCAATGAATAAAGAAATAAATACATAAATAATATGATGAACTAATGCAAAAAACTGTGTTTTAACTTTTATACTAGAAATTTTAATTGTATCGTGCTTTTAAATGCCGCCTTGAAGCCCATCTTTGGAAAAAGGATGGGATTTAAATAAAACAAATAAGTAAATACATATAAATTAATAATTTACACTGTTAACAGTAATGGATGGCAATGCTAACGTTTTCAAGCTTTGAAAACAAATTAGTGATTTTTATTTTTGTAACAGGTTGAAATAAAGGCTTAGGGAACACTGTCTCCTCCTTTGACAAGTCTGCTGTGCTAATCCTCTTTGGAACAATCTAACAATTCATGACAGATTGCACCATCAGGGAAACTCAGCCTTATTGTCTTTTCAGGGTGAGGCGAATGCTGGGTGTTTCTATTCCAGTAAAGAGGGACTGTAACTCAGGGGTGGTAGCACAAGCCACAGAGACTGGTGCAGTTAGTCAGAAGCTTGTGAAGGAAGCAGCTACACTTAAAGAAAAGAAAATATTTGTCAGCAGGACTACTGTTACCATGATGGCTAAACTGAAGCAATTTGGCAGCAAAACCTAGAAAATGCATTACTTTCCTGACTCCACTCTCTGCGTTTGTTATGTGAAAACATTTCTAGAGTTGGCACTTCCTCTGTACAGAGACAGCCTGAATGAATGCCATGCTTCAGATTTTCAGCCAAAATGTCTTTAAAAACAACAACAACAAAAGCCCCCACAAAAAAACACCAACCCTGCTCATTTTGTTATAAAACTAGTCTGACAGTCAAATTATATGTTAAGAGAAGTGCTTATTCCCTGTGATTAACATATTCTCTGTCCAGTTATGGGGTTTCCTCAGAAATATACAATGTATGCAACAACCAATCACAAAACAAAACAGGGCTAAATGTGACATGTGCAAGTGAAAAAATGAGGTACTGTGACAAATAGATCTTTCCCTACTTGAAGTACCACGCAACCAAGGCCTCCTTCAGCTGAAATAAATAAACAGATAGATACATAGATAGATAGTTTATGGGGTTTTTTTTGTTCCTGTAGTTCTCAGGGACTCTTAAAATATTCAAATTGTCTTTCTGTTGACCCAGATTATTTTCTAGCAGTTCCTGGCATCAGTTGCAATATTTTATTCTCACCCTCAAAAGAAGTCATGAATCCTTGTTATCCCCCCTTTTCTTGCTTTTCCTCTATTCCTACCTGCACAGAATAGTGATACAGTTACCTGGTACCTGCTAGGGGCAGAAAGGGACTTTAGGAACACAGGAATAAAAGTGTCAGCAAAAATTGGGAATTTTGGTGTTTTCTAAAGGAAATTACTTGCCATGTTTCAGCATTGATGCTGAAGAATCCTGGGGCACACTCAGATGTTGAAATGTGTTTGGCCCCAACTCTGAATATTTTAAATAGAGTTTTCATAAATGCTTCTTTTAAAATTTGGTTTTATCTGAATCTTAATTGTTGTTATTGAATACAGTGCTTACCTTCTCTAGCTTACTGTCATGTTATGTTCATTTCAAGTGACCTTTATTTCTGAATGATTG
>NC_056525.1:77214847-77274815 GCF_019175285.1 Sceloporus undulatus | reverse complement strand
ATATGGTCCAGAAATCCATATTTCTGTCTCTCATTGCAGTATGAAAAAACTATACTGAAGTAAATATGGGCGATACTGCATGATTCACACTATATGTTGTCACAGAAGATGTGTTTTATTGACACAGAATGGGACATTAGTACTTATTGTGAAGGTTCCTTCTAGTTTCACATATAGAGGCTTCCAACAGTGTGTTAACTCTTCCTATTCAGTACACTGATGACACCCAAATATGTTTCTCTGTGTCTCCAACTGATGCAGTGACTAGGGATGGCATCTCTCCTCTAAATGCCTGCTTGGAGTCGGTAATGGGCTGGATGAGGGAAAACAAACTCAGTTTGAATCCAGAGGAAACGGAAGTGCTAGTGATAGGTTCTCCCGGCCCGGGGGGGGGGGATATGCGACAGTCAGAAGCACCTGCTATCAGCTTTGGCTGATACGCCAGCTACGACCCTACCTAGGCTGGGGGGACCTTGAAATAGTGGTACATGCCCTGCTAACCTCTCGGTTGGATTTCTGTAATGCACTCTACATGGGGCAACCCTTGTACCAAACGCGGAAGCTTCAGTTAGTACAGAATATGGCAACAAGGTTGGTCACTGGATGCTCCAGGGCCGACCATATAACACCAATTTTGTATGATCTCCATTGGCTGTCTGTTCGCTTCCGGGCACAATACAAGGTGTTGGTTATAACCTATAAAGCCCTAAATGGCTTGGGCCCAGGGTACTTGGAGGACCACCTCTCCCCATATAATCTGCCCCACACACTCAAGTCATCTGGGAAGAGTTTATTGAGGATCCCTTCTACAAGATATAGGTCAACCTCTCAAAGGGCATTTTCCATCTTGGCCCCTGGGATCTGGAACACCCTCCCAGAGGAGCTCCGCACCACCACCTCCCTGGATCTCTTTAAAAAGGGTCTGAAGACCTTTTTGTTTCATCAAGGCTTCCCTGATGTTCCGTGATATGTGTGGCCCCCCCATATGATTAACATCTTCGAGTATATTGCTGGCTTGGTTTAATGTTGATTTTATGTATACTGTGCACTGTTTTGTAAGTTTTAATTATCTATTCCAATTTTTATCTTGTATTGTATCATTATTGCAATTGTTGTACACCGCTGTGATTGAATGGAATAGCGGTATATAAATAATTTATTATTATTATTAGTAGTAGTAGTAGTAGTATTCATTGGAAGGTAGGAATGATGTGACTTTGTGAGGAGGGATTTCCCTCTGTAGGCTCCTCCTGTTTCCTGCCTGAGCTTGAATACACTAATGTGAGCAGTATAGAAAACAATGAAGTGATCAGTTGATGAGACCAGAGATAAGAGGTTGGGATAAGTACCTCAGCTCAAGGGTCATCATGGTGTAGCAGTTTGAGAACAGGACTATAACTCTGGAGACCAGGGTTCAAAACCCCGCTGCAGCATAAAAACCCACTGTGTAACCTTTGGAAAGTCATACTTGCTCAGCCTCAGAGGATAGCAACTTGCCAGTATTTTTTTTAAATGTATCTTTTAAAAAAGAGCTTCTTTCATATGTCCATTTTAAATAATCCCACAGAATTCCTTGCTTTCTGTGGATAGCTTTATGTTTGAATTTCCTGTTGGAGCGATCAATCGGGGAAGGTATAAGAAGAGGAACAGTGACAGACTGAGCAAAGAAGAGACACAGTGATTTACTAAGGGGCTGTGCAGACAGTCCCAAAAAGGCAGCCTCCAGCTGCCCCTTTTACAACCCGATCGGGGCCACAGCAACCACACACCATTGCCCAGATCTAGCCTTTGCAGGGCACAAAAAAGAGCTGCAAGGGTGCAATAGCCGTGGTGCCTCAGCTTTACAGCGCTTCTTCAGCACTGCATCATGGATGCAGCGCTGGAGGAGCGCCATCATGCAGTGTGCCTTGTGGTGCAGCGCCCAGCATCACGCCACCCTGGGGATGGAGAAGGGGCATGCATTGTGTAGACACTACACCATGACTCTGCCCCCAACCCGGTCTTTAGAATATCAAGAAAGATCAGGAAATAGGCAACGTGTGAAAGTTTGATGATATATACGGCTAAACTGGGCTGGTGATAATAGCAGGGTCTGAGTCAAGAGATTCTATTACTAAGGCTTCTGTTGGTACAAAGAACTGTAGCCAGAATCTTAGGTGGGATACAGACCGCCCAAAAAGGGCAATCTGCCACCGCCTCCTTTTCCGCCAGCGGAAAAAGAACCCACAAAAAGTGGGTTCTTTTTGTGGCGCACTTCTGACACCCGAGTGCACCAATGGCGCACTTGTGACATCACAAGTGCGCCATGATGTGTGGACGCTAAGCGTCCATTGCGTCAAAATGGCGGTGCCCGTGTATACAGGGTGCTGTCATTTTAACATACGGAGTACGTCCTAGGGTTAGGGAGCATCTGAATGGTGCATGCTCCCTAACCCTAGTATCGCCGCCGCCACGCTACATTTTGACCGTCTGTAACGGGCCTTAAATGGAGCTGGTTACAAGGATCATACTACTCCTCTGCTCCTACAGCTCTGCCGGCTGCTGTCCTGTTTCTGGGCACAATTTAAAGTGCTGGTTATGACCTATTCAGTCCTATACAAATTAGGTCTAGGCTATCTGACAGACCATACCCTCCCCCCTACAAACCTGCCAGGACTCAAGAGATCCACATGAAAGGCCCTTGTATTGGTCCTACCACCTTTCACAGGTATAGTTGATGGGAACATGAAAAAGAGCCTTCTCAGTGGCTGCCCCTGGACTTTGGAGCTCCCTCCATAGAGAGACGAGAATGGTCTCCTCCTTGTTGGCCTTCTGTTAGCAAGTGAAGACTTTGTTTGAAAAAAAACAGGATTTTGGAACTTGAAGGTTTTTAAGGAAGGGGGCATAAGAGGGCGATATATGCTTTTAATTGTAGTGTTAACTTTGTTTCATCTTTTTAAAGTTTATATTCTAAATTGTTTTAACATGGTAGTTTAATTCTTGTTCTGTCTTTTATTAATTATATTGTAATCATTTTAAATTTAAGCCATCCTGACTGAATGTAGAAATAGCAGCTGGTCTGAATCAAACTCTCATTCTTCTATGTCAATAATAAGGTACACATATATCAACAAAGAAAACCAATTAATATATTATCAGTTGTTCCATGGAGACAAAAGGATTCCAGTATGGAAGCTGAAGCATATATGCAATATTTTTCTGAAGTTATTTTGTTCTCTGCCCTTCTCAGAATTAGGAGATAAACTAATACTGTTTGTATTATAAGGAGCTCCCAGACCTTCAAAGAAAACTTCATGTATTACAGTGAATTACAGTAGTCTAGCCTCAGGGCCACACAAGTATGGGATTATTTTCTATTGCGACTTACTTTTGCAAAGAGAAGTATGTCAAGAAAATCCAGGTATCTCTTTTGCTGGATCTTCTGGAGTTCTTCCTCATCCCCTAGAGACTCCTTCCTTGCCTTAATGATTTTTTCTGTGTAAAAAAGTGAGTAATATAACAATTTACTGGAAATTACAAGTTCACAGAGAGATGGGCAAAGGTTAATTTCAAAGCAACAATATTATATAATTGAGAAACTGTCACATGGGTAAGAGACTGTTTGCTGAAAGCTTAAGAACATTAATATGCCTATGAACCATGACACAGCACCATGCATTAAAAGATATCATCTGCATACCTTCAACAGAATGAATGAATGAAAATATTTCAAATACTAAACTCTAAGGGGCTGTGCAGACGGTTCCTGAAAGGGTGGCCTGCAGGCCACTTCCTGTTCCCAGTTAGGGCACAGCCAACGTACGCATGGCCCTTATCTGGCTTTTCCAGGGAGCAAAAGGATCCACAAAATGAAGCTTATTTTTGCGCCCTGGAAAGGATAGCTCTGCATCTGGCTTTAAGGTGCTCTTTTGGTGCTGTGTCATGTGGACACAGTGCCCGAGGGGCACCATGACCACATCGCCATGTAGTGTGGCGCGTGGTGCACGCTGGCCTAGGGGCGGACGGTCGGGCATACATCATAGGACACCATGCCCCAACTCCATCTCAGGCAACTTTACCATTCTGCACAGTGTCTTAGTTCCCTCAATTCAAACTGTGTTCACACTAGATCAATCTATACAGGGAATACTTAGGTGAGTAAGCAAGATGTCATGATCCAAAATAACCACTGTCTCCTGTAGGAGTCATATTCAAAGAAGTACCCAGGTTAGTCTGTATCAGTTTACAAAGGGATCTTGTAACACCTTTGAATCTGAGACAAAGAGGTTTGTAGCATAAGCTTTCATAGATTTCTGACTTTACCACACAAGGAAAGTCAAAACAGATCAGGAGAGTAGTGACTTTCTCATGATGTTGTAGCACTTCCATTCTCTTCCCGAGAGGAGATAGTCATCAAAGCATGCCTTTTGTCACACTGGCAAAATTTGTTTGTTAAAAGGCTCACTTTGATGACCCTTTCTCCTTGGGAAGAAAATGGAAATGCTACGATGGCATGTGGAGCAGCACGGAGAAAGTCACTATTCTCCTGATCCATTTTGCCTTTCTTTTTTCATGTGGTAAAATTCTTGGCCTACTTCATCAGATGCCTGAGAAATGAAACAGCTTGTAATTATGTCCCAGTAAAACATTTACATTAAAACAGAAATTGCAAATTAGATCACATCATTTTAAAAAAATAATCACCAATCAATATTCTTCAGCATTCCTAACTTGGAGTAACTACCGTATATACTCAACTATAAGCCAACCTCATGTATATGTCAAGGGCAAGTTTGGGGCATAAAATTATGGATTATGATGTGACCCATGGATAAGTCGTGGATAAAACTTAGGGGGATGCAACAAAGGATCTAAATGATGAAGCAATGGAAAATGATGCCAAAGAACCTACAAAATTCTGGAAGGCATAATTGTTTGTGCTCACCCTAAAGGCTGGATGGATGAGAGAGTAGGGGAGGGGGTGTCACTGCTTCCAGGACATATTACACTCTTAACTATCACTAGGGGATGTTTCCCTTTTCTATGAGTCGACCCAGGTTTTTGGGGTCAATTTTTTGACTAAAATTTCTAGACTTATATATAAGTATATGCAGTAATTATCTTTCATATATCTCTCTGTGGTTTGTTTCTAATTTTTCCTGGTTCTGTTTATTATTACCTTTCTTTCCCATTTTTTCTAAAATGAGTTTAGGTACTTATTTGTCCCTGGGGCTAGGAGCAGCCTAACACAGTATGCACAAAGGACAAAAGTTTCCTATACCTATTTTAGGAGGAGGAGAGGGAAGAAAGCTATAAAGCAGGAGTGAACAAAGTGTGGTCTTCTAGACAATGTTCACTGTATTTCCCAGTATTTCACACCATTGGTAGTACTAGCTGGGAACTGCAGTCCCACAGTGTCTAAAGATGGTGCGTACTTTGTCCACTATTGGTATGACACAAAATCTAAAGGGAAAAAGCGAAGAATCAGGAAGAGAACCTGTATGAAGGTGAGCAACCTGGCATGCCTTCCGAAACCGATAACCCTGGGGAGTGAACCAATAAATCAGATCGCTTTGGCCCAGGATAGAATTCAGTTTCTCATATTCCAAGGAGCAAAGTTCAAAGACAGCTTTGACATAGGAGTTCTCCCTAAGAATAAAACAAAGAAATCATATGGTCTTAATCCTTGTACGTTCTCACTACCATAAAGTCTTATAGTAATCTGGTGGCTGCAATGCTGGGCTGCATCGCTGTAGAAATAACATGGGCTTTCTTTCAAATATCATAGGATCATAACCTAAATAAAGTTACCTGCAATTATTGCCCATCCATGGCTGCATCTGCACTGCAGAAATAATTCAGTTTGACCCTACTTTTAACTGCCATGGCTCCATCCTACCAAATTCTGGGATTTGTAGTTTTGTGAGGCACCAGCACTCTTTGGCCAGAGAAAGATAAATACCTTGTTTAACTACAAAGCCCAGGTTTCTGATGGATGGAGTTACAGTACTTAAAATGTTGTCAAACTGCATTATTTCTACAGTGTAGATGCACCTCAACATATTCCTTATGATGGAGTAAACCTTACTGGATTCAGGATTGTGCCACAAAACAGGAATGCTACCAGAGCATTTGAGGTTCTAGTGCTGTATGTCAGTGGTTCTGAAATGGTAGTGCAGGACCCCAAGGAGGTGCACAAGAGTTGCTCAAAGGTAGCATGAGACTTGTAGGTCCTGTTTCTTCCTCCTTCTCCTCCTCTTCCCAAACTTTTTTATGTGTAAAATCTTGGCCCCATTCCCACTGGGCACAAAAATCGATGTATATTGTTGCGATTCTGGCTCGAATTTTTCCCTCAAGTCCTAATCGAATCTGGTCCTTCGTTCCCATTAGGAAAGGCTGAAAAATGACTTAATTTATTTTGACCCATGTTTTCGTTCCTATTGGATTTTTCCCTGCTGTATTTTAAAGCAGAGTAATTTGCTCCTGGGAACCTCTTTTTTTTAAAGCAGCTGTCAATCAAGCACCTAGGTGCTTGACGTCACAGTGACATCAGTTGCTTCAATGCATTTTGGCACAGTCAATCAATTGCTTAGGTGCTTTTCCCCTCTGGGAAAAGGAGAAGGATCCTCCATCCCCCCAAGTCCCTTTGCCTCCCAAGCTCTCCTGTGTCTTCCCAGAGCCCCTCTGGGAAAAGGAGAAGGTGCCTCTATCCTCCCAAGTCCCTTTGCCTCCCAAGCTCTCCTGTGTCTTCCCAGAGCCCCTCTGGGAAAGTGAGAAGGTGCCTCTATCCTCCCAAGTCCCTTTGCCTCCCAAGCGCTCCTGTGTCTTCCCAGAGCCCCTCTGGGAAAAGGAGAAGGAGCCTCCATCCCCCCAAGTCCCTTTGCCTCCCCCATTGCTCCCTGGGCTGTTTGGGGGGCGATTGAGCAGGCATGTAATAATAGTTAAAAATGGTGTTCAATGGGTCTCCTCACACGTCAGTCTATGAATGTGGAGTAGGGAGGAGGTTTCAGGGGGGCGTAATGTGTTTACTGCGTTTGGAGGTCAATGTAGCAATTTGCTCTGTTTGGACACCCGACAGAGTGCCTAGGTGATCAAAAGCTTAACTTTAAAAAAATTAATTCGTCTACACATGCGATCACCTTACCCTGCTTCCCACTCCACCAGGGGAAAGGCTACATGAATGGGGGGGGGATGGCGCCGGTAATGTAGGAAAGAGAACAAAGTGGGTGACACCCCCAGGCCAGCCCCTTGGCGCACTCTCCTCCCATCCCCAAGTTCCCTAATCAGACACCCTTGTCGTTCCCATTCATTTGCCCCAGATTGGACTCAGGAGAAGCAAGAAAAACCTCCGAAAAAGTTCAATCAAATTAACCCGGGATCAAGCCCCCCGATTCGAGTTTTCCCTGGAAAAATCGATTACATGGGGGGTCAGATCCGACTCCACTGAGAATGCAATTGGTGCAATGAGGATCAAATGCGCGCTCAAATGGGAACGATGCCCCCATAATCCAAGTCTTGATCCGCTTTATAAGCCAGTGGGAATGGCGCCCTATTATTATTATTATTATTATTATTATTATTAGCTTTATTTATAAAATGCCGTAAATCTACACATTCATTAAATAAAATATTGAATTTACTTAAATAAAACTGTTCTAATTTGAACAATGTTTTTCGTTATAAAATGTTAAAATGTGAATACACATGGATGTCCAAATTAAAATACTCACATTAAATAAACAAAATATTTTTATTCATATATTACAGAGGGGGGCAATGTCCATATGTAGAGGTAAAGTGAAGTCCCAAGGGTAAAATATTTGAGTATCACTGCTGAGTGTATTTTACATGGTGAATATTTCAAAATTATGATTATTTTTTAAAAAGGGAAATATTCACTGTTTAGCTGTTAAAGCTATAAATGGTAGCTTTCCTTTCAGGTTTTCTGTCATTCTGCCACCACTTTTATGCATAAACTAAAGCTCACTTTTATTTTTATTTTTTAAGAAGAACATTTACGATATTCAACAACAAAGCTGAAGTGATTTTAATAAGAAATTAGGAAATTTTGGGGCGTGATGAGGTGTTGGCAGAGTCATTTTCACCTGAGTAAGAAGAGTAACCAGTGCAGTATTAGAATAGAGAAGTTTTCCTCAATCATTTCAAATGTTTTTAAAACTAGAACTGAGTAGTTAAGCTAGGATGGGATGCATAAGCTGTGTACTTCACACAGAGCTTGGAAAAGTTCTTTCTTTGGATTGTAACTCCCCCAATTCCCCAGAAAACTGGAAATTCTGGGAATTTCAGTCCAAAAAAATATTTTCAAGCTCTGTTTTCACATCAATGAAAGTGTAACATAAATCCAAGATAGATTGCTGAAGTCTTTAAAATCACTGCTCAGCACAGCACTGGCCAATAAGATGGGCCTCTCCACAGAATTAAAGATACACCAGTACCTACCTGCCCATTTGACAGTTACTGTTATGACTGAAGGCACATTTCATGATACTGTCAAGTGTCATCAGGCTCACATGTTCAAAAAGCTCCACTGATTTCTGCTGAGTGATCAGCTTTTCCCATTTATCCTAAATCAACAGATGGAAAATAATTTAAGACCATAGTGCTCTCAAAATGTAGGAATTGGAAATTCAGCACCACATTTCTGGTAGCTTTAGTGTGCCCCCTTCTGTTGGCTATATAGTCTAAGCCTGTAGTACATTTGTATGGACCGTTTTTCTGTTTTAAATATTATTAACCTATACAAGTGTATAAATTTCAGCTCACTTTTAAAATTCTGCATATTCTTTTGCCCCTAATCATGAGAGGAGATTTCTTAGCAATTGTCTGAAGACTCTGCAGTATTTGCCCTAAGGTGCTATTAATTTTCCGCCCAACTGATTTTCTAGTGGAGGAGAGAAAATAATACAGGCATCCAAATGTTGATGGATTGCAACTCCTCCCTGCAGTCCTCACAACTGAATATGCTGGTCTGGACCAGTAGAGTCACTGGGGAGGGTGCAGGGGGTTCAGACCACTCCAGGTGACACCTGAGAAGGGGGATGATACCTAGTAACCTGCTCCACACCACACCCACACTCCATCCTTTGTGCATGCTGCTTTGTCATCACACACGCTTCTCCTTGCCCCCCCATGCATGCAGCCCCATGTCCTGCCTGCACTCCATTCCCCATGTGCAGTCCTGTCCTTTTCCAGGAGCGGGACTGCACACAGGTGATGGAGTGCACGCAGGACATGTAGCTGCTTATGCAGGGAGCACAGAGCAATGCATGTGATGATGGGGCAGCGTGCACAGGGTACAAACACCCCATGCAGGAATGCCATTGCGTCCAGGTCCCATCATTTTCTGGCACGGGAAGAGGGAGTGCACGTTGTCCCTGGAAGCCCCACTCCTGGAAACGCACCAGAATCCCCAGCCCCTGGAACACCCAATCCCAGAAGTCCTGCCCCCCACACCAGGTGACACTTGGTGCAGGAATGCTGCTGGTCTAGACTGCTAGCAATCCACCGACATATAAAGGTCTGCACAATCCCTACCTCTGGTCTAGTGCTTAATAAATGTTTTTTTTTTTAATCCAAAAGATATTTGGAATACTTAACTGTGTCTTAAGCATTTGTTATGTGCATATCATAATTCATAGTTTATGTTACGTATAAGAAATCATGCAGCAGATGACCAACCAAACCATGTCCTCTTTTCTACATCGCTGTTTTGTTTTTTCTCTTGGTACTTTTGTCAGACAGAGATGCTGTCAGCACTGGCCAAGATACTCCAGGGTATACTGTCCACAGAGAACTGTAGCCAAAAGACTGCTGCCCCAATCTCCCCACATTACTTTGGCCTGCTGTTCCAATGCCAGGTAGCTGTTCGCATGCACATCCTGCTGTGTTGCCCAGCATCTGCCACCGTAGCCTGTTGCTTTGATCTGAGGTTAGAATGAGGCACTCAGTGATGATCACATGGTTGTGCACCTTGTTCTGACCTCAAAACAAGCAAACTACAGCAGTGGTGGATACACCAAACAGCACAGCAAGATACATTTCAAACAGCCAGCCAGCATCAGACTGGAGGGCTCTGAATTCCAGGAAGATCCAGAGCAAACAGAAAGTTATTTTAATATGGTTTAAGAGGAGTATACCCTGGTTCTGGTGCTGAACAGGTTGGTCTGTTCACACCAGAACTGGGGTTTGGGCTGTGTGTCATCTGGTTGCCACACCAATAGGATGGGGTGAGGCCAGTTTATTTGGCCCATGCACAAAGGGACAGAGTTTTAAGCCCAGAGTCAGGCATGGGTTAAATTATGGTTTGTGCCTGGCTTCTTAGCAGAGGTTGGTTTGCATATCCCAACAAACCAGACTTCCATGAACCATGTCATGGAGTAACATTATCAGGAACAGCACTGCTATCAAGCTAGTTAGGAAAGCACTTACCAACATCACTTTGGTAGATTCAGCCATCAGTGTCACATATGGCTTTAAAATGTTATAATGGAAACCTGGAGTCAGCATCTTTCGATGCTGTGACCACTTTGGTCCATGTAAGACCAACAAGCCTTTTCCTAGGAAAACAAAAACATAGCCTATCATTCAAACCTTTTCAGATATTCTTTTGATATATTCAGGCTGAACAGTTTCTGCTAATCATCAGAATTCACAGCAGTAATAGCATTCGTTTTGTTTTTTGCCTTATCTAATTCATTTCCTACAATAATTGGAGCAATAAGTCCCTTATATACAAATTAAATTGAGATAGACAAATTGGAATCTTCAAGATATCAGATTTCCTCACAATTACTCAGCATGAGAATCCAAGTGCCATTTCTAAGCCAGCCAACTGCACAAATTCATACACTTCAGTAACAACCCACCTGATGCCAGAGTTCTGATTAAGCAGAATTTCTAGAGCATTTTCCAAATTTTCTTTGGAGCCTATTAACTTCTTCGCTAACTGGAGCAATTTTGGAAGTCCCTTTTTACATCCTTCATTAGAGATATTTTCTGTTGTGTCCCTACTTTCCAACTTATTAAATGAGTGAGGAGTTTTAGATAACACATCACACTGTCCTGAATATGCACACCAACTTTCATTCCAGGGTTTCTGTGATCGAACAAGATTTAAACACACTGCATTTCATATTTTCTTCTCTTCTCTGAAAAGAGGTGTGGGGATTGAGTGGAATTTTAAAATAGAAATGTAGAAATGTGCCCTATCACTATGTGTATGAATGGGCAGGCATGTGCATGTGTTGGAAGAGGTATATATGTATAAGCCAAGTTCCATTCCAACCTCAGGGTATGGATGCCAACACATTGCAAACAGAATGCCTTACAGGCAAATTAATACAAAGGCTGCATTTCATGCAGTGATCATGAAATCAGCTATACACTGCATGGAATCAGCTATACATTCTACTGAAAATGGATAACATTAAAAGCTTGCAAGCTGTATTAACCTTTTCTTATAAACTAAAATTTAATAAATTCAAGACCTCTATACAGAATCTATGGCCGGGTACATACCACCAAGAAGCAGCGTCTAAGTGGCCATACACCAACTGTACGGTCCCTAACCCTAGGATGTCACGGCGGCAGCATAATGGTGGCCTCCCGTCCATATGGGGGCCGTCCTTGTGATGTGCGCGCAGCATCCCAGAAAGAACCCAGTTTTTCCAGGTTCTTTTTGGGGCAGAGGGACACCATGCAGTTTGGCTGCTGCAGCGTCCCTCCACAGGAAAGCAGGTGGCCTCCAGCCCTCCCTTTCGGGGCTGTATGTAGCGGGCCTCAATTTCTAATGTAACATTAAACTGTATAGTTGTAGAACCTGCCTATAATTTTATTCTTGCATGACAGCTATAGACTGTATTTATGTTGTATTTATTTTCATAGATATTAACCTGACTAGTATCTAGTAGTATTCTCTATCACGGTGGATTTGTATGAACTTACTTGCCTTTCGACAGAAATTTCTAGAGCTGTTTACATAACATGAAAAAAATAGTATCCCAAAGTATTGTCTAACATGTATTTAAATTTTGGCATTTGTTTTCAGTAGAAGTTCCTAAGGAGTTTAAATAAAATAAGCATACACACCCACAAAACAATGCTGAGAAGAGTGCCTTACCTTTAGCAGAGTTTTCTCACTATAAATACCAACATTGATAGGCCTAAGATGTAAACCCATATAACCCATATAATTCTAACTATGTTATTTATGGCCTGTTCTTAACTGCCTTCAACTATTCTTTACCACAAAGGCCTTGAATATACATACCGATCCATGGGACTATGTTTCGATAGCTCATATTATCCTTTGGATCTGTAAAAGACAAGTGAACAAGAGAAAATAAGTTGAAACTTCTGCTTCCAGTTGTACTATTTCTTTATTTCTAAAATATATAAGCCACACTTCATCCAAAAGGACTCCCAGGACAGTATGCATAATATTATTCAAGACAAACAAGCAAACACAAAATAATAAGCATATGACTCATTTAACCAGATAACAAACAAATGACACATTCAATTAAAACTGAAGACTTAAATCCATTTTCTAGTTCCCAGTAGAGTACACCCAATGAATCAACTGGATTTACTGAAATCCTGATTTATTATTTATTTATAGAAGGCATTAATTTATTGCCCCTTGGCCCATGAGGGCTCCTGAGCTGATGCACAATAGGTAAAACCACTTCTTAAACAAGTAATTTTTTTAAAAACCCAAGGCTCCTCTTAAAAAACAACAGCAGCTTTACTGTTTTTAGGTGGATTTACCATTTAGCTGTTGATTCAATGGGTCTACTGTAGCTGGGACTAGCAACTGGATTTAGGCCAAGATGCCTGGGCAAAAAAGAAACATTTTGTTCTAGCACTGACTACAAAGCAAGGTTAGCATCAATCTCATCTGTTCTGGGAAGACATCCAAAAGTTGGGAAGTAGCCAGCGAGAAAGTTCTTTATTTTACAGATGCGTAATGTATTTTTTCCCCCACTGCTGATACTTGAGTGATAATACACAGGAAACATGGTATAGGACAAAGCACTTCTTCACATATATGTACCCAAACTATTACAAGCTTTAAATGAGATGATTTATACCATGCATTGGTATGATGATGAACAGGGAACCAAAGTAGCTCCTTAAAAATTAGTGCAATATAACCACTTACTTTAGTTTTCCTTATAAGGGTACATTGATGTAAACTGATAGGAATTCTAGCTATCAAATTCTACACTGGTTGACATTTCCAAAGTGCTTCCAATGTTAGTTTCATGTATAACAGTAATTCAAACTAAAAGTCATCAGGTCACTAGCCACTGTGGAAAAGCTAACTTCATCCAGGAAAGGTAGTAAGAAGAGAAACAGTGAAAGTTGATAAAAGGAAGGAATCCTCCTTCCCTGTTTGAAGCTGTTCATCTTTTCCTTCAAGAGAATGTAACCCTATCCAGATCACCAACATTTAGGCTGAACACTAGTTTTTGAGACCCTGAAACTGCCTACCATGATGAATCTTTCCAGGAATTAGCTTCAGTTTATTGGTCCTATTCTGATCCATCATCATATCTAACTAGCAGTTCAGTATATCTACAGGCTCACCTGATTTAGATGATACTGAGACACAAAGATGGAAAGCATCAGTGTAATAATGCCTCCTAACTTCACATTTTATAGCATAGCAGACAAAATCAAACTTGTGGAATTCCACAGTCATATGCCTTGGGAATAAGCAGAATTCTCCCATAACTTCTTTCTAAAACTGTCCATGCAGGTATGTTGGAAAAAGAGATTCCACCTAAAAATTTGGAAGAATCTCTTGACAATGAGAGCTGTTTGATGGTGGAACACACTGCCTTAGAGTGTGGTGGGGCCTCCTTCTTTGGAGGCTTTTTAAACAGGAGCTGTATGGCTATCTTTTGAGAGTGCTTTGATTGTGCGTGTCAAAGGGTTGGAATGGATGGCTCTTGTAGTCGCTTCTAACTCTATTATTGTATGAGCATAACTATCTTCTTATTGTGGTGTCCATCCCCACCTCACAGAGCTGGTTCAGCAAAATCCAATGGTTGATACCACCCAAAACTACTAAGAGGTCAAGAGAACTGATCTGGTTATACTCCTCCAATCTGTCTGCTGACAGTGGACATTCATCATGGTGGCCAAGGTTATTTTCATGTCAAAACCTGTTAAAATCTAGATTTAGACAATCCATTATATCCAAAAGTTATTAGAGCCAAACCAGCAACAATTTCTTAAGCAACTTGTCCTAAAAGTGTGTGCTTGCAACCAGACAATTCTTATTACAATTTTTGGAGCCACCATTTGCTTCAAAACAACCAGGACTACATAGTTTTTTGTGGTTTTTTCGGGCTATGTGGCCATGTTCTAGAAGAGTTTATTCTTGACATTTCGCCAGATGCCAGCCACAGATGCTGGCGAAACGTCAGGAATAAACTCTTCTAGAAAATGGCCACATAGCCTGAAAAAAACACAAAAACTATGGATGCCAGCCATGAAAGCCTTCGACTTCACTCTGTTGGATGGATAGGCCAAGGATATAAGGAAAGTGGAGAGGCAGTAATGTTTCACTGCTCTCACTACCACAAAGCAGATGCAACAATATGACTCTGGTCACAGATTCTATGTGATTTTTGCCATCTGCACTCTAGTCACTCTTTTGTTGGTTCCTTGTTTGCTCAGTTCTCTGATCAATGAAGGAGAACTACAGGAGAAGAAGTTTGGGAACAATAATATTAACAACCCTTTCTATCTCACCATTTAGTTATAAAATCTGTTCAACAATACTGGCATTCATGTTAATCAGACAAGGCCCCAGAATATTCATGAATCCTTTTATCTGGAGGGCAGTACACCAAAACTGTAGAATTTGCACCCTCTGACTTATGGCGGCCCTAAGGCCATATTAGGGGTTATCTTGGAAAGATTTGTTCAGAGGAGGTTTGCCATTCCCTTCCCTGGAGCCTAAAGGTTGCAGGCGGGCACCTTGAAACAAAATCAGAATCAAAGGTTGAAGGGAGGGTACAGTGCTCTGAGATCTAATGAGAGGTAGTACCCTTATTAAAACAATTTAAAACATAGATTTTTCTTTTAAAAAACAGTTTAAAATACAATTCAAAATAATAAAATATAATATCATTCTATAATATAGGAGTATATTATAATGCCTTACAATATAAAGTCATTCTGTAATATAGAAGAATAAGGCTGCATCCTCACTGCAAAAATAATCCAGTTTGACACCATTTTAACTGTCATGGGTCAATGCTATGGAATTCTGGGAACTGTAGTTTTGTGGGACATTTAGCCTTATTTGTTAGAGAGCTCTGGTGCCACAACAAACTACAATTCCCAGAATTGCATAGCATTGAGCCATGACAGTTAAAATATCAACTTGGATTATTATTCCTGCAGTGCAGGTGCAGCCTATGTCACTCAAGCTGCATTTATGAGATATAATAATAATAATAATAATAATAATAATAATACTTGCTAATTAGCTTACTTGCTGTTCACCGCTATGATCTTTGGAATAGCGATATATAAATAAAACAAATTATAATAATAATAATTTTAGTTGTAACCCGCTTTTCCAACTTGTATGATCAAAGCGGCGTATAGATATCTATGGATCATATCAAATCCAAACTTTCCTTTCTGCTGTAGTGGATATTTGGAATTATCTTTGTTTTGTTTGCTGTTTTGTTTTGGCAGATGTACCAGAGTCAATAGGATACCACTCATTCGTCTCTTATACTCACATGCATACTCATATTAATGAATTAAGACTATTTTGTATTTTACCTCCTCTAGCCAGTAATGTTTTTGCATATTCAGGGTGATTGATTATTACACATGCAGAGAACCTTCCAAACCACAATGGAAAGGCATATGGATACTGAGAGAGCCAGGCTTCTGACTTTTTGAACACGGTGGAAATAGACGAAAGCTGGAAAGAAAAAAAAACATAGTGAAGAAGGAGGTGAAGGTGACCATACACACACACACACACACACACACACACACAGAGTATATTGAAGTGATGAAAACAAACAGTGCTTAAATCTAACATTTAATTCATAATGCTGGAAATCAAAATGCAAAATAGAAAAATGACCAGTGATTTGGCATAATACAAAATCTGAAACTTAAGTTGATATTTTTAAAAAATCCTGCACATTGAAACTGTCTTCAGCCATATGTAGTATGTGATTATAAGTCTGAAAAAACACTCTTTCTTACTACAAATAGCTACACAGCCTTAATAGAATACTGGCATGTATAGATTTTGCACAGTATCTGCCATATGTTTTGGACTAAATCTATGTCAGGGATTCTTACACTGAGATCCTGAGGAAGAATTGTGAATCAGGCCAAACAAATTGAAATTTTCCCCCTTTCAATTTCCTCCCTGTTATTAGAAAGTTTTAAGTGCACTTTTTCCTTAAAAGGGGATCCATAGCTTTTACTTGATTCTCAAAGGGGTTCATAACCCCCAAAATATTAAGAACTACTGTTTAACATAGATAGAAAGCAGTGAAAACCTGTAAAATGAAGAGCACTTACAGAAAGATAAATCTACCACTAGTTGCAACTCACACAGCATCGATGAATCACTGAATCATAGGAGTTTATCAGACAAGGGAAATTGGAAGTATAATCCAAAGGCAATCCGAACGCAATCATGGGGTTTCACGTTATTGCATGATAGACTACCACATGCAAATTTGGGCAATGGCATGCTATTTTTGGACAGTGGGAAGCCAGTTTGAATGCAATTCGCATTCACGTAAATTCGCTGAACGAGCGAATTCAGGTGAATGCATTCTGGCCCCACTTTCTTTTCATTTGAAATTAAGAGAAATGCCTCACATGTGATGAAGTCCAAAGAGTCGGATTCTAAGGGCCATCCAGTCCACCACCATCCCTGCCATGCAAGAATATACAATTGCAACACTCCTGAAAGATGACCATCTGACCTCTGTTTAAAGACCTCCAAAGAAGGAAGGTCCAGTACCCTTCAAGGTAGTCTATTCCACTGTTGTGTGTGTGTTTATATATATAGTTAGGTGGAATCTCTTTTCTTGAACTAGACTTATAGAGTTGTCTCTATGGCAGCAAAGTTATGATTTACCAAAACCAAAGGCTCTGGTTTGCTGTCAGAGTAAATGTAATGTAATAACCTTAAAAAGGTGCTCTTGAGTATTTTGATCTGTTAGGCAAGGTCTGCTATGAAGATGACATAGGCATAGCTTGGGGGGGGGGCAGAATGAGGGCACTGCTCCAAATAGGAATTCTGTTCTCCCCAAATGGATTTTTCCTTCAGTCTCTAAACTTCTAGCATTGCAGACAATGAAAGTCTGCTCACACTTAGAACATATATTTGCTGTGTTTGCATTCTCTTGATCATTTTGCCCCTTTTCTTTGGTTGCCTAAACTGTATCTCTAAAGGCTCAACTGAAATTTTAGGTTTCTGCAATGCTAGACATTTATGAAGTGAAAGATAATTTCACTGAGGAGTATAATTCTTATTGGAGGAAAGACAGTGCCCTCATTTGACCCTCAAACCATAGCTACAATCCAATACAATTTACCAAACTACAAACTACAGGATGCCACAGGATGTTGCTATGGTATTTAAACTGGAATCATGACAATATAATTATGTAGTGTGAAAGGGCTTCTAGTCTTTCATAGACTTACTGGATTCTATTGGATTCTGTGATTTTACTGCTTTCTTTTAAAAATTAAATTCTGTCTTGAGAATCATTATATTGAAATATAATTTTAAATTATGTTCTGCACTGAGAGAGGAAAACCTGCAGACAGACCTTAAAGACTAACAAATGTACCATGGAATAAGCTTTTGCAGACTACAGTCTCTTTATCAGATACATAAAGCGTTTCTTGAATTATCAAGAGCCAGTATGATGTAGTGGTTTGAGCATTGTACTATGACTCTGGTGACTACAAATCCCCACTCAGCCATGGAAATCCACTGGGTAACCTTGGGCAAGTCACACTCTCTCAGAGGAAGGCAAAGACAAATGTCCTCTGAACAAATATTGCCAAGAAAATCCAGTGACAAGGTTGCCATAGTGTCACCATAAGTCAGAAATGACTTGAAAGTACACAACAATAACAACAACATAAATTTGGAGGGAACTGTAAACAGTAATGTCAGAGGGAAGTGAAAATACAGATAGTGGTGATTACTTTAACTGACTATTTGCATAACAGTTGTGGGGTATTAACACAGCTATTCTTTCATTGGTGAGCTGCTTAACACATGTAATGTAATTTTTCAAACACAGCTCATAATCACAGATGTAGAGCTGAATGTCTTCATGAATTAATTTAAATTTTTGACATTAGAATATGTCATTGAAGTACTTTGGGTCAAGAATGGTCACTTTAGAGACAGTGATAAGAGTAGCGTGGAAGCTTAAAGTGTTTCCTAACTGCTTTGTTTGCTAGGTAGCAGTAACAGTAACAGCCACTTTTTAAAAGTATACAAAAATTAATTGAGGATGGGGAAAGAATTATGCTGCTCATCCTTAATGACACCAAAGGGCAATTCACACTACAGAAATAAACTGGTTTGGGACGAGTTTATTTCCATGACATTCACACTCACCTGACCACAATCAATGCAGTTTGCAGGGGGGTGACAGCTGTACTTAAACTGGTGCATTTGGCACCAGACCCCTTAGCAGTTCTTTTTTTAAGAACCGCAACGATCCACATCTTTGGTAGTGTGAGTACGCTACCAAATAGATTCGGATCGCGCGGCATTATTCCCAGAAATGAAGGTGCCTCCATTTTAAATTGATACAGTGGCAAAATGTGAGTGGCAACAGGGTTAAAATGGCACAGAGAGATTCAATTGCTGTAAACATAGTGGGAACACTGAACTGATTCTGAATTGGTTCTGGATCAGCGCAGAGATGTGAATCTCTTCGTTCAAAAAAGTAAGTGTGAATAACCCCCAAGTATCCGATACCTATATGACAGCTGCAGCAACAGCTAGATTCATTCCCTCACTTACTTTTTCTAAGCTGAACTTTATCCCTGAATCTGATGAAGGGAAATGGTCCAGAATTATGCAGTTCAGGTCCAGAATTATGCAAGGTAACATTGTTAACAAGCTAAACAAGTTGTGGCAGTTTCAAACAACAAGGCCAAAGGACAAGATTAGAGAGCAACGTTTATTGGTTTACTGGTTCATTAGTGAGAGCTTCTGTTTCAGTCTCATTCATGGACCTTTTAGGCTGAGAAAGTGTAAATTTGCCCAAAGTCACCCAAGTGGATTTCCATGGTTCAGTGGGGATTTGAACCTTGGTCTCATGAAGTCCTAATCCAACACTCAAACTACAGTACTATACTATGTTAACAATCTTCTATCCTGGTTAGGGTTGACTTTATCTTTCCTAACCTGATAAAAGTTAAAACTACTGAATTACAAAGCAAACTTTGCCATGTTACTTAGAACTTTTAACAAACTGAGGGTCTGGGTTTGAATGGACTGAACTGCTATCAAATCAGTCTTGCCAGCCTTGTGATGGGCAGGTTTCAGGTTTATTGAAGCTATCCTTTAAAAAAAAATCTAAAACTAGAATCCTGAGGTTCAGCAACTGGATCAAGATACAAACCAGTGGCTTAGGTTGGTGGATGCCTATTCTGAAAATTAAGGCACAGACTCAACACAGTTTTTCATCAACAACAAGTCAAAACTCACAAGTCCATTTAAACAAAAATTTGGAACTCAGAAATAACAAACAATGCAGTTACTGGTAACGAGTTATTTATTGTATGTATATAACAGGCAAGTAATGAGTAGGAATGAAGTTACTTTACTAATGTAATAGTGTTTTCAAATTCATACCATTAATTTCAGCTGGTCCAAAGAGTTGCAGACAGACTGTTGACTGGGGTTCAGGGACGTAGCCAAGGGGGGGGGGGTTCTTGGGGTCCGTACTCCCCCTTCCATTAGAAAAATGAATGGTGTGTGCTGCTGCGCTGCCGCACCCAAGCCCCATTATAATGGTGGCACTTAGTCTGGACCCCCCCCCCCTTCCTAAAATCCTGGCTACATCCCTGTGGGGTTGGCTACAGGGAGCATACAACTCTCTTGGTGCAACAGTTCAACTGGCCGCTTGTGCATTTCAAGACACGATTCAAAAGGATAATTATTAGTCTTGACTTACAAAAGCCCTATACAGGTCAGGTCTAGGTAATCTGAAGGACCATATTCTCCTTCTCAAATCTGTCCATGCTTTGAGGTTTTCAGGGCAGGCCCTTCTTCCTATCCCACCACTCTCACAGGTACATCTGGCTGGAACATGCAAAGGGGCCTTCCCTCTGGCTGCTCCCAAGCTCTGGAACTCCCTTCCCAGAGAGACAGGTTGACTCCATCCTTGCTACCTTTCCGCAAAGACCTTTTTGTTTTGGCAGTCCTTTCATTAGGACTGGTTGCATAGGGGAAATGGACCTCACATGATGTACTGGATTATCTGTTTGCTTTCTTTGTAATATTTTCTGGGTTGTTGTTTATTAACAGGTTTTAATCCTTTGCTAGTTCAATTGCATTTTCAGCTTTTGCACGTCATTCATTTTAATGGTATTCATTTTAACTTTTATAAGCTGTCTTTAGTTCCAAACTTGGGGGGGGGGGGGCAGATATAAATAAATATAACAACAACCACATTCAGAATAAATAGATACTAAGCATCCCAAGGAGCCAGTGTGATGTAGTGGTTTGTCACCTTTGGAAAATGACTTCCGAGATCAGGGTTCAAACCTCTGCTCAACCATGAAAACCCACTGGGTGTCCTTGGGCAAGTCATACTCTCTCAGCCTCAAAGGAGGGCCATGGCAAACCCCCTCTGAAGAAACTTGCCAAGAAAAACCGATGTTAAGGTCGCCATAAGTCAGAAATGATTTGAAGGCCTGCAATAACAACGACAACAGCAGCAAGCATCCCAATATTTTGCTTATGGTATGAAATGTCATCACAGATTCCCAATTCATTCACTAAGGTCCAAAACACACTGAAAAAATAATCCAGTTTGAGACCTCTTTAGCTGGCCTTGCTCAGTGCTAGGAAATCTTGGGAACTGTAGTTTATTGTGGCACAGAGCTCTCTGACCAAGAAGGCTAAATCTCTTACAAAACTCACAAAAGCGGTCTCAAACAGGATGATTTTGGCAGTGTTTTGGACCTAAGTTTCTGGAGAGTCCTTTGCAGGTGATGATCCTTTTTCAACGCATGCTATTTTATGGTGGTGGTGGGAAGAGCCTTGTCCGATCCCACTGCTGAAATAATAGGATTTGATACCGCCATGGCTCAATGCTATGGGATGCTGGGAAGTGTAGTTTGTGTAGAATTTCCCCAGAATTTTGGGAAGCGTAGCAAAGCTCTGGTGCCACAACAAGCTACGCTTCTCAGAATTCCTTAGCATGGAGCCATGGCAGTTAAAGCAGGGTCAAACCCGATTCTTTCTAGAGTGTGGACGCAGCCTCCTTTGCTGATTGGGAAATCTGGAGTTTCTGGAGTTAGCAAATGGACTCTGATGTGGCATGATGACTGGCACAGACTCCAAAGTCTCTCGCTTTGTTTTGCAAAGCTGCCGTGGCAGCCACACAACAACAAAGCCTCTTTTGAAGAAGGCTTTGGGCCTTCACAAAGCACCCGAAAGGATGCTTTCATGTGGGTGGCTTGGAAAGCATCTTGGGCTGCATCCACACTGCAGAGATGATCCATTTTGACACCTCTTGAACTGCCAGGGCTCCATGCTCTGGGATTCTGGGCATGGTGGTTTGTTGTGGCACCTTTGGATAAAGCCAGTCCTGCTGAGGCAGCAGACCAAAGAAAGTCCCTCATTTTATCAATCCAGCATCCTAGGTCTAAAGCACACTGCAGAAATAATCCAGTTTGAGACCACTTTAACTACCCTGGCTCAGTGCTAGGGAATCCTGGGAATTGTAGTCTATTGTGGCACCAGAGCTCTCTGAGAGAGAAGGCTACATGTCTCAAAAAACAAGTTCCCAGGATTCCATAGCATTGATCCAGAGGCAGTTAAAGTGGGGTCTCAAACTGGATTATTTCTGCAGTGTGTTTTGGACCTTAGCAAAATGCATAGCTTACTCAATATTGTATTGTATTGTTGCGTTAATAAATGATATTGCTGTTAATAAGTCCATCCGCAATTAAAAACACTTCCATCGTTCAGAGGAGCGGGGTATAAATAAATTGTTTTATTATTATTATTATTATTATTATTATTAAAACCTACTTATTTTAACATGGGATTTTTAAAAAAGCATGAGGTCTTTTTTGAAAATTTGCAAAAACATGTAAAAGATTGAGGCAACTGTGTTTAAAAAATAAATCCTACAGAAGAAGAACAGTGAGCATGGTCCAAAAAAACAAATAATAAATAATTATGAAATAAACATAAATAATAAAAAAATATGAAATAATCCACCTTGAGACCTCTGGTGCCACAACAAACGACCATGGGAACCTGGCAGCTCAAGCGGGGTCATAACGGATCATCTCTGCAGTGCGGATGCAGCCTTGGAAGCCTGGCTGGGTGGATGGCACCTACCTCAAAGCTGTGCCCATAGAGCCAATGGGCCGGGGGTCCAGGGAAGCTGGCCAGGGCTTTCAAGAGCTCCTGCCGTCGTCGGTGGAGCTGGATGGCTTTGAGGAGGAGGTAGGTGAGACAAAAGACAGCAGCCAGGTGCCACAGTCTGGACAGATCCATGGCAGCAGCAGCAGCGGAGCTTCAGAGCAGATGGCTGCTGTTCCCTGGGAGGCTGCGATGCTCTGCAGGCGAGAGGAGGCGCAGCGGCCCCTTATGCACAGGGCAAGACAGAGACCTCCCCCGCCGGGGCTCAAGGGCTGGCACCAAGCAAGGGGCCCTCCTGCTAACCCTCCTTCCCCCCTGCAGGCTTTCCTTGTCAGATAGATGGCAAGAAAGAAGAAGCGCAAGAGAGCCCCAGGGGAAGAGCTGGGCAGGAAAGGAGGGGTTCTTCTGCTGCAGGGAAAGGAAGGAGGTCCAACCGGGAAGGAGGGCAATGGAACAAGCCAGCCCTCTCTTGGGCAGCTTCCTCGCTAGAGCCAATCAAACAGAGATTCATAGACTCCTAGAGTTGGGAGAGACCCCAAGGGCCATCCAGTCCAACCCCATTCTGCCATGCAGGAACTCTCAATCAAAGCATCCCCGACAAGTGGCCATCCAGCCTCTGTTTGAAGACCTCCAAGGAAGGAGACTCTTTTGCTGCACTTTGCATCCATTGTCCCAGGTCCTAGGCTCTGGAGCAGCAGAAAACAAGCTTGCTCCCTCCTCAATAGTGGCACTATTACTTCACTTGATCTGGACACTATTTCATCCTCCTCTATATGGCATCCCGTCAAATATTTAAACAGGGCTATCATATCACCTCTTAACCTTCTCTTCTCCAGGCTAAACATCCCCAGCTCCCTAAGGCGTTCCTCGTAAGGCATGGTTTCCAGACCTTTCACCATTTTAGTTGCTCTCCTTTGGACACGCTCCAGTTTCTCAATGTCCTTTTTGAATTGTGGTGCCTAGAACTGGACACAATATTCCAGGGGGGGCCTGACCAAAGCAGAATACAGTGGCAGTATTACTTCTCTTGATCTAAACACTATACTTTTATTGATGCAGCCTAAAATCGCATTGGCGTTTTTAGCTACCACATTGCACTGTTGACCCATGTTCAACTTGTGTTCTACTTTGACTCCCAGATTCCTTTCACACGTCTAAGTCTCTCGTTCAGCCAGGTGTCGCCCATCCTATATTTGTGAATTTCATTTTTCCATCCTAAGTGCAGTACCTTACATTTCTCCGTGATGAATTTCATTTTGTTAGCTTTGGCCCAGCTTTCTAGTCTATTCAGATCATTTTGAATGTTGATCCTGTCCTCTGGAGTATTAGCTATTCCTCCTAATTTGGTGTCATCTGCAAATTTGATAAGTGTGCTCCCAATTCTGTCATCAAAGTCATTGATAAAGATGTTGAATAGCACTGGCCCCAGGACAGAGCCCTGTGGGACTCCACTGGTCACTTCTCTCCAGGATAAAAAGGAGCCATTGTTGAGCACCCTTTGGGTTCGGCTGGTCAACCAGTTACTAATCCATGTAACAGTTGCCTTGTCTAGCCCACATTTTACAAACTTGTTTGCAAGAATGTCATGGGGAACTTTGTCAAAGGCCTTACTGAAATCAATCAATCCATCCATCTTTTTTTACAGTCAATAGACGCATCAAGGCATACAATCACTGAAAACATAGACACAGAAAGATTACATACAACACAAAACCCAATCTGAACTATAAAGGTTTCATTCAAATTCAGCAAGTTAAGTATAAAATGAAATTGTCAGATTGGATTACACCGTTGGGGAGTATCCTGATTATGTAGTCAGAGCCCTAGGATATGCAGTAGATCTGTTAGTCAGACCATCTTTTAGTAGAAGAATTCAAAGATACAGCTGTGTTAGTCTGTAGAATCAGTACGCAGAGAGATCTTGTAGCAGCCTTGAGACTCACTGAAAGAAAGAAATTGGCAGCATGAGCTTTTGTAGATTTCAGTCTACTTTCTCAGATGTAGTTCCCAGAATTCCCTAGCATTGAGCCAGTGCAGTTAAAGTGGTCTCAAACTGGATTATTTCTGCAGTGTATTTTGGACCTTAGTTCCCACCACATGATGCTTCTAGGGAGGGTCAGAATATGAAGGCATAAAGTCCTAGGCCCCAAGGAAGCATCTATGGATATTTCAGTAAATGGCACCCCACCTACAAGAACGTTTAGTAGCGAGAGCCCCAGTGTATATTTTAAAGGTGGAATCAAGTCATTGCCAGACAAGTCAGAATTAATTTTGCTTGCTTGCAGGTACCTTATTGCAAAACAATTAAAACACAAGATGTGTGTGTACACACCTGTAAACCTCTGGCAACCCATGAATTTCACAGGATTTTCTTAAGCAAGGTATTTCAGACCTAAAAAGCTGTATAGGACTTTCTAGGTCATGACCAGCACTTTGAATTGTGCCCAGAAATGAACCTGCAATCAATGAAGTTGTTTTAATAAGGGAGTTATAGCCCTGTAACTGGCCCTGGAACAGCATTCTGGCTGTAGCATTTTGCACCCACTGAAGTTTCTAAACAATTGCCAAAGGTAGCCCCACATAGAGTGTGTTACAGTAGTCCAAGCAGGATATAATCAAGGCATGTATCACCTGTCTTCATATCTGACATCTTAAGAAATGGACACAGCTGGTGCATTAGTTTTAGTTGTGCAAATGCTCTCCTGGCTGCTGCTGAAACATGGGCTGCATCCGGACTAGAGAAATAATCTGGTTTGGCACCACTTTAACTGACACAGTTCAATGCTGTAGAATTCTGGGAATGGTAGTTTGTTGTGGCACCAGACAACAAACTACCATTCCCAGAATTCCATAGCATTCCACAGCAGAGTTCCAAACTACGATTCCCAGAATCCCATAGCCCTGCTCTGGTGCCACAACAAACTATCATTCCCAGAATTCCATAGCACTGAGCCATGACAGCTAAAGTGGTGTCAAACTGGATTATTTCTCTGGTGTGGATACAGCCTCAGGCATCCAGACTCAGAGCTGAGTCCAGGAAAACATCCAAGCTGCAGTCGTGATATTTCAAGAGACGTGCAACACCATCCATTGTGTAATCCCAACCAGCACAGGCAAAGTCCTTATTCCCTGATCTACCTTTGAACTGACTGGGAGCACTTCTGTCTTATCTAGATTAAGTTTTAATGTTTGCCCTCATCCAGTCCATTACTGACAGCAGATATTGGTAGAAACAGCTTCCTTGGAACCAACTGCTCCCCATCATCTCAATGTACTTGAACCCAGTTCAGTGACTTACTGAAATTACTGTCTGCTAAACTTTGAAACTCTGAATCTGATGGATGAATGGTCTTTCTTTTTCCTTGTTCCAACCTCTCTTCCTTTTGTGTTGTGCATGTTAGATTGCAACGGTATGCCTCACTTGTCATATCTGTAAACTGGTTTGGGAGACTATTTGAGTAAGGAGCAGGGCAAACATGTAATAAATACATACATGAACTGCATACATGTTAATTAAAATTGCTAATCTCAGCACTAACAAAGTCCTAACACAAGAAAGATAACATTTTTGAGGCATAATTTGAGTGGGGTGGGTGCCCGACTTACCTCTTCCGAATATGGCTCAAATTTGAAAGTTGGGCTGATTTTATTTCATGGACTTTTCTCTCAAAACGGCTTCCCATTGCTTCCGGTGCTGAATTTGGACCCCGTAAATTGCTTCAGCTGCCATTTTTTCCAAATCGGAAGCTTTGGAGTTGGAAAAAATGGTGGCTGAAGTGACTTACAGGGCCTGAATTCAGCAATGGAAGCAATGGAAAGCTGTTTCAAGCAAACTAAAAAACACTGAGACCTCTTGCAGAGCAGGTATTCCCCACCCTACTTGAAGACCAGATGATGTGAAAATCATAGTTACCAGGTACAATGCTAGCACTCCAGCTTTGGGTAAGGATATCTTGTGTCTTTCAAACTTTTCTTGTTACCACTGCCTATTCTATTATCTCAATCAGAAAGGAACCAGTGCCTCTTCTGCTTTTCAGTATTTTTGCAAGATGCTGACTCCTACACCCAAGTAGGATTGGAATAAAACTTGGGTGGGTTACAAACCGCCGCTTTGTGGCGGTCTCCCAGCGCTGCTGTTTACTCCGCGAGGGAGTCGCAGCAGCCAAACCGCACGACTCCCTCACAGAGCAAAAAAGAAGCTCCAAAATGGAGCTTCTTCCTGCAGCGCAGTTATGACGCCGTGAGGCGCCAATGGCGCACTCGCGATGTCATAAGCGCCGCGCGACGTGCAGACGCACAGCATCCGCTACATCAATATGGCGGCGGCCGTGTGGAATGGCCGCCACCATATTCTCCGTATTGACTACTTATTAGGGTTAGGGGGGTGCGGAAGCACCGCCCTTTCCTAACCCTAATACGTAGTCAATACATATTTTATGGCGGTTTGTAACCCGCCTTGGACTCATTTCCCCACTCACAGGGGAACCACACACTGGCACTGTTCAACCAGTTTGACTCCCAGAAAACAACCACTATCTCCTCCTTTTTCTCCTCCCTGTAGTGTACTGTATTTGGAAGCAACATGAGAGAAGAAGATAGCATTTAAAGATGCAAGTAGACAAACCAAGTTCAGTTCAATAGCCCAATCAGGAAAGTTGAATAAAATAAGACAGGAAAAACAAGTTAGGAAAATAAAACTAATGACTATGTACAATCAAGAAAAAAAATCCTAAGACCACCAGTGTTCACCTAAAGTGCTTTTACTGAGAAAGCAGTGAAAGTGGTTACTTGTATATTCTTTTTTTGGATCGATACGGGACCACCCTGCCTGATGTCAAGATGGGTGGACAAGGACAATTCAAAGGAAGCATTGAGTAGTCTGCTCAGCCCAAAAGTAGAAGTTCTAAGATGCCCAAGAAAGAAGGCAAGCAGTGATGGCATTTACCTTAGGAATGTAAGAAGCGGGCATGAAAAAGGCTGTTCCTGCTTTTCTGTACCTGAGTGCAGTGGCATCTAGTGGCTCAGCTGGTCAATTCAAACTTTCAAGGATCTATCCAAGGTGCTGACCCCTACCCACAAATAGGTTTGGAATACAACTTGGACTCATTGCCCCATTCATATGGGAACCACAAGCTGGCACTGTCCAAAAGACTGTCAGATGGACATGACAAGACTGTGTATCAACTGGAGGCTATTGTTCAGGCAGCCATAGGGAAAGCTAAAATGTCAGCCTTGTCAGTCACAGGACAGTTATATATAGGCAACACTTTGCTACATCCATGAGCATCCATAGATTTTGGTATCCATGGGGGGTCCTGGAACCAAACCCAAGTGGATACCAAGAGCCTACTGTATAGGAACTTCTTATCCTGAAAGCAAATCATTTGGTATACAGTCGGCCCTTCTTATACACGGATTTTTTATACACGGATTTAAGCATACACGGTTTGAAAATGTTCCAAAAAAGTGGACTTCCTGCTGGGAATGGCGCCTCACTGAACGGAATCCTTCTAGCTCTGGATCCGTTCTGATCTGTGGCGGGAATAGGGGACCCAAAGGGATCTTTGAGGTCTCAAAATTCCCTCTGAATACTGAGGGATCAGAGGGGGCTCGACGGAGGGCTCATACTCTAGCTCCCGGCGCTGGAAACAGAAGTAAGTTTGCAGCCAAGGGTCGCAGACTGAAAGCCGGGGAGAGGAGCCTGTAGAGCAACCCACGCCTGCTGTTGATCTTTAATGGAAAGCCTTAGGCACTCCATACAGAGGCGCCTACCAGCATTTAAGGATTTTATTTGACTTGTATTTTGATTTAAAGAAGAGCTGAGTTTGACTATATTTTGCTGAGAACTGACCATTATCTTGGGAGACAAAACGGAGATTGGACATTTAAACTATAAAACTTTTTCTCTATTTGATTCTTTGAAACATTTTGGAATATTCCACTTACTGGACTAGATTTACTGGATAAAATATATAATATGAAAATATACAAGGTGAGAACTGATATTTGAACTGGATTAGAAATTCAATCGAATATACATCTTGGGCTTTGAAGAAAAGGCTTTAATCAAGTCTTGGGATAAATTGCCTCCCCCTATGTTATATCGTCGCCATTGATTCTTAGAAGGGACGGAGAAAAGAGGGAGAGACGAAGAGAGGGAAAAGGAAAATATAAACAATAAACTCCAACAGCTAATCGAATCAATCAAGTTGTCCTTGGAAACCCACCTGTGCCTGAAAAGCGGCGTCCAACGAAGGAGCAGAGGAGCAGAGGAGGAGTCGGAGCTGGGGAAGAGATGGTGTTTGTTTGGAGATTTGGAGGACTGATATCTGGAGGAGGAAGTGTGTGGATGTGAAAGCGGCTGTGGAGGTGTGGAAGAAGAAGAGGAGGAGTGGCAAAGGGACGGGCCTGGAGGAAGATTGGCAGGGACTGTGGGGTGAACTTGTTGGTCTGAGGAGGGGAAGGAACGGCCGGAAGTGAAGTGGAGGCTGTGAGAAGGTGAAAGTAGAGGAGTGGAAACAAGAAGGTACCAGTCAAACGTGAAGGAGGTGTGGGATTCTGGAGGACTGAACTCGCTGATCTGTTTGTGGAGAGAACGGACAGGAGAAGCAAGACTTGTGAGAAGAAGACAGAAATAGAAGAGGAGAAACAAGAAGGAACTCAGTGGAAAAGGGAGGGGATACAGATTGGAGGACTGCGACTGCACTTTTAAATTTGGGAGGGAAGTTTAAAAAAAAAGGGGGAAAAGCAGCAGTGAAATTGGTGAGATAAAGACAAAGACAATAAAAGGTAATTAAATAATAGAAGTAAAAAATGATATAAAGTGGGGATTATTTGAAGCTGAAAGTGGAATAGAGCATTGTATAGAAATCTATATTGATACAGTAAAGGATAATTTATACTGGTATTAGGGTAAGGAAGTGATAATAAGGTTTTGAATATAGTTTATATTAAGGAAAAATATAGAAAGGAGCTCTGTATAAAAAATATATAAGGTGAAGTATAAGATTTGGATAGATACTGCCATAATTGATATTATATTGTGTTTTACTTTATTCCAGTCACAGTATTTTTAATATAATGAACACAAGAAAACAAACGCAGAAAATCAACTCATTGAATTCAAATCAAAGACGATTGTCTATAGAAATGAATAAGAACACAGACATGAATGAATTATTTTTGGAGAAATTTGATAATTTAGCTTTAACTGTTAAAAATTTGTCCAAAGATTTAAATAAAGAATTTATTAGTTTTAAGAAGGAGATTAGGGAAGATTTGAAAGCAATAAATCAAACGGTGGACAAATTAACAATTGATGTACAGAAAACAAAACAAAGATTAGAAATCTTGGAATTTAGAAATGAAAAGCTGGAAAATGACATGTCAAAAATTTTAAATAAAGGTGAAGATGAATTGGATGCAAGAGCTATGATTGATCTGAAACTAAAAGAAAAGTCTGTTAAAATCAGAGGGATTCCAGAGCAAAAAGATGAAGATGTTAATGACAAATTAATTGCGGCCATAGCAAATTTTATGAATAGAGACCCTGATTCTTTTGGAAATGAGGTGGACAAGCTCTATAGAGTGAATTCTTTAGTTGCAAAACAAAAGGGCCAACCACGGGACGTGTCAGTCCATTTTGTCCGGAAAATAGTGAGAGATAAATATTTGAATTTACATAACGAATCCCCTTTTAAATATGAAGATCTGGAACTAAAGGTGATGAAGGACATCCCGGGAAGACTTTTGCAGAGAAGAAGAAGTTATATTGGTCTAACACAATTTTTAAGAGCAGAAGGGATATCCTACAGGTGGGATATCCCAGAAGGCCTTATTTTTTGGTGGAAGAGAAAAAGAGTGTACATACATACCCCTGAACAAGCTAAGAATTTTTTAAGACAAGTGAAGAAAAATCATCAAGTAGGAAAAGAAGGGAAAGACAAGCCCACAAGTGGAGATCAAACTGGTGAAGGTCTGAGTAAGGAAGAACAAGAAAAGGGTGGTGAAGAAGAAGCTTCTCAAGAGTTATTAGGTTCAGAGTCAGAATTAGAATTTGATGATCAAGACCTGTCACAGGAGGAAGAAAGACTGAGCAAAGAAGAACAAAGACAAAGTGGTGATAATTGACTAAATTTTTTGTGCACTGAATTGTTAAGCTCCCAGTTGAATTATCTTCAGATCTGCTTCAACTAAACAAGATTAATTTTTTCTTCCTGCTGGAGATATACAACTTATTTTCAAATACAACTTATTTACATTCTTGTGATAATATAAATAAATAAATATAATTAAATTTCTACTACCGTGACTGGTGTTTAGGAGATACTTTTTTTTTGGGGGGGGGGTCTACATGATGAAGTGTCTTTCTTGGAATGTACAGGGGATGAACACACCACAGCAGAGGAAAAAAACTTTCACTACTTACAGAAAGCAAAGTTAGATGTAATCTGTTTACAGGAAACAAGAATAAGAGATAAAGATAAAAAACATTTGAGATGTAGTAAATTGGGTCAGGAATTTTCTGCAAACTCTAAATTTAAAAAAAAGGGGGTGGTATTGTATGTGAATTCGAAATAGGAAGCAAAGGAGATAATGCGAGACGCAGAAGGAAATTATGAAATGATTGAACTAATAGATAACGATCATGAAGTGTTGATTGTGGGTATATATGGTCCGTTGGAAAATAAAAATAAATTTTATAAAAATTTGAAATCAAAACTTTTGCAACGAGATGGGATTCAATAATTCTTCTGGGAGACTGGAATGGGGTAATTGATACGGAAATGGATAGATTTTCAGAGAAAAAACTAAAAAAAAATCAGGGCAAATTACCAAAAGAATTCTTTGACCTAATGGAAAGTTTATCGGTGAATGATGCTTGGAGAATGAAATATGGAGATACTAAAGATTATACTTTCTATTCAAATCCACATAAAACCTGGTCTAGAATTGACATGATACTACTCTCAGTGCACTTAAATAATAAGATTAAGGAAGTCAAAATTTTACCTAGAATCCTCTCAGATCATAGCCCAGTACAAATAAATTTGGATATTGAAAGAAAAAAACAATTTAGTTGGCAATTAAATTCGCACTTATTACAAGATGAAAATGTTGTTAGACAACTGAATGATCAGATCGATAAGTATTTTGAAGAGAATTTAAATAAAGGTACTTCACCTCAAATAGTATGGGACGCCCATAAAGCAGTCATAAGAGGCTGGCTGATAAAGAAAGCAGTGGAAATAAGAAGGAAAAGACAAGAAAAATTAGATAAATTGAATAAGGAATTAAGAGAAAGGGAAGATGCATTGAAAAAGAACCCAAAAGATTACTTAATTAAACAAGAGATCAAATTTTTACAAAAGCAGATATCGATATTAATAGTAGAAGAAATCGAGAAAAAATTAAAGTTCCTGAAACAAAAGTATTTCATCTTGGCCAATAAACCTGGTAGATTGCTTGCTTACCAAATTGGAAGAGAAAAAGCAAAAAGGACGATTAAAGCTATAAAGGAGGGGGAGAAGTTAATCACAACCCAGAAAGGGCTTAAAAAAGCTTTTCTGAAATATTTTTCAGAATTGTTTAGCGAACCCAAGATAAATGGGTGTAAAATAATTAAATACTTAAATAGACAAAAATTAAAGAAATTTACAGAAGAACAAAAAGAAGTCTTGAATCAAAACATCTCGTTGCAGGAGTTGAGTGATGTAATTAATAAAAGTAAATCAGGAAAATCCCCAGGCCCAGATGGATTCATAAATGAATACTACAAAAGATGTCAAGACCATATAAGAAACCCCTCGCTCCAGGTCATGAATGAGGTTATCTCGGGAAAGATACCTCAAACATGGACACAATCGGACATAACGTTGATTCCAAAAGAAAGAAAAGACCCAACACAATGTAAGAATTATAGACCTATTGCTTTGTTAAATACTGATTATAAATTGTTTGTATCCATTCTAGCTGAAAGACTAAAAAAAATAATGACTAATTGGATTAATTTGGATCAATCTGGATTTCTACCAAATAGAATGATTAAAAATAATGTAAGAAATTTGATTAATTTGATTGAAATTCACGAAAAAAATATACATAATAAATTGGCACTGATCTTTATTGACGCTGAAAAAGCCTTTGATAATGTGATCTGGCAATTTATGTTTGAATTAATAAAGAAATTAGATATAGGAAACAAATTTCAAATGTGGATAGAAACAATTTATAAATATCAAGAGGCAAGAATTTGGATTAACGGAGAAAAAACGGATATATGTAAAATTTATAGAGGCATAAGGCAAAGTTGTCCACTATCTCCCTTACTCTTTATACTGGTAATGGAAATTTTGTTAAATAATATCAGAGAAAATGTTTTAATCAAAGGTTTCAAATTGAAAAAGGAAGAATATAAACTGAGAGCCTATGCGGACGACCTTGTGTTAACGCTAACTAACCCTGTGGAGTGTAGTGAAATCCTGATAGATATTATGACAGAATTTGGTAAGGTTTCTGGATATAAAATTAATAAAGAAAAAACTGCAGTTATACCTATGAATATGGATAAAGAAGAAGTAGATACTTTGAAAGAAAGAACTGGATTTCAAATTCAAAAAATGGTTAGGTATCTTGGGATTAATATAACAAAAAGAAACACAGAACTGTTTAAAAACAATTATGAGCGAGTATGGAAGAACATTAAGAAAGATATGGAAAGATGGCAAGAATTGAAAATCTCTTGGATAGGTAAAATAGCAATTTTGAAAATGTCAGTTTTACCACGAATGATTTTTCTTTTTCAAAGCTTACCTATTATTGTTAATGATACCCCGTTCAAAGTATGGGAAAGAGATATATCGAAATTTATATGGAATAATAAGAAACCAAGAATTAAAATGAGAATACTGCATGATGAAGTCGACCGAGGAGGATTGAATTTACCAAATTTTAAATGGTATTACTATTCTTGTGTATTAGACTGGATGTTGGATTGGATGAGATTAGATAATGAGAGAAGTCTAAATTTAGAAAGAGTGGAATTAAAATTCGGTCTACACGGATATATGTTTTATGATAAAATTAAAATTGATGGTAACTTCAATAATCATATATTGAGAAAATCTATGTTAAGAATCTGGTTAAAATATAAAAGAAAATGGTTTGGTGGTATCCCGCTCTGGGTTTCCACAAATGAAGCAATGTATAGAAGAGAGGAATTTTTAAAGAATAAATATGTGACATGAGGATATTACGAAAATTGACAAAGGGGAAAGAAGAATAAAAACTCAAGAAGAATTAATTTCGGAAGGATTTACTTATAATTGGTTTGCTTATAGACAGGTTAGAGAAAGATTTAGGATAGACATGAAAGAATTTGGAATTGAAAAAGGAGAATTAGAAATGGAGAAAATAATAAACCATCGTGAAAAACAAATTTCTAAGTTGTATAAATTAATAGTCAAATTCGAATTAGAAGACGAGATAATAAAAGATTTTATGATTAAATGGGCAAAAGATTTTAAAGAAAATATTCAACTAGAAGAATGGGAAAAGCTTTGGAAGAAAAAAATCAAACAGATCAATAGTATAGAAATTAAAGAAAACATATACAAATCTATGTATAGGTGGTACCTGACACCCTACAAATTAGCCAAAATGTTTAGTAAGAATAAAAGTACCTGTTGGAAGTGTAAAAGAGAAGTAGGGAATTATTTACATATGTGGTGGAACTGCGAAAAAGCTAAAAAATTTTGGGAAAACATTCATACAGAGCTACAGAAAATTTTGAAAATTGAAGACAGACCACGCCCAAAGATGTATCTCCTAAATATGACAGACGGTATCAAAATGGAAAGAAGGAATGAAAAAATGACAATGTATGCGTTGGCAGCAGCTAGAATGATATTTGCTAAGTTCTGGAAAAAGGAAGATTATCCCACAGTAGCAGATTGGCAATTGAAAATGATGGACTACTATGAAATGGAAAAATTAACGCATTTATTAAAGAATGGATCAATGGAAGATTTTTATGATAAGTGGGAATGTTGGAATGAATACATTAAAAAGGAAAAAGGTGAAGATGTGTTCTTGGCACTAAATTAAATATAAAATCAAAGTTTAGATAGTCAATGTATCAGTTAATAATAAGAAAATTATATACTGTATAGTAATAGAATAAGTGGATAAGAGTATGTTAATGAGAAATGATGAAAAAATATAGGTAGAGAAGCTTGTTATTCTGTCTCCGATTTTGGGATATCTTTAATAAGAAGGTGATAATAATTTTTAACATATTAATAAACTTGGGTTGTAAGAACTTAATGGTAAATTTAAAAGGGATGATAAGAGTATAAAAAGAAACAAAGAAATTTTTAGTTTATAAAACTCAAGCTCAAGGAAGTATATTGAGGTTTGTTTTTTTTTTTTTTTTGGGAAACAGACTTGATATGTATTTTTAAAAATATGATATATTATTAGGAACTGTCTTTTTTATATTTTTGGATGTTTTCTTTCAATAAATAAATAAATTTAAAAAAAGAAAAGAAAATGTTCCAAAAAAGTATAAATTTACCTTGATGTTCCATTTTTTATTAGGGACACCATTTTGCTATGTCATTATACTTAATGGGACTTGAGCATACACGGATTTTGTTATACACGGGGGATCCTGGAACCAAACCCCAGCGTATAACAAGGATCCACTGTATAACTAGGGCACTAATAGGCTTGTCCACTGCCACTGCTCCAGTGTAGGGAATGTAACAAATCAGGAGTAGTTTGATGACTCATAAGGAGAGCTGATCATAAGAACACTGCCACTGTATTCAGACATCTTCAGTCTTATATAGCAAGGGTTATTTGTGTGATATTTAAATACTAGTTTTCTGAGTTCATTACAAACATGGTTTGGAGTATAGTGCAATGTCAGATCTAATACACACAGACACAGAGATGAATTTGTGGTAACCCAGTTAATGTGGAGATTCGGGTAGCTCAGGATCAATAATAATAATAATAATAATAATAATAATAATAATATTTATTTGTGTTTCCCCGCCTCTCCCAAAGGATCGAAGCAGGGTTACAAACTACTAAAATCAATACATACAATACAATATAAAAACACAAAATGGTACATCTATACAAACATCAGTAAAATACAACAATCCAACAGCATCCAATATCCAGGGGTAAGACAGAATATCATTGTCGGCAGGCATATTGGTCATGAAGACATCACTCCTCGGGGGGAACGCTTGGCAAAAGAGTACGGTTTTCAATCTCTTTTTAAATGTTTCCAAAGAGGTCATGAGACAGAGCTCCTCCAGAAGGCTGTTCCAGATCCGCGGGGCTGTTATTGTAAAGGGCCTTTGGGAAGAGGAGACTATTTGGACGATGGAGTTTCCAATAAGTTCTTACCGGATGTTCTGAGTGTGCAGGGCGGCTCGTAGGGGGAGATGCAGTCCCTCAAGTAACTCGGGCCCAAGCCATGTAGGGCTTTATAGGTGATAACCAACAGCTTGTACTGTGCCCGGAAGTGAATAGGCAGCCAGTGCAGAGCTTTCAGCTTAGGTGTTATATGGTCAAACCTAAATGCACCGGTGACCAGTCTGGCTGCCATATTTTGTACTAACTGAAGTTTCCGGACTTGGTACAAGGGTAGCCCTATGTAGAGCACATTACAGAAATCTAAGCGAGAGGTTACCAGAGCGTGTACCAATGTTTCAAGGTCCCTTTGGCCCAGGTCGCAGTTGGTGTATCAACCGAAGCTGATAGCAAGCACTTCTGGCCTTCGCATCTACTTGAGATGTCAACTGCAGGGACGAATCCAGAAGTACTCCTAAACTGCAAACTTCGCTCTTTAGGGGAAGTGTGACCCCATCCAGGACAGGTGGACAAATTTCCTTCCCCGGTGAGTTTGTTTTCCCTCATCCAACCCATTACCGACTCCAGGCATGCATTCAGAGGAGAGATGCCATCCTTAGTCACTGCGTTAGTTGGAGACACAGAGAAACATATTTGGGTGTCATCAGCATACTGATAACACCACGCCCCATGTCTCCGGATGATGTCTCCCAGCGGTTTCATGTAAATGCTGAACAAAGTGGGGGATAAAATAGCTCCCTGAGGGACACTCAGATGTAAGTTCCCTCTTAGAGGAGCAAATATCCCCCAACTGCACCATCTGGAATCTGCCCGAGAGATAGGATCGGAACCACTGGAGCACAGTGCCCCCGATACCCAATTCCTTCAGGCGTTCCAGAAGGATACCATGGCCAATGGTATCGAAAGCCGCTGAGATGTCCAAGAGCACCAACAGGGTCACACTTCAAGTTAAAACTGTAGATCTGAGTTGTGTAAACAGTGGGAGCTCACACTCCTGGCTTCTCCAGATATTGGGGATATTCTTGCTCCCTATTATAACTTATTAATTTGCACAGGTGTCCTGGACTGCAGCCAGCACACCCACACTATGCCGATAAGAATGGCTAAGCACAGCAAGTGGAAGCAGTCCACAGACCTTGCAAGGAGTAAGCATGAGAGCAGTCTGAAAGCCAAGCCAAAGTCAAGATACCAGAAGTTAGAGCAGTCCAAAAGCCAAGCCGAAGTCAGGATACCAGGAGTCAGAGTAGTCAAATCAGTCCAGGATCAAAGCAGCAAGAAGATAACAAAGGTCCAGTCCGTTCCGAGGTCAAAGCAACAAGGAGTCAAGATACAAGGAGTCAGTGCCGGCAGCAATCACACCAAGGGATCATGCAATAAACTCTGGCACTGAGTTGAGGCCTCTCTACAGCTTAAGTAAGGGAAACTCTCCCCCATGCCACCTGAGGCTGGTTTGCTAATTGCCTCTCTGCAATACTCCTGGATCTGCGCCTGCAAGCACTCTCAGCCCTTCTCTGTTTGTAAGTAGGCACATCCAGACAAGCTTCCTCCCCGGAGTCACCGCTGTTGCACCACAGGAGGCATCTCACTAGCACTAGGACCTGGTTGGGCTTCCTCCTCTGGGGCTGGGAGATCACAGCTGGGACCTGGCAGAGCAGGATTATCACCTGGTGTAGCCTCAATTAGCTCTTGCTCTGGAGGAGGCTCGTCCTCCTCCTCCGAGAGCTGTTCTTGACTGGCCATGACAACAGGGATCTGTTATAGCATAAACTAGCTATAGTTGATATTGATAAAAGGTAGGCTTGATTTTTTCTGATACTCCATCAAAATAACATCATGTAGGTGAATTGTTGCTCATAGAATTGTTGAGAAAAACAAGAAGAGTGAAACAGGGCTGTATTTGGGCTCTTTCTCTTCTGCACACACACACATACAGTGGTGCCTCGGGTTACGAAAATAATTCGTTCCGCGGCCGCTTTCGTAACCCGAAAAGCCTTCGTAAGCCGAAAACCCATAGGCGCTAATGGGGAAAAAAGCCGCGGCTCTGCCGCGGCTCCATTTAAAATAGCGCCGGAGTTTTTTCGTAACCCGAAAAAACTTTCGTAACCCGAAACAATAAATCCCTATGGGATTTTTTCGTATCCTGAAAAATTCGTAACCTGGGTATTTCGTATCCCGAGGTACCACTGTATATGTAATATTGTCACAATGGTGTCATTTCTTTCTGCTTTTTATCCCTTTACATGAAAAGTGCATGCTGTCAATAGTGTTTTCTGTTGGTGACATCGTTTTGATCATCACATATTACAGTTCCCAGAATTCCACAGCATGGAGCCAGTGCAGTTAAAGCGGTGTCAAAGTGGATTGTTCCTGGAGTACAGATCCTTGTGAAAGTGGGTTATCAAGGCTGGGTGTCTCAGTGGTCCCCAAACTGTACTTTTTAAAGAGATTCTGGACTTCAGCTCCCAGAAACCTCAGCCATGTTGGCGAATAGTCTGGGATTCTGGAAGCTGAAGTTCACAATCCCATAAAGAGCACAATTTGGGGGGCCACTGCTACAAACTAATACAGTTGTATCTGTTGAATCAGTGGGTCTTTAAGGGATTTTGGACTTCAGCTCCCAGAATCCTCAGCCATGTTGGCCAATAGTCTGGGACTCTGGGAGCTGAAGTCCAAAAAAAATCCCTTAAAGAGCACAGTTTGGAGACCACTGATATTTGTACAGTATATTATTATTACCTCTCCATTGACGCCCCCTTGTCGTGGGAGCGGAGGCTTGTGTACCCTAATGAAATTGTGAGCTATGCTGGTGGTGGTATAATAATCACTGGTAGGGCCTCCCATGCCAGACAGGTCACAACCAAAGGGTCTGACCAAGAGTGCCAAAGGGCAGGATGGGCTCTCTAGCCTTATGGCAACCATCCTAGGAGAAGGAAAACTCTAATCTCAAACCCGGGCAGATGGTGCTCATCTAGCCCTGTAAGGTCAACCATCTAAGAGAAGAAAACTCTAATCAAACCTATGACCCAAGGACTTCACTGCCACTGTCTATGCTTGTCAAGGCCTCAACAGACGAACGTCTGGTTTAAAGGGTGAGGCCAGTTCTGTGCACGCTGCGCTCCACCAGAAAAATCCATTGCACAGGCTCGAAGGATACATCCAATTGCTGAAAAAGCCCTATAGTGATAGGCGAGGGACGAAACGGCAGGTGAAAAGATGCACTGGAAGCCGCAGATCCAACCCTGCATGCAGACGGTTCAGGATTTTGGTCATTTGAGACTGACCAAGGATGACAGTCTTGTTCGGCAGCATCCTGAATGACCAAGCAGCCTTTTTTTAAGGAGAGCACTGCTTGCTCCATATGGAGAGGGGCCTAGAAAAGGTGGTCTAAAGAAAGCTCATCCCCAACAACCCGATTGGCTAGCCGCGGCCAACAGGCATCTTCTGAAGCGGTCAAACAAAGACAAAGAAACAAAGGCACACACCATCCTCCAAAGGTGCAAATAGACTGACGCTTGCATGCTGGAACATCAGAACCATGCAAGATTCTGCAGATAGTGGATGTGCTGAGCGTCGTTCTGCTCTAATAGCCCATGAACTGTCACGACTTAACATTGACATTGCTGCTCTTAGTGAAGTTCATCTCCATGAGGAAGGCAGTCTTAAAGAACACGGTGCTGGCTACACACTCTACTGGTCTGGCAAACCCAAAACTGAAAAACATCTTTCAGGTGTAGGCTTCATGATTAAAAACGCCATTGCCTCCAAACTTGAAACCTTGCCAACAGGACACTCTGATCGCATTATCTCCTTACGCCCCCCACATGTTGTTCTCTTCAGTATATATGCCCCAACTATGCAAGCCGACCCTGCGGAGAAAGACAAATTCTACTCAGCCCTACGCCACCTTATGCAAAAAGTCCCTGCAGAAGACAAAATCATTATCCTTGGTGAATTCAATGCCAGAGTAGGAAAGAACTTCGAAGCCTGGAAAGTTGTTTTCAACTTGGATGCATCCCCGATCCAAACACTGGCACCTCATTGACTATATCCTAGGGCAGTGATGGCGAACCTATAGCAAGCATGCCAGAGGTGGCACTCAGAACCCTCTCTGTGGGCACACATGTGACAAATGTTGCTGTTCTTGAGCAAGCAGGGATCACCAGCAATTGAGGCCATGCTATTGAGGACGCAGCTGCGCTGGGCAGGACACGTTTCTAGGATGAAGGACCATCGCCTCCCAAAATAGTATTCTAGTGTGAACTCGCCACAGGTCAGCGAAAGAGGGGCGCCCCAAAGAAGAGATAGAAGGACTCCCTGAAACAACATCTCAGGCTTGGCCAAATTGATCACCAACAATGGTCCGCCCTGGCCTCGCATCAGGAGGCTTGGAGATGCACTATCCATGATGCTGCAGCCTTTTTTGAAAGCTCACGCCGAATGAGTCTCAAAGAGAAACAACAACAACGCAGAAAGAACCACAAGCCACATCACCCAAGGAGACTTTCTGCTGTGCTTTCTGCAACCGGACTTGTTTATCTTGGATTGGCCTTTTTAGTCATCAATGTGCTTGTAGAAAGCACGGGATGAGTCCTTCCTGGATCTTCATTTGTGGAGAAATGCTAGAGATATTATTGTTATTGTTATTATTATTATTCAGACTAGTACGACTGTATCTGTTCAGTCAGTGCTCCCCAAACTGTGCCCTTTAAGAGCTTTTGGACTTCAGCTCCCAGAAGCCTCAGCCACATTGGTCAATAGCCTGGGGTTCTGGGAGTTGGAGTCCAAAATCCCTTAAAGAGCACAGTTTTGGAGACTACTGACATCTGTACAGTATATTATTATTACCATTACTATTATTACTGTTGTTGTTGTTTCGACTGAGGTCGTCTCTCAAAAAAAGAGCCTCTGTCTCTTTAAGCCATTTCCCCGCCCCCTTCCTTCCGCAAACGTGAGCGACGTCTCAGGCGGACCAATAGGAGAGGCCGACACTGGACGGGGCGAATATCGACGTCAACAATGAGCGCTCCAACCGGTTTCCTCTCCGCGAGGCAGCCAATGAGAGCCGCCGTTGTTGAGGGCTGGCGCTGAGGCCGAGCGGAAGCGGCGTTTCCCTCAGCTGTCATGGCTCCGGCGGCTGAGGCGAGAGCAGCAGGAGCGGCGGGCGGGAAGCTGTGGCGGCGGCGCCTGCGAGACCCCCGTCATCCCCAGAGTCTCCCGAGGGGCGGCCGTTGAAGCGCCGAAGCTGGCGAGCCGGGGCCCGGAGCTAGGAGCCCCTCCCGGGGCCGCCCCGGCGCAGCAGAAGAGGATGAAGAAGCGCAAGGAGCTCAACGCCCTCATCGGCCTCGGAGGCGGCAGCGGCGGCGGCAGCGGAGAGCGAGGCAGCGGCAGCGGAGGCGGAGGCGGCGGCAACGGAACGGGGCGCAAGAAGAGGCACCCGCGGAAGGGCTCCGCCTCGGGACACCGGCTCCTCCGCACAGAGTCCGCCGAGAGCAGCTCCAGCTCGGGCTCCTCTTCGGACTACGGAGGCGGCGGCGGCGGCTTCGGGCTGTCGGGCGCTCGCTCCCGCTTCGCCAAGTGAGGCCCAGCGACGTTTTGGACTTCGGCTCCCAGAATCCCTGGCTGCTGGCCGACATGGCTGAGGCTTCTGGGAGTTGAAGTCCAAAGCGTCTCAGAGGCTAGAGTTTGGAAACCGCTGGCCTCTGGCGAGCCTTTGTGGTTGTTACCATTCATATAACAACAACAACATTATATTATACAGTATTAGAACAGCAACAAAAGGTCTCCATAGGTCAGTGGTTTCCAAAATCCGGCCTTTGAGGCGCTTTGGACTTCGGGTCCCAGAATCCCTGGCTGTTATTATTATAATGTTATTATATTGGAATATTGTATTATAACAACAACAATATAAATGATCAAAGCGGCTAAAAATATCCATACCATACAATAAGGACATATTTCATTATGTCCCTAGCCATCCAGTCCACAGTTGTTGTCCGCTCTGGAGTCGATCTGGACCCAAGTGGCTGAGGCCTCTCCAAGGCCCCCTGTGCTCCACTGCTCAGGTCCTGCAAATTCATACCTATGACCTCCTTCATAGAGTCCATCCATCAGTAGTTTTCTCCTATTCCCATCCCAATGCCATTTTACAAACTCTCCAGACTCTCTGTTACTGATATGCCTTATCAATAATGCCTCTCTGCCCGCCTAAATAGGGCAAAAAAAGCCGATGTGCTGGAGAAGAGATCTGAGGATACCGTGGATGGCCAAAAGGACAAGCAAATGGGTCCTAGAGCAGATCAAGCCAAAAATACCCATGACAGAACTGAGGCTGTCCTACACTGATCACATCACAAGAAGGCATGACTCATTGGGGGGAAAACACTAATGCTAGGAAAGGTGGAGGGATGTAGAAAGAGAGAAAGGCAGCGTCCCAGATGGATGGACTCTATTAAGGAGGAATTTGAAGCAGAAGAGTGGAGGACAGGGAGTCTTGGAGATGTCTCATCCACGGGGTTCCCATGAGTCAAGATTGACTAAAAGGTGGTTAACAACAACAAGACAATGTGAAGGATGTAGTTGTGGGGGTGTTACACAGCAGCAATAGATTTGGGAGTTCACATCTTCATAAAGCCATTAACTTTTATAGACTTCACTGCTATGTGGTGTGTGAGCAATAGCCACTAGACTGAATAGTTTAAAGTGGAATTAAATACAGTGGGTCCTCCACATTTGCTGGAGTTAGGGATTCAGGACCCCCTGAAAGTGGAATGCCCCCTCCCCCTTTTTTTTTAACCTGAGAGAACACCTCCCTAGGAATCATTAGGTCTTCCAGCGCAACTCTGTGGTCATCAGATACTGGATGTAGATGTAAGACTGAGGTGACTGAGGCAGGACTGAGTCTTTAGTTACTAGGAATAGAAACGGAAACCTGTAGCACAAAGATGTCAGGGTGAGTTGATATAGCTAGAAATCTATACAAATTGACAGTATAGATATGAGGTTTTGGTCTAGCAGGGTAAGTGTGCTCTCTAAGGTGAATAAGTTGGGTGTGTTTTCCGGTATAACTTGTCCTGCTGTTGTTCTTGAAAGACGAATAATTGTGCAGGTAGCATGTCAGTGGCATTCTTTCTAGCTGGGTATTGTCACCTTGTAAGCATTGTACTGCTAAGCTTAAAATGTCTGAATGTAAAATATCTTGTTTAGACACACATACCCATACATCTCATCCTAGTTTTAGTTGCCACTTATAGCTGTACCTTAGGTAGTTACTGTTCTATGTGTTATTTTGTACTCTAACTTCATATCAAATTGCACAGACTTAAAGAAACTTGTTGTGAAACCTGACTGGTCAGGCTAATCTTTGAACGAAGAAGAAAGATAAGAATGGTTCTTAAGTTCATTGTAAACACTAGTCATTGCGGCATGGAGTCTGTCCGTTCAACTATGTTTTTTTAGGAGAGAGATATCTCCAGCATACTAAAACTATTAATCTTTCTAATATGTTACACATTATTAGTTTCATGCGTTATAAGTTTCACTCTTTTGTGATGGGTCCTTATTAACTAGTAATGAAGTCAAGGTAATGATACAACCTGTAATTTAGTGTAACTTATGGATGTCGTTAAAGTAAAAATGTTGATGCCTTGGCAGTACATTGTGCTATTGATAGATGTAATTAGTGGTGTTCCTAAGCTGGTTTCCAGCGAACAAGTGGATCTACACAATGATAACGCTGTTCTTTCATTCTCCTTTGAAATATCTGATATCAGATAGTATTTGGGCAGTAGAGCAAAAATATATAGTTGGGGCCCTCCATTTCTTGTTGGACTTCTCCTGGTATTCTCCCACAGTTTTGTGCTGGCTGTGGCAGATGGGAGCTGCAGTCAGACATCTGGAGGTCCACATGTTATCTACCTCTGCTATATACCATAGCAAGTTCTTCCATGCTGGACAGTGATGGTCAGTCAGCACACTTAGATCTGTGCAACAATATACCTTGCAGTAGTTCATTAGGATAATCCATGTGTGGGCTAGATTTATTAATACTACTTTAATTTTGCTCATTACTCAAAGATACAGTGGTGGATATAGAAATACAGTGTCAAATCTTTTCCAGATAGAATTAATGGCGGGATACAAACCGCCATATAGTACGTATAGGATACGTACTAGGGTTAGGAAGGGGCGGTGCTTCCGCACCCCCTAACCCTAGTACGTATCCTATACGTACAAGATGGCGGCGCATCTTCTACATGGGTGCCGCCATCTTTACGTACTGGACGCATAGAGTCCAGACGTGTCGCGGCACCTATGACGTCGCGAATGCGCTGGTGGCGCTTCGCGACGTCTTCAGTGCGCCGCAAGAAGAAGCTCCGAAATTGAGCTTCTTTTTTGCTCCGCACGGGAGCCGCGCGGTTTGGCTGCTGCGGTTCCCGCGCGGAGCAAACGGTGGCGGTGGGGAAGTGCCGCAAAGCAGCGGTTTGTATCCCGCCAATGTTTCTTAGGTCCAAAACACACAGCAGAAATAATCCAGTTTGAGATTCATATTGACTGCTTCTATGGATAACCATAAATGAGAACTTGAATTCTTATGTGTTTACTTCATCAAAAGAAAAACAAGAACAAAATTAACATTATGTGAATAGTTCTTATCCAACTGAGGAAATGCACCTGGGAGTAGTGTATGTCATGATTTAGTCACTTCTAGTTCGTTTTAGTTTTGACATCACCATTCCTGCTGAGAATGACCAAGAATTGCCAGTTGTGCCACATGAAGGCTTTAGAGGGGGTATAATTGGCCATTTTTTTGTTTAAGAGATGGTAGTGATTGTGCAAAAAATGCTTTGTGGAGGTACATGAAGCTCATGATCTGCCCTTTGCCCACCTCTTATCTGTTGCTATTTTAATAAGCCCTCACTTACTTTGGCATGTATTTTGGTGTTGGTGGATCAGAATAATAATTTCCATCATCTCTAACAATGCCCTTCTGTGGAATTTAATTGTAAAGTATTGCCAGAAGATGTTTTTGCATATGCAGGCATTACACTGACAGCCTACTATGTTACAGTTACTATTGTAACCAGCTAATACTGTAGTTGGTTTTATAAATCATAGGGCATAGTTTGGCAAAGAAAGATTCAGTATTATTTTTTTCTGTTTATAGGGGTGAATACTTGAGATGCTGCAGACTCTGCTACCCTTTATGTGCATTCGTCATTCTAGCTGCTTGTGTAGTAGCTTGTGTTGGCTTGGTATGGATGCAGATTGCTCTCAAGGAAGACCTAGACGGATTAAAAGAAAGGTTCCGAACCAGTAAGTACTTCTCAAGTATTTGTCTTCTTTAAAACAACTTAAAGGAGGAGTAGAAATCATGTGACTCTCAGTATAGCCAATGAGAAGAAGTGATGGGTGCTGCACTTCAAAAACATCTAAGGGGCCATGCAGTTCCCTCCTCTCAGTTTAAAAGGAAAAGACTGGCATATAATCAAACTTTTCTTTAGCTCAGAAGTAGGTAGTTTATAGCCTTCCATATAGTTTTGGATTATAGCTTCCATAATTCCTTACCCTTGATGATTTTGGCTATGGTGATGGAAATTGCAGTCAAGCAACATTTGAAGGGTCACAAGTTGCCCACCCCTTTTCTAGTATAAACTGTAGCACAAAATAATATGTTCACAGCTTCTTAAGAATGTTTTGATTCTTGTTCATGTTTAGTAAACAAGAAAAACAGGATGCCTCTATTCACTGACTTTGTTATTATCAAGCAACCATGATGAAAAATAATCAGCTGTATTTGAGCTATTGTCATTTTTACATAACTTGTCTTACGCAATATGTCATAAGTTTTTAAAAGGAAGACATTGGAGTGTACAATATGGCCAATGAGTTCAATAGAAAATGTTCTGGGATGTCTTCAAACATAATAATTTGGAAACTCTTCGTAGCTATAGTATGCTGAAAATCAGCTTTTCTATTTTGTTGATGCCAGTGATAGACCAGCTCATCAATGTATATTTTCTTTTCTTACTCCTCCCCAACCCCCATTTGATGAACATTCAGTGATTCATATTGCTAAGGTGGATGCTCAGAAATTTTAGTTGAACAGCAGCATACCAGTATTCCTTATTAAAAACAATACTATGTAGAAATTTTAAGATTATGTGCAGGAATGTAATATACTGTTTCTCTTGTTGTTTGTTGAACAACTCAGTGCCAGAGAGAATCTCATAGTTAATTTGTGTTTTATGTAACCCAATTGAGATTAGGGCATCACTTACTCTGTGTTCTGGCTGAAATACTATTTTGTGTTTGATTTTGACACTTTTAGGTCACCTATGAGCTATAATGGCAAAGCTTAAGCTTCAAAGCACTGTTCATTGATCAAACAGATTAACGCATTTAATAAACTGTCTTGAACCTGAATGGAACAGTTTTTCATGTAACCTGAGCTACTGTTGCATTCCTGGGCTGTTTCTGTGTGCTGTTGAACAGTTATTCTAAATAACCATAGGTTAGAAGAATTGAGACTTAATGGTGCTATTACACTCTAGTGTATTATGAAGAAGAAACAAACCACACTGACAAACAAATTTGAAATGTGGAGGAAAAGGATTACCATGTTTTTGTGTACACTCTTCACAAAATGATAGTTGCATTATACTTAACATACTTATGTAGATTTGTTCAGTAACATGCAGTCTCATGAAAATCTGTACAGTGAGTTGTTGGATAGCTGTCTTTAAAAGTTCAGTGATAAAAAAAAAGCCTTTTGTAAGTGTGCTGGTTGTTTATTTTTCTGACTCTTTGTATTGTCGTCTTGTGTCTAAATGAGACATACTATGCTACTCTTCCTGACATGTGTTCCATTTATTTATATGTACATTTAATGTATATGTGTAATAAGATCTTTATCTTATATTAAATTGTAGCATGATGCAGCTAAAGTCATAATGACATAATACTGCCTGGGCAAAGGTTACATTCCATAATAATAACAACCTGTGCATCACGTAGTCCATTCAACAAAATAATGCTGATGATCATGCATTCATTAGGCTACAAGTCTCATTTGCTTGAAAGGAATAAGCTGCATGTTTAATTCAGCTGGCCTCTTAAGAAATGAAATATAATACAGGAAGTTTGCAAAACATGTTATGATACCTTCTGTACTTCTAATGTTTTAACCCAGTTTACCATTAGTTCCTAAATTTGCACTTTGAAAAAAATTAATGGAATGTTTGTGTAATGTTTTCAGGTTGCAGATGTAAGTCATGAAAACAGTAGAATTCACAGATATAGCTGTGTTAGTCTTTAGAATCAATACATAGAGAGATCTTGTAGCACCTTTGAGTCTAAGTGAAAGAAAGAAGTTAGCAGCATGAGCTTCCATAGACTTAAAGTCCAAAACACATTGCAGATATAATCCAGTTTGAGACCACTGTAACTGCTCTGTCAAAATGCGAGGGAATTCTGGGTACTGTAGTTTTGTGAAATATTTAGCTCTGGTGTCACAATAAACTACAATTCCCAGGATTCTTGAGCACTGAGCCAGGGCAGTTAAAGCGGTCTCAAACTGGATTATTTATGCAGTGTGTTTTGGACCTTAAGTCCACTTCCTCACATGCATTTCTCATGCTGCTATCATCAGGAAAACAGTATATACACACTAAGATCTTAGTGTTTATAGATACCGTAACTCTTGGTTCTAATTTTGTCTTTCAGTGGAGTCAAATCAAAAAAACTCATTCCAAGAAATTCCCAGATTGACTGAAGATCTGCTTAATAAACAAAAGGAATTGGACAAAATTAACAATGGTGATATGGGGTTGAATAAAATATGGGTAAACATCACAGAAATAAGCAAACAGGTAAAGTGAGTAAGTTTTGTAAAGTAAGGAAAGTTTTGCTGTAAACTATTTGAAATATATCCTATAAGGTTCATTCAGCCAGTTTCAGTTAATATTATGTATGAATTCTGCTAAAAATACAAACCCTAACCTGTTTTCTCATTGCTAGAAGAAGAATAGTGCTTTTATTCCTTGTTATTTTTCAGTGTGTGCATTTGTCTTCACAGAATAATAGCTAACACATTTGTTAATGCTTCAGCCTTGGTGTTGGGTTTCCCAAGAGTACTGTGGAGAACACAGATTAGAATGCTGAAAACAGCCAATGGAAGTAAAGTTGGAAACAGTGGGACTGCTCCCAGGAATGGGTATAAATAGAGGGACAGAGCCGTATATTATCCCTATTCCCTGATCTGACTTCTGACTGACTAGGAGTAGCTCTGTCTTGTCTGGATTACATTTCAATTTGTTTGCCTTCATCCAGTCCATTACTGATAACAGGCACTGGTTTTGAACCCAAACAGCTTCCTTGGATTTAGATGGGAAAGAGAAAGAGAATTGGGTGTCATTTGCATATTGGTGATACCGAACCCCAAAACTCTCCCATTAGTTTCATGTAGATATTAAATAGCGCTGAATCCTGAGGAGCTCCAGGTTGGTGGACAGAGTATCAAACCACACACTCTTTAACCTTGTCTAAGCTTATATGAGTATGAGGAACCTATACTATGAATTGATTCCCCACAAATGCGTACTTTCTACCAACAGAATAGGTTCTGCAGAATTAGCCAGTGAAATTTAGTTAGAAGTGATGTAAGTGGGATTCTTTCAAAAATTATAGCCTTTCTCCATCTTTACCAGTCCAGTTGATTAGAGGCAGCTATCACTACAATTCACCATAGGAAACTAGAGAAACTTTCTGTGTAGTAGATTGGCAGATTTGCTAGTTAGTTAATATTATCAGACACCAGGTTTAAGAACTGAGGCCCCATTCCCAATCACCCATTTGCCCTGGATAGAACTGGGCAGATCCGGTTCCCCTCCTCTCGAATCTGCTCGGAAACAAGTGCCCACTATGTTTTACCTCAATCGAGGTAATTTACCCCTCTGAAGTTCACATTTGCTGTACTGATTTAAAATAAAGGCTCTTTTGCTGTCAATCAAATTCACTTCTGCTTTCATCAAAGGTGACGTTTCTTACAGCCATTGGCCAATGGAATGGGTGCTTTCCCCCCTCCTTTTTTTAAAAAACTGGCAGCAGTGTGTGCATATTCTGTCAACCTGTCAAATTTAAAAACCTCTAGAGGGGTGTGTGTGTGTGTGTTGTGTGTATTTGGGTCACTACAGATTATGGCAACCCTAAAATGACCCCATCATGGGGTTTTCTTGGCAAGATTGATTCCGAGGAGATTTGCCATTGCCTTTCCCCTGAGGCTGAGAGAGTGTGACTCCCCCAAAGTCATGGGTTTCCATATGCCAGCCTCTAGCCTCCCCTTCGCTTCGAGCCCAATGCTACCTCTGAAGCCCTTGCCTCCCCCCTAGGCCATCCTCTCCCCATCATCATCATCATCATCATCATCATTCCTCAGGCCAGAATGCCATCTCTGCATCCTCTTGCTTTGCTTTCCCTCCAATTGCCACCCCAAAATGCAATCTATCCTTCCCTCCTCTTTGGATCTCCTTGCTCTGCCTCCGATTGCCACCCCAAAATGCAATCTATCCTTCCCTTCTCATTGGATCTCCTTGCTCTGCCTCCGTTTTCAACCCCAAAATGCCATCTATCCCCACCTCAGAATGCCATCTCTGCATCCTCTAGCTTTGCCATCCCAGAATGCCTCACATACACATATGTAGCAAAAGCATTCTGTATCAATTTGCCAAATTGAAAAAGAAATATTTGTAACATTTGCATTATAGCATTCGCATATTACACATATATATTTTTTTAAAAAGCCTCTTGCAAAGTGAAGTGCCATGCCGGCAGCAAGCAGGAAGGGAAATGTAGCACAAGCACACACATTCTATGTATATGTATCTACCTGTAGAACTATTCGCATAGTCTGTCAAAAATAAAAATTCCCAAAAAAAGAAAAAAGAGAGAGAGAGAAAATGCTGCCTGCGAGAGGGGAAGTATGTTCTGCTCTCTGTCCTCCTCTGACCTAATCCTTCCCCTGAACTTGACCCTTCATCCTGCTCCTTCCTCCCTCACCCTAATTCTGCCCTCCATGGCTCCCTTCCTCCTGCTCCTTCTTCCTCCTTCACCTCATGTTGCGCCCTCTTCCCTCCCTCTGACCTAATCCCTCCCCTGAATTTGACCCGATCATGACCAGGGCAAAGTTCATATTTGCTGGGACCCAGTTTTTCTCAAAAGATACAGGTAAAGCTCCACTTTCAAAAGACCTGTGCCAAGGGGCATTTGCCCCTGAACAGGTGTGAAAGCCTCGATTTCAATTGTGGAAGAATAAGGGCCAATATGAACTTCCTGTGTTTAATCCAGTTTCTGAACTGGGGTAAAAGGTAGTCTGAATGGCCCTGTAGTACTAGTTCTTGAGTAACAACTGTGCTGCTTGTAATAAATATTATCTTGATATGTGATTGTTAGCAGATGTTCACTTTATCTAAGTTTGTGGTAGTTATATAATGTATATAAACTAAAGGATTGTCAACTGAGTGTTTTGATTTCATTTAGTGTGACATTTAACAAGGCAATTGAGTTAGTGTAAATATTTACACCTTTCAGAATTGCAGAGAAGGTACTGTTTGAGGATATTGCACTGGATCTTACAACCAATAATTTTCTAGTTAAACAAACAAAAACTACAAATATTATTTAAATATTATGAATATGTTTAATAAAGTTTTGAAAACATTTTGAAAAATAATAGTAGAATAGATAGCAGATGGCTTAAAATAAGCTAATCACATTGTATTTGCTGTGCAGAATGCCAGATATAAAATATGAGAATGAAATTCTGTACCCACGTACTTGGTGGAATTAAGTTGCTATGAAACTCCTTGGTGCTTGCATATCAGTTAACATACATAGAATTGTGCTGTAAAGCTGATTTTGATTGGACACCAATAGCATCAGTTGTACATGCTTTTGTTAATAAAGAACCACCAATTTTAGCTGTTGGGATCAAGTCAGAAAGACCAGGAATGTAATACAGTACTCAGTTACCTACTGTGAAAGCTTTCACAAGACTTTGAGGAGAAAATTGCTTGTGTTCACTCAGAATTTGACATCATACTTATTACAGACTGTGGATTGTTGTCTAGTGCTCCACCTGGTCAGGCTTCTTGAGGGGATCAATGTCAGTTGTTGTGGCTGGATATCATCCCATTCCACCACATATAAGCTTGACTTTTGCCCATCTTTGCTGTTAATATCTAGTAGAGTGGTGTTTAGGTCCAGGGAGTGATAAATACTTCATTCTGTCATGTGGATTGCCTGCTACCTTGAAAATGTCTGTAGTGTACCCTTTCCTGAAGTCAATCTCCCTGGACCCAGAGGTATATGAAAACTGTGCCCCTGTTACTAATTATCCCTTTCTGGGCAAGGTGCTTGAGTATGTGGGGGCTGGACAACTTAAGATCTCCCTGGAGAACACAAATTATGTAGACCCATTTCAGTCTGATTTCATGGTGCTGAAATGGCCTAGGTTGCTGTGATATTCCACTCTAGGGGCAGACATGGGAATGTGACCCTGTTGATCTCTCCTGTTTGCAAAAGCAAAGCTACCATAGACATAAATATCTCAAAAAGTGTGTGTGTGTGGGGGGGGAATGTTTGCAAAAGCTAGGTTTAATGTGGGGAGTTATAGAAAAGTTTATCCATGAAGCTATCAGGGTTAGCTCGTGTTCTTTTCAAGGCAGTTCTTGTGCTACCTTATTTGTCTTTCAGTTGTTTATCTGGGATCTCCAGCAATTCTTTCAATTTCTGGATAGTGAAATAACATGTCCTTCTGTTCATGAATACACTTGCATCCTTTGTTATTTCAGATATCTTTGCTGATGTTGGCTGTAAATCATCTGAAAGCAAACATTAAATCTGCTTCTGATTTGATTAATCTTCCTGCTACAGTGGAAGATCTTCAGAAGGTATATACTACACTTACCATCTAAAGCAGGAGTTCTTAACCTGCAGTCTTCATAAACTGATTGCAAAAAGTAGTGTCTTTCCTGATACTTTAAAAGTTATGTTTAAGTATATTTTTCTGTTGAGGTGGTTCCTTGTTTTATCAATTCAAAGGAATCCTGAAGCCAAAAGAAGTTACGAACTGCTGATCCAAAGTTATAATTCTGTATGTTGCATACTACTTAGGTGTTCAGAAATATTGATTACTGGTTTCAGCTAACTTTTTCCATCACAGACAGTATTTATGTATGCATGTAAAGTATTTTTTCTGTAGCCTTTAGCTATGTTCCATGTTATGAAGAAGCATATACCTTGGTAAAACTTGAAATCCAGTTAGTGGGAATAACCCTTTAAAAAGTTGCTTTCCATCACTGACATATACTATTGTCTGAAAGTATGTAGGTATGGGAAGCTAGTGCTTGACCCAATCACATTTCACAGTGTTGGGGTTTGCTAGCAAGTGATAGGTGTTCATTATAGTATTCACACATGTGCTACGTGGTAGTTACATAGCAATGGAAATGAGGCCGCAGCCAAGATAGTATTTCATCTAGAAACCAGCTTCTTACTCTGCTGTGGCCTCATTTCCATTGCTATGTAACTACCACGTAGCACATGTGTGAATACTATAATGAACACCTATCACTTGCTAGCAAACCCCAACACAAGTCCCTTACTGTTGAGTATTTTTCTCTTAGTTCTTTTCCCCCTTCCTAAAACATTGTACTGTTTTTAATGGAGGCAACATGAAAAATCAAAGAAGAGGACATATAATTCACAGTCTAAAAAGTACTTCTTATTTTATAATTGAGCTGATAATATGGGCATGTTTACATCTCTAAAGGCTACTTGTCATCTTCCCATTGCATGCTGCTTCTTTATAGGAAACCCATTTGCCTAAGCCCATCTTTCTTTACAAATGCAGTCTGAAAATGCAGTTAAAAGTCTTGCCACAATAAGCTTGTTGCCATGGTGTTTTTTATATTATGGTACTGCATCACAAATTGATGCATCTGTTCTCTGGAATTAGTTTACTTATTTCTCATGTTTTTAATCTAGTAGTAAGTGTCTGATAACTACAAGACTGCTAATAACTTTTTTTCAGAGTGTTGCTACTATAGGTAGTACTGTAACCAGTGTTCATCATGATGTTGAGACTATGCAGGCAGCAATTGAAGCACATAAGAAATCTCTTCAAGCACTCCAAAATGAAATGGTAAGCACATGTAAATATTTGATAGCATCATTTTTTGTTTTGAGACTTTAGGAAGTGTGTAATACTTGTACAATTTGAAAATAAAGATAGGCTGAATTTTGGTCCTTTTAAGTAAGTATGCATTGAGAAAATTGCTATCTTCCAGTTGTTGTTTTTTCTAGAAGCTGTTTCAGAACTTCTTAAAGTTTAAGAAATTTCACCATATTTGACAAATTGTTTAAAATACCTAGACACTATTATTTAATACCCATGATCTGTGGCAGTGGGGAAATGGTAATACTTACATCAAATTTTAAGCAATTAGGTATTCAAGCATTAGGTGGGTTCTGATTCTACCTTTCCTTCATATACTTCCTATTTATGGACATAAAAACATTGAGTAATGGTATTAAAGAAAGTCAAGGCAATAGGACTTTCATAGCAACAAGAATTTCTGATTACATGCTAAGGGAGCAGCATACTATCCCATAATTTCATGACTTCTCTTTTGCTATATTTTCCTCTGAGCTTACAATTGTTTTATTTATTTATTTATTTGACATGCTTAAAATAAATGGCTATTTAGAACCAGTATGCTTGCACATCTCAAATTTTGTTTGGCTTTAATTGTCATCTTTGATTACTTATTATGAATTTTTAATTTATAAGTTCAAAGATTAACAACCTTATGTTTTAACAGAGTGAACACACAGAAGATGTTAACAGGAATCAACTGTCTTCATTCTCTTCTTCTGTTCCCCAAACAAGTGAGAAGAATTTGACGGATACTTGTAAACAGGTGCTGCTTGTTTGCTTGCTAGAGGTTATGCAAATCAGTATTTCAAAATGTTTCTTTATATATATATATATATAACATATTACAAATGTTTTGCTGTGTTGTTTTCTTGAGTTTATGTTTCCACTTACAGCATAAATGAAGTTTTTGCTCTGCTGGATGGAAGAAAGCATTAAATCAAAAAGTGAAATGATTCTGCATTTGATGTGATCAGCAAGTAGTGTCAGAGAGGTGGTGCAGCAGCAGGAGAGGAAAGTTGAGCATTGCAGATAAAAATTTAAACACAAACAATATACCATATCTTTGAAATAAGTCTTGCACATCAAAATAGTAGAGTACATGGCAACTCTTGAAATAATTGTATAAGTAGATACTTGCTACACAAGCTTTACTGCACCTACAGAATGCATATTTATTTATTATAAAATGTATACCTCACCCTTCATAATATTCCCAGGTCAACATGCAATTGTTAGTAAAAAAGAGTCCATTAAAAATACAGTGACCTTCAAATTATAGATAAGCTGATAAGTTATTTTGTGTGATCTGTTAGCCCACGTGTTGGAAGTGGTTTACAATAAAGATCTGTGTATGAGAATTACATGGCAGCTACTTAAATGAGGTTTATGTTAATTCTTTGACATTTACATGGAGTTTTAACAACTCTATTGCACATGGGTTTCAAGCACAGTACAGAAATAATCCAGTTTGACACCAATTTAACTGCCATGCAAGTGTGGAATCTGTTGTTTTTGGAGACATTTAGCCTTCTCTGCCAAAGAGTCCTGATGCCTCAAAAAACTACAAATCCAAGGATTCCATAGCATTGAGCCATTGCAGCTGAAGTGGTGTCAAACTGGATTGTTTCTGCAGTGCAGATGCAGCCATGGATGGACAATAATTGCAGGTAACTTTATTTATGTTATGATCCTATGATATTTGAAAGAATGCCCAGCTTTCTTCTGAATAAAGCAACATGAGTTTGGATAGAGGTACCTGGAATAACAAAGAGAGGTACACTAAGTGTGTGTGCTGTGTATTCTTAGATATTGTTGTTTCCCTGCTTCCATAGCTGAATAATAAAACTGTTTGTGTATTAAACAGGATAACCAGTATCTACATACCTCTATAGAGGAAGTAAACTCTACCCTAATGTTGTACCAGAAACTGAATGATTTAAAACTTTTCAGTATGGATTCCACAATCAGCAATTTAAGCTGGCGAGTTACATCATTAGAAAGTCATATGATGGTTGTGAATAAACTAGAAAAGAAAGAAAACCTCACCCTTGGTGTGGTAAGTATCCAGAGGTTTGAAAAATTAGTCTTTCAAAGCAAATTACATCTGCTACATACTAAATAGAATGGTTGTGCTACAAAATGGATGAATTGAAATAATACAAGGACAGGTTACTATTTCAAAAAGATATTGCAGGCTACATTTGTCTAACTTCAAGTCAGTGGTGGGGACAGTATCATCCTTCCTATATTTGTTGGACTGCAGTTGCCATCAACCTTCACTATAGGCTATACTTATTAGATAAATTTCATTATATGGAGAGATCTAAGATTTTGGGGTTCAATCTGTGTTTTGTATTATATCTTATGCTTCGTTAGTGGAATCTAAAGTTGTATATACATGATACCTAGAAGGTATGGCATCTAGATCAGAGCTAGAGTGGCTTAACTTCAGTAAGATTGCTGCACCACCAACGGACTACGTTTGCATTTGCCTTCCTCTCCCCCATACAACGTGCTCATTGTTTATATGCCTTTTAAAGATATAATTTTTGGTACACTTTACAACCCTTATTATTGTACCATTAAAACATACATCCCACTTAAAACTTCTCTGTCTGCTTAAGTATCCAATGTGTGTTGCCTGTTACAAGGCTCTTACTAATCTCAGGAAACACAAGTGGCAGTGTTATTTAACTAGTTTTTACAGTACAGAAGTGATAACTACATTTTAATGTTTGTGGCTAACCTCTCATCTTAAAAGTATTCTACATTTTGTGTATGCTGTCTTTGAAAAATTAAACTGTACTTTAGAAACTAACAGCATGCAGTTTGGATTGTCTTTTGTAGGTGGGTGACTTAACTACCTCGGCAAATGCAGAACATGAAGCAAGGAATGAAACTACTACTGAAAACTTACAAAACATGGAGGTAATTCTAGTGAAAAGCACATTGAAATGCTTTTTAAAAGAATCACTTTGAAATTGGCTGAATTGCTTTGGCCTGTATGCTGTTTCCCCTGTCATTTTGTTCAGGCATTTCGTAGTTTATTGTCAAATGAGGAGGGGAAGTAGGTTAGACATTCTTAAATATAAAGCACGGTAAGGCAGAGTGTGACCCACTAGAGCTGTTTTTGTGGGCCCCAGTCGACAAAAATCTTCCTAAAATGTCCTCTAGAGGTTATAGAGAGCATTGTCACCATGTTTTGGGGTATCCCTGGATTATTTTAAACCCAGAAAGGGCCTTTTTAAAACCGGGAGTAAATTCAATATGACTGGAAGGCTTCTCCTGGGTCTAAAATGCCCAAGGAGAGCTACAATGGCAAACATGCCTCTGACTATCCTAGAGGGTATTGAAGGGCATTTGTGGCCAAAACCAAAAAAAAGGAGGTATGTGGTGGGTTTTATGCTCCTGGAAAGTCTCATAGGGTGCTAATGTTACCTGCCAGCCTCTCACAGTTGCTCATTCTGATATAAAGCCATTTTTATCTGCAGTTTGCCAAAATAGTTACATGTACTAGAAATCCTTGGAAGCAAAGCAGAGGCATCTATGCTATTTCCATTTGGAAATCAGAGATAACAATGGGACTTCCTCTGCACTTGTATTAGTTCCACAGAATGTGAAGGATAGAGCAACATAGGCTAGGTATTGGACAAAGTATTTATTAAAGCTAACACACTGATTCTAACACATGCAGCTTAGAAGCCGCAATATATCAAGGTGAGCTTATTAGAGTACAACCTGACAGAATAAGTTTTACTTTTCTGCAGCAGTGTCCCTAAGTGTAAAGTGTACCATTTTACACTTTTCCATAGAAAAGATCCAATGATGACTCAAACAATTAAAAAACTAAACCTATTCCTACCTATATAATCCTGTCTCTTCGTCAACATTGGCTTCTGTTGGATACTATTCAAGTATAATGGGAATTGGCTTTTATTCCCCCCTCTACCCCATTTCAGAAGCAAGTGGATTTTTGCTTCTTCAGAAATCATTTGAGCCTCTCACAATAGTTGATATGGAAACAAGGCAAAAACCTTACTTTTTAGAAACATACTAAATTAAGTTGGTTGGTTTGAAGTGGAGTCTTATCTTGTAATCATGTAATAATATTTAATTTTTTTATAACTAAACATATGACAAACCATCAAATTTATCATTGGAAATTATACATTTGTGTAGCATTTGTCTTACAATAGATTGCATAACTCTAGAATAAATTAAAATCGGCAGAAAACCTTTTGAAAATGGGAAGGTTACAATCAAGATGTTCTAGAAATATTTTATTTAAAAATGCCAGATTTGCAAGAATATGTAATTAATGATGTGTTAAGTGTACTGTACCTAATTTTCCAAACCCATAATATTAGTTACTGTTCTGGTCTGTATTTGTTTGAAGAACCTTGACAAACATGGAATTCATTAACAGAACCTGTGAACAAAGGTAGATACCCTCTAATCTTGAAGAAGTGAAGAAACTGCTTAGAAGAAAAGTCAGATAGTGGTAGAAAGATATGTGCCATTATCTGTCTTTTCTTCTAAGACATTTCATAACCCACCATGGGAGGATTCAGATAAATTCAGTCTCTAGATTGTTATAGATAATTCTCAATTTAATAATAAAAACCACAGGAACCTTAGGAACCTAGGGCCTTCTCTCACAAAGCCACAGGTCCATCTACGAAACCAGGAATTTGGCAGAGGACCCAGAAGATTGAAATTTCCAAAGTTTTGTTCTTTGACAAAGAACAATGTCCTCAGTGGATTTCAAAGTTCCATAAACCTGAGGCCCAGAACAAAACAAGATGGCCTAATTTTATAGTCAGTTACACAAAGAAGCTCCTTCATCACATCTCATTGGCTAATTACAATTTAAACATACAGAATTCTTACAATCAGGACAGGAATATATGCATATATTAAAACTGTGGTTTCCACTCTTTACTCTTTCCCCAGTAATTCAGTAGCTTTCAGTAATCTTCCTTCTGAACATCAACAAATGTCTCCTTGTCTTGAATTGTGTCTATTTCGCTGGTGCCAGTTTCCCTACAGGTCACGATGCACTCATTATTACTTTGCCCTAGTTCTTTTCTAGCTTTCAAGCCTCAAATTAAAGATTATTTTTATTCTAACCAAGCCACTGACCAAGGCAACTCCATTTTGCTATAGCTTTCTATTATAACAGGAAAATTCCCACTACAAGATGTGCAAAACAGATGTACTGCAGTTAATAATTTTTATGCCATCTATTCAACATTTACAACTGTGTATGTAAATAGCTGAAACAGTTTAGCCCCCTCCTATAATGGTTTACGAGTTGTGTCAGAGTTTGCCACTTGCAACTTACTCCTTCTATATAACTTGTGCTCTGTCCACTAAAATCAGCCAATATTTTATTAGTCCTATAGAACAAGAAACATTAAATTGATGCTATCTAGGAACTGATACTTTAAATCAAGTTGTCACTACAACCTTTAGTGAAAGAAGCAAGGTTTTAACTGGTTTTCAGATAATTAGTTTTGTTGTCATTGTACAGAAAACAGAAAATGGAGAGTCTCAGGTATCCAAACTAAGAGAGAAGCTGCAACAGATCAGTTCTTTATCAAGGAAGCCAGAAAATGACAGATCTGAAGCACTGAAAAAAGGTGAAAAATTGTGTATAATGGTGGTTTCAGATTTTTATATTGAATCACTATGCTATTTTCCCTTTTGTTAAAGTTAAGTACCAACTTAACATCATCTGATAAAACTGCAGCTAATGTTAGCCAAATGTGTTGCCAGAAGGCATTAGAATATGTTGGTAGCTGACCTTTAGGTGAGAGTGTCTCATCTAAAAATTTTAGGGCTCATCTTTCATGGTCAAGAAGCTTATAAAGTGTGTGATCTAGACAGCTCAGAATTCTTAATGAGAGTGATTGGGACAAAGACATTTTTGGTCCCACATTATGTAATTATTTATTTTGTTTATATTCCACTTTGTTCCCAAAATGGGATCCAGGTCAAGGCACTGTTACAACAGTGACCTGTTAGTTGACTTGAATGATTTGGAATAGTCAAATAAGTATTTATATCACTGTTACTATGATCTGATGGTGGGGGGGGGGATCAAATGGTAACTTTGCTCTTTTTATAAGTCCCCAGTAAACAGTCAGTGTAAATCACAGTGGTCAACATCAGAAGATTGTGAGGGCTGTTTTCAACCCCCAACTTACCATGAGCCACACTGGCCCCTTCCAAGGAAACTGGAAATGACCAGGTGGTTACTTTTGATTTGGTGCATACCATCAAAATGCAATCCCCTTTGTGAAGTACAGTATAACAATTTTCTATCTAGTTTTACTCATTATCAAAAGAAAAAGCTGTAACTACTATAAAATTACTTGACAGTAGGAAAACTCCAGAGCACCCCATCAAAACCTACAAAACTTCCAAGACTTTCTTCAAGGTCAGTCGTGAGCAATTTTGAAAGAAGTAGAAATCCAAGAAGCTTGTCTTTACCTGGAATATCCAACATAGAAGGTAATATTTTGTTGGAGTGCGATAAATCTAGACTCTCCCCCCCCCTAGTTTAGGGGCAAAACAGACCACCCCAAAGGAGCGGCTTCTGACCGCCCCTTTGCTCGCTGGCTTGGGACTGTGGCAGCTGCACAAAGCCACTCCATTTCGTGCCAGGGAAAAGGTGCCTTTGCCACCGCTGTGGCATTTTATCAGCATTTCTTTGGCACAGCATG
>NC_056525.1:76945679-77214837 GCF_019175285.1 Sceloporus undulatus | reverse complement strand
AATAATAATAATAATAATAATAATAATAATAATAATAATAATAATAATAATTTATTTGTGTTTCCCCGCCTCTCCCAAAGGATTGAAGCGGGGTTACTACTAAATGCTGTGCTGCCAAATGCCATGAATCAGCCACATGTGCAGTCGGCCGTATGGTTTCCCAGCAGTCTGGGATCATGCCTCTGTCTGAACACCATGCCCCTAGTCCGCCAGGAAGCTGGCTCTTTTTGATTGTCTGTTTTGCCCCTTAATACCTTATAGTTGGGATCAGCTATTGTCTTTGAGCCAATTCAAATGTAATTGTCCTGATTTTTATTAAATAGAGCACCATGCCTGATTTGCTCTTTCCTTGAATGTGGGATAAATCACTTTTGCTGTGTCTTGTTAAAATAGTTACGTATTACATTTGAACCAGGAAACTGTAGTTTAACCTCACCTTTCTAAGAAGGATATGAAATGCATTTCTGTTTCTGAAATGGTAAATCTAAATTAAATCAAAATTTCATGTCTCCCATGTAACAGGAAGGTGTGTTTTAAATGAACTGTGATAGAAGTGCCAGTGTCTGATAGGAGAGTGTGGTAGTATGAAACAAAGTCATATTAGGATGTCACAATAAGACAAATTTCTATAGAATTCTGACTTATTGTAAATGAGCCAATGTGTTGATTTATGCTGTTTGTTTGCACTCACCTGGCTCCTCTTGCATATTTGAGAATGGCTTATCCCTCTGGCTGATGGGGAAAAGACAATCATATTCCATATCTCACCATTAGTAATAAGTTAACCACAGACAACATATTTAACTACTGTACTCTCACTTGTAACAGTAGAGATTGGACAACACGCATGAAACCCAAGCTTGTTGAGAAATGCCAGCTGGATCTAATTTTTAGCATAAACATAGTTTATCATACTACGACCATTACAGTGGGCCCTTCCCTTACACGGGGAATCCGTTCTGGAACACCACCACTTCCCTCCCCCCCATGTAAGGACTACAGCACTGCTTTGGCGCAGCTTTCGGCCTCTTAAGATGTGTGTGACGCATGTGTCATTTAAACAGCATACCTCCAAAGTGACCCGAAGCAGCTTTATTTTGGCCCGTCTGTATGGGCCCACAGTGTGTATCTTTTTGTCATATGAGACCTTAGGTCTTCCAAAACCACAAAACATAACAGTACACTCAGTTATATCGGCATCAACAACTGTTGCCTTTTCTACTGATGCACTCCTAGAGAAAATCTATAGAGCAGTCACATGGCCAGCTCCAGCCACATACACTAAATTCTATAAACCAGAGCCTCATTTTAGGGAAGGGTTCTGCAATAAATAGCAACACATTAAACACATTGTTGCCACCTTCTGCCCTAACGAACATGCCTGCTTGGGTAGATCCCATTACTGGATAGCTCCTTCTCTACTGATTGAGAATGGCCCATTGTAGAACTTACCATGAAGAATCAGGATCTGCATCTTGTCTGCCATGGATTTAGTGCAAATAGAGACCTGAGGGATTGATGTGTGTTGGCATGCTTAAACAATGGGATGGGTTATGTAATGGTGTGTTCAATGTGAGGGGTTGTTGATCACATTCCTTTGTACTGAAATAACAGAGAAAAGGGAAGCATGCTGACTTGAGACTATCACAATGTTATTTCTTCGGGAAAGTAGATAGAAGAAAGGGAATATGGGAGTATGGTCAAATGAGAAGAACAAGGTCGTTTTACTTTTGCAATGAATGAGAAAATAGACTGCCAACTATTTTAAATTGTGTGTGGTTTGATTAGGCATTGCTAACATTTGCTGTTTAGTTCTAACAATGAACATTTCTGGTGTAAACCTATAGCTACTGAATAAAGTTTGTCTGAGTTTGCCATTGAAGCCTGGAATTTCTGAAATTTAGCAGGCACCCCAAAGTTCAGAAACTTGGCAAGGAAAACTTTTAAATTCCTTTTCTGGACATGAGTCTTCTTTTATTCTTTTCTGTGTCTGCACTTATGAAGGAACGGAAACAGGAGATGAGGATGGATAGAGGTTTATTTTTAGTAACACAGTATCTTGCCTAGCCTGGGTAACACAGGAATTAAACTGTTAATGGATGGCTTCTTCTCTTTAGCAAGAACGGACATTCATAGTAAGTCTTCCAGTGTGTCATTCTCATTCAGAAAGCAAGTGTACTTCTTGTCCTTTTAAACCTAATTATTATTCTTTGTAGATCTTCAGGATTTATTCAGGACCACCAATCAAGGTACAGATGGCAAGCTGTCATATGAAGACCTGCAAGATCTGGTTGAGGCTACAATTCATGATTCACGGAGCTTTAAGGAATTTGATACAGATGGGGATGATAAGTATACCCTACAAGAATTGAGGGTGGCTCTGGGTTTATAGTATTTCTGCTTATAAATACAGTATTTGAAGGACTACCGTAGCTACAACAAAAACCCTGATAATTAAAAGCTACATCTAGCACTTTTCCCAATGATGATACTAATGTTTGCAGCTTAGCCTAGTGTACTTGTTGACACCTTTTAAATTTTGTGTTCTTTGGAAAGTATTGAAAAGCTTTTATATTTTTATGAAAAACTTAAGAGATGTTGACTTCTGAAAGATTTTCAACTTTAAGGCTTTATTCCAGAGATAATCATTCATGACTTAAGTCCTTTTGACATAAGTGGAACACATAGTTGTTAATAATGTGTTGCCTTCACTTCCATTCCAAGGACGTTAATGCATTTAATTTCTCTGGCTCAAGGCCAAAGTATGATATTTTGCCATTGCATTGAATAACTATGTGGGGGTAATTATTGCACTGAATAACTACATTCATTGCATTGAATTAACTATAGGGTAATTGCACCTTAAACTATGCTAAGAATTTTATCTGAAAGTTTTTATTTCCCTTATAAGGGAAGTTCTTGTCTTCAAATTAGAATATGTGTGTAAATATTGACAAACTTATTTTATATTTCAAATTTGCCTTAAATTAGCTGCACTTTAGAAGAAAAACATAAAAGAACCTGATTGTGTGGGATGGGGTTTATCTGCTTGTAAATATTTAAGACAGCATAAATTACACACACTTGGGTCGACTTTGTATTGAGGGTAATAAAAATTCCAGTCTCCATTGTATGAATGTTGAAGACTGGCAAGATATACTTTTCTACTAGGATGTATACTTTTTAGGATACTTTCCCCATAATTGTCTGGGAATCTATGGATAGTTTTCAGAAAGTCAAGATCTGAACCCTACACTAGATTGTAAAGAAGACCACCATTTTTAAAACTTTGACGAAAGAGAACTTCAGATTTATTTAATACTCAAAACAACATGTTTTTGGAATGATTAGTTATATCCTTTTGCTTTTAAATTTAAGTACAAATTGTGTTTGATACTATTAACCTTGGAGTGAAGTGTAGTTACTAGAAATACTTTAATTTAAGTAGTCACTTCAGCCTTCCCCCTTATTTTGGCTGACTTTTAAAAAATTAATTGTCTGCATATTAATTTGCATCTCATGGGATTAAAAGTGGTGATGATGGTCACCATAATTACTGTCATTCATTAGTTTGTGTGTGTGTGTGTATGTATGTGTGTGTGTGTGTGTGTGAGTAGATGAGGTGACAGCTAAATTACATCTTACATTAAGCGCTTCTTTGTATTTGCATTATATGATTTGTGTGTGTGTGTGTGTGTGTGTCTGTGTGAGAGAGGGAGAGAGAGAGAGAAATGGGTCCAAGACCCTGAACCAAATTTAGACTGTGGCATGGTTCTAACAAAAATCTCCTCCTCAGTTGCTCCCAAAATATGTAGTTTGTTGAGGGAATTTGCATTGGAGCTCCAGCACAGGTGCAGATAGCATGTTTAATCTCACTCCATCTGCACTGCTGTCTCAATCTAATTGCAAGTCTTTTGATTGCTGTTTTCAAAAACACATGTAAATTTGAAGAGGCATTGAATGTAATATGTAGTTTCATATCCTATATAGCTTACCTTTTATCATAAACTTTGTGTCCTTCACATTTTTAAGCTACTGTATTTTTTTGCTAGTGAAAAACCAATAGATACAGATGAAGGATAAGATTTTTTGAAAGTAAATGTCAATGTTTCTTTTTCTCTAGATAGAGAACAAATCCAGCAAATACACTGTTGTGAATCAAAATTTGAAGTTACTTCTTAAGCTTTCAACAATATTTTGCAAGGGCACACAGCCTTTTCACACTTTTAATAGATTAATTTTCAGCAAAGTAACACTGTCTACAACAAAAGGCTGATGTTTTAATAATTTGAATATGGGTGCCCTTGATAATTATGGTGGTCACTGTCAGAACACTAGTGAGACAGAAGGCTTGGCATAAAGTACACTCTGCATTGTAGAATGTTATCTTGCTGAAGAAAGAGCAAAACTACGACTTAGATAAAAAGAAGTGTTGAAATACCATTCCCTTCATAGATTGCTTTGATGTTGTTGTTTTTCTTAACCTGGAAACAAGCTTTGCCCATTGGTTAGGAGAGCAAGTGTTCTTTCAGACAAGCATCAATCACTTTCATTTACTTTATGTCTAAAACCATTGACCAAATAAAGCAATAAAATATTAGTATTTATTTGTACCGATGTAATGATTGTATGCCAAAAATTGGTAAATATTTTGGGAAGTTCACTTGTAATCTATTCCCACTGTTAACCCAGTAACTCAGAACATTTTTTGTTTGCTTTGAAATATATTTCAGCTGTAATAGAAAATCTCGTGCAAACATTGTGATACACATGGCTAACTAAATTGCTTGGTTTGTGGTAGTCTTCAAACTTCATCACCTCAAAGAAGACTCATGAGCTCACATGGCACTCATGAGCATCTCACATGAGCTTTTCCCAGTTCTTGGGGTGAATCTGACACATAGAAAATAACCAAATGATTCAGATGACTTAAAGGAGACAGATTTGCGAATGATAGTGAAATGATGTGGGACTAAACCATAAAAGAGAATCCCCTGTACCATTTTAGCAATATGTCTCAAGGGTGTGATTTCTATTATTCTGTTTCTTTCCCTATGGGATGTGTCTTGCTAGGTTGTGCTACATGGCTCCTGCCATACCTACATGAGATTATGGCAGAACTTGTAAACCTTACAAGGAATAGCCAAGGACCTGTTTCAGCCAGCAACATATTAAATTGACTTAAATCATGCATTCTAGGACTACAGTTTCCAGTCAGGATAAAAATGTGCTATTCAGATTCAAAGATATAGCCATGTTAGCCCTGAAAATCAGTATGTAAAGAAATCTTGTAGCACCTTTTGGACTTTGTTTGTCTCCAAGGTGCTACAAGATATGTTTGCATACTGATCCCAAGCCTGTACATTGCAGGACTGAGAAGGGGTATCATATCTTCCCTTGGTTTAATGGGAGAATAAGAAGGAATTTGTCTTAAATCAAGGGTTTGAAACAAAGTGTTCAGTGTTAGTGCCACCATTATGATGTGGTAATCTATGATTGGAAAAGATGTATTAGACCAGCCTTTCCCAACTTAGTGCCTTGCTGATGTTTTGATCAACAAGTCCTATCAATCCACAGTTGCCTCCCTGAAGTTGCATTGTGAAACATATGGAAGGTACCAAGTTGTGTGAGGCTAACATAGATTGTACAGCAAGTTATTTTTAACTGTTTTCTGTACAAATATCAGTAAAGTAAACCCTTCACCATTGCAGTACTAGAAGGATTTGTGTGGATTTTGAGTTTTCCATTTAATACTATTAGAATGCTTCCAATTAAAATGATAGTCTCTGAAAGTTGGAGTTCTTCCTGTCTTTCACAAATGAAGAATTTCTCGGCAAGGTTGAGAGTGTATTTGCTGAGAATTGGTAAGGAGACAATAGCATGACAATAGAATTTACTTGTTACCTCTGGTGGTAGCACAAATAAAAATGTATGTTTACAAAACAAGAGAGTGGCTTGAGTGCAGGTTTGTACAGGGTGATCATATCAAAAGGTCTAATAATTAGAGAACTGAGGTAGAAGAAGTTTATTTTTCCCTATGGTGAACCACAACACTGCTAGAAAGAGCAAAATCTTAATACTGTATGGTCTTTAAGATCTTGCTTGCAGGTGTTAGCTATACTTTGTTGTTGTGTGCCTTCAAGTTGTTTCTGACTTATGGTGACCTTAAGGTGAATCTATCACAAGGTTTTCTTGGCAAGGTTTATTCAGAAATATCCCATTGTCTTCCTTGGAGGCTGAATGTATGTGACTTGCCCAAGGTCATGCAGTTAGTTGCCATGCTCAAGCAGGAAGGTCAACTCTGTATTCCAATGCACAGACCACTACACCATGCTGTCTCTCATAGCTGTACTTTGGGGGCTAGTATTTTTATACTGAAGCATATGTAAAAGGACCTTGCTCTGTAAGAAGATGTCTACCAAAAGTTCAGCTACTCTGCATATATACTGTATTTCCAGAGCAAGAGCTGCACAATCTTTGGTTGTCTAAACTAGAGAGCTGTTCTACAAGTGTACCAAAATCTAGGTCATTGGCACAGGAAAACACAGTAAGGATTTAAGAACTTAACACACACACCCCACCCCAGTATTCTCTGCTATGAATCTTAGTTTTGGTCTGTGACAATTTGTCGTAAAATATCTTGTACAAAAAGTTCTTTAGATGTACATTGTATAAATACATTGTATAAGTAAATTCATCTGAGTTTCCATACATAATAACTGAAATATTAACATTTAAATGGGCTGAGTCTCCTTTAGATGTGTGTACAAGCTTGTATGGGGTGAATTAAAGCTGGTTTTAGTTACCATGTTTTGCACCTGTCATACATTGTGAATGTCAGATTCAAATAAAACACTTTGTTTTGGGTGTAAATATTATTTTATAATTTCAGAATGCATTTTTATAGCTAGAATGTGGTTTGCTACATAAACTGAAATATTGATCCTTCTATGACATACAAGAACTTCACAAATGTTATGTCTATTATTGTTCACAGTTGAGCAGAGCAGCATAAAATGAGCTCACTATCAAAAACATTTCCAAATCTCATCTTGTTCCAGACAATAAATTTGCTGTTAGGCAGAGATGCTGCTACCAGTATTGTATGACTCATTTTTCAATGCAGCAGATTTCAGGGATGAAAATGCTGTGCTTCTGACTGGAATACTGGAGCAAGGGTAAGATGCTGAATGCTCAAGTAGTGGTGGCAAGTAAGAGAGTGCACAAGCACAAGGTATCTCCTGAAACACTGGTTTGCAAGGATCTGAATCTGGAAATGATGAGTTGGAATTATCACTCCTCTCTGTAGTGGCTTCATTAGATGAGAAATTGTCTTGTGGTTGTAGGATTTTATGAGGTGTAGGATTGCAGACTTGGGCTTTAGTTTCAGGCAGGGCTTCCTTATCAGCTCTGTGAGATAATGCATGCTGGAAATATGTTTCTGCTTTCAGCTGCTTCACCCAGGCTTTTGCACGTTGTCTCTGATGGATTCTTTTCCTCCATTGAAAGAACAGCATGCAACCAAATACTAGGAAGTAACAAAATCCTAGACTTCCAAAATAGGCAGGTAGCAAACCTAGATGTAAGGCCAGAATAAGATTAATGCTTCAACAGATGTTTTGTATTTGCCCCACAATACAGTTAGTTGGTAGAAGCACCAACAAGACATGGGGCGCTTGTGAATTTATGAGATGTGTTTCAAATTTATAATTTGTAGAAAGTCTTCCAATATACTATTTTGATGTCCTGTTATGATTAAATGCCTTACCTATATTTTAACTTGAGAAAACAATGCTCTTTTTATGTGTATATTTATAGAGCATGTCCCCCTCCCGCTTCAGCCTTTAAATATTATGTAAATATCAAGGGGCAATATCTAAACCTAGACAAGTGCTACTAGTGGAGCAATGGCATTCAATGAAAATAGGAAGCAATTGATCTCCCATGCCACTGAAGCCCTCTGGGACTGGGTGCCTGTAAAACTGGCTGTAGAGGTTTCAGAAAGTGCATGTACCACAAATGTAGTCCATATATATATATATATATATATATATATATATATATATATATATATATGCCTCTTCCTACAATCTACTGCAGCTACATCACTCACACTTCTGCTTGCTGTATCAAACTTTTGAAGTTCACAATTTATGTTGAATGGCATTCTGGGAACTGAAGTCCGAAGTATCTACAGTAATTAAGGTCCGGTACAAACTGGTGCTTTGCGCTGGCCTGGGGCCAATTTTAGGGCTTGGGAGAGCGAAGCATCTGAGTGCCATTTTGGCATGTGCACGTGTTCACATGGCGCGCGCACAGACGACATCCCTTGTGCACCATGGAAGCAAGGTACGTCACCGTGCCACTACAGGACGTTAATGGTGCTTTGGCAGTGGCAGAGAAAGGAGCCACGTTTTGTGGCTCCTTTTTCTGGGCGCATTTTGGCCATGACATGAGGTTGCCCGTCTGTATCCCCCCATAGTTAAGAGCACAAAGCTAATGCAGGGGTGGGTAACATGTTGCCTTTCTGGTGTCAGATTTATGCAGAACCAAAGTCAACTACAGTTTAGAGCTCAGACTATGAGCAACCTCCAAATGTAAAAAAAATAAAACCCCAAAAAACCCAAAGCCTACTAGAAGAATAGACATTTTCCAGTGATACTATGGCGCCTCCTGAACCTGAGATAGCTTAAGGTAGGAGATGGAAAATGCAGGCCTCAAATGTCAGACCATATATTATAGCAACTCTAGCCAAAATAGTGAGAAATTCTGACAACTACAGTTTGACCACATCCAGAAGCTGTATTTTGTCCATCCCGTCATAGGATTTTAGATTATCTTAATATGACCTGGGATTTTTGGCATGTTGGATTGCAGCCCCACACGTTTGGCTATGTTGGCTAGGGTTGAGAGAAGTTACAATCTTAGCAACATCTGGAGTGTGATACACCTGTTGCTGACCTATATAAACCCTTCTAGTCTCAAACTTATAGCTTTGAATGGGCTTACCACTGGATATTATCATCATTTCATCACAGAAACTCTTTTGAATGTGTTAAACTGGTACATTCACAGGTTGGGCCACACTTCTGTTCTGTTCTAAGGAGAAACTAAACAGAAGGAACAGGTGGTTCTGGTTGGCATCATTGGAACAGAATGGCAAGGAGACTAACATTCCAAAGCATAGTGAGATAATGGCAGCTAGGATACCTCCGGCCCTTAAGAAAGGTATCCTAGCTGCCATTATCTCATTAGATTTTTCCAGTCCGATGTGATCAGCAATGATTGAATAGATCACTATGGTTAGGGCAGAAGTCCTTTTAGCCAGCAGAGCAACAAAAGGAGGATATTTTCCTAGGCCACTTTCTGTCCTTGTTAGTCTGAAAAACAAAGACTTTTCTTATCTCACATTAATTTGGAAAAAGCTTCAATTGGTCTTCATTTTTTCTCTCACAGTACAACTCCTCCCACTGCCACCATTGTGGAATATAACTAGAAGCAGCAAACAAACTTCCCAGTCAATGGTTTACCTGAATATCAGACTCCTTAAAAGCAAACTTCAGTGACTTCATGCCTATCATTACAGATACTGGTGTATCTCAGTTAACAAAACATCAGAGGAGGAAGCTGCCTTTTACAGTTGTTTTATGCTTCCATTGTCCTCTGTTCAGCTGTAAGGTTCCCCCCCCCCAACAATATCAACATAAAGAGGAGGGTGAAGAAGGCTGGAGAAATACAAACTGTTGGTGTTGGTTTGCAGAAGCATGTCTGTAATAATGCAATAAAGCTTGAGTAGGAAAAAGGTAATGTATTCTACAGTATCCAACTGTTGCCAAGCGTGCCTCCTTAGAAAAGGCAAGGTAAACAGCAGCTGTCTTTGGAATCCTGTACTTACTACACATATGGGGACTGCAAAATAGAGAGAAAAGGGGAGAGCAGGGAAGGCTCACCAGCTCCCCTCCCCGCCCCCGACATGTTGAAAACAGCATAGATCTACACGTTTGGACAACAAAATGCAGTGGCGTCAATAGGCAGTGTGAGTGCGTGTCATGTGTGTACAGTGGTACCCCGGGATATGAAAGCACCGCCTTACGAAATTCCCGGGATACGAAAAAATCCCATAGGAAAAAACTGTTGCGGGTTACGTTTTTTTTCCGGCTTACGAAAAAAAAATTGGTGCTTTTCGGTGCTTTTTCACACGAAATCGCGGCTTTTAGCGCTAGCGCCTATGGCTTTTTCAGGTTACGAAAAAAATCGGGTTACGAACGCCGCGGCGGAACGAATTAATTTCGTAACCCGAGGCACCACTGTATACCGCTTATGGGGGTGGAAGACACCACTTCCCCTCAAACATCTGCCTTTTGGCAGAAATGGACTGTGGAATTTGCCTGTATCTCTTCAAAATGCTGAAGAGATGGTGCCGTGGGGGTGAGGCTCAGTGGGAGGAGAAAGGTTTAAATTTAAATATATTTAAATTTTCAAAATTTAATTTTTAAATGTTCTTTAAAAACATATTTTACCAAATTTTCACTTTAACCACATCAACGATATGTAAGCACATTCTGTGTGTACGATGTTGTGATTTAAAGGTGTAATTTTAATTTTGCTGGTTGTTTATGTCACAGCTCTTGCCATTACATTCACTGATAGATTGGAATTATTCCCATTAACACACATACTAAGGATTTTGTATGGGTGTGGTATTGGAGAAGATCAGTGAGTTCGTATGTGTGACACCATTAATTACCACACCAGGTGACACCACCCCTACGGATGCCACTGCCAAAATGGAAATTATTGGAAAAGTGGACTGGTGAAAGAAAAAGAAAAAATCATCCCTGGATGCGTGTTGGAAGAAACCTTGAAGATTATAAATGTCATGCAGTGCTTCCCTGAACTGTTGAGGGGAGGATATTGGGTCACCCTGTGTACTTACTTTTTCCTGGAGTCCCCTCAGGTTGGGATATATATATATATATATAGAGAGAGAGAGAGAGAGAGATGTGTGTGTGCACGCACACACACATTCTCTCTCTCTCTCTCAGTGGGTCCTTGATATCCACTGGGGTTTGGTTCCACTGGGGCTTGTTCCCTCCTCAATATGACATCCCTTCAAGTATTTAAACAGGGCTATCATATCACCTCTTAACCTTCTTTTCTCCAGGCTAAACATCCCCAGCTCCCTAAGGCGTTCCTCATAGGACATGGTTTCCAGACCTTTCACAATTTTAGTCGCCCTCTGGACACATGGCTCCAGTTTCTCAATGTCCTTTTTGAATTGTGGCGCCCAGAACTGGACACAATATTCCAGATGAGGTTTGACGAAAGTATAATAGAGTGGGATTATTACTTCCCTTGATCACTATACTTTTATTGATGCAGCCTAGAATCGCATTGGCCTTTTTAGCTGCTGCATCACACTGTTGACTCATGCTCAACTTGTGGTCTACTTGGACTCCCTGGTCCCTTTCACATGTAGTTTTGTTGTCCCCCATCTTATATCTTTATGCCACTGTGGAGGGCCTAGTGTACACACAGATCCAGTATCCCACATAACTTTTCCTAATCCCCCTCCTGGCATGGCCTCTTCCAACTCTATGACCCGACAAGCCTGTCTCCTTTGGCCTGCATTCCCATTCCCTTCTTCAAAATGGGTTTGTTTCTCCTCAAGCGGGGTGGCTCTCCGTTTTAGGGCGGAACCTGGGTGCCAGGGCTGGCCGGGGCGGGGACAGTGTTCCTTGCTGCTCCTCTGGCGGACCTTAAGGCCCAAGAAGGCGAGGGAGGGCGAGGGAAGGAAGGACGGAGGCAGCCAGGGGAAGAGGAGCAGGAGGAGGAGGGCATGGCGACGGGGCACTTGCAGCAGTTGTGGGGGGCAGGGCTGGGGGCCTCCCGGGGGGCGCTTGTGGGGCGCTTTGCCGCCCTCCGGCCTCTGGGCCTCTTGCTTCCTCCGCAGCCTCGGCTTCTAGTAGTCTCCAGCCGCGGGGCTGCGGGCGGCGACGGCGGGCTGGAAGCGAACCGTTTCTTCCAGAAGTACCAAAGCAAGATCGAGGACCTGCGCAGGTGAAGAACGGACCCGTAACTCTCGCCTTTGTTGTTGTTATTAGGCTCCCCTCCTTGGTTCCCCATTCCTTAGCTTCATTTTAGATTAATTTTTGTAGTGAATTTGATGGCATTTTATGATGTTTTGTGGGTTTTTTAATGGGGGAAGGGGTTAGGGGTTTATGTTAATTATGTTATTGTGGTTTTTTATGATTGTATTATTATTATTATTATTATTATTATTATTATAAATTATATTGTTATAATTTTAAGGCTCCCCTCTTTTAATAATATTATTATTAATAATAAGCATAATAATAACAATAACAACAATAATAATATAGAAGAAAATAATACAAAATAATACAAAATAATAAAAATATTCCGGTTCTTAGCAGCTTCAGCCTATTAGATGCTGAAAGTGGAACAGAACTCGTGTTGTTGTTGTTGTTGTTGTTGTTGTTGTTGTGTGACTTCAGTTCCTTTCCAATTAATTTTTTTAATGACATTTTAAAAAAAGTGTACATACAATCAATATGCAACAAATGTTACATATCTAAAACATCGTCAAAGTCCTTTCCGACTTATGGAGGTGAAGCTGCCCTGGAGTTTTCTTAGAAAGGTTTGTTCAGATATATATATATATATATATATATATTCCTTTTTCATATATAATGCATAACATTCATTTGTATGTTTGTTTACATTCATCCTCTAACCTTTTTATTCTGTAACTGTACACACAATTTTCCTCTTTTCTCCTTTTACAGTCAACGATCTTCCATCTTTTATGGAGCTTTCTCCCCCAGCCCACGCACACTTTCTTTCCTTTTCCTTGTTAAGAGGTTTTTTCCCTTGCCTTCCTCTGAGGCTGAGAGAGTGTGACTTGCCCAAGGTCACCAGGTGAGGATTCGAACCCTGCTCTCCAGAGTCCATAAGGAAAAGCAACAAAGAGGCTCCATGACGATTTACCTGGCACAGATGTTCATAAGCTGCAGCTCGCTTTTAATTGATGTTGTTGTTGGGTGTCTTCCAGTCTTTATGTCGAACCTAAGGAGAATCCATCCTTCTTGCCAAGATTTGTTCAGCAGGTTGCTATTGCTTTGCTATTAGGTTGAGAGTGTGTGACTCCCCCAAGTTCACCCAGTGCTGAGCAGGGATTTGAACACTGGTCTCCTGGTCCTAGCTCAGCCCTCAAAACACTACTACACCATGCTGTTGAAATAGGTTTCAGCTTTGTTATTGTTGTGTGTCTTCAAGTCCTTCCTGACTTTATGGCATACCCAAGGAAAATCTATGCTGGAGTTTTCTTGGGGCAAGGCTTGTTCAGCAGGAGTTGCTATTTCTGTAGAGGGCATGCTTATCAAATTTGCAGATGACACCAAATTAGGAGGGGTAGCTCAGAGTTCAAAATGACCTTAACACATTAAAAAGCTGAGCCAAAACTAACAAAATGAACTTCAACAGAGAAAATGTAAGGTACTGCACTTAGGCAGAAAAAATGAAATGCATAGATATAGAATGGGCACACCTGGCCTAACAAGACTATGGGGCTATGCAGACTGCCCCTAAGGGGCTACGTCCATGATCTGGCCTTTGCAAGGCGCAAAAGCCGCAGTTCCTCGGCTTTATGGCACTCCTTCAGCGCTGCATTGTGTGGGGGCAAAGGCAGGGTGTGTATCGTGCAGACAATACTACCTGATTTCACCCACAACCCGGCCCAAGCTGCCAGTCTGCACAGCCCCTTAGTGTGAAAGGGATCTCGGAGTATAGTGTCTAGATCAAGGGAAGTAATAGTGCCAGTCTGTTCTACTTTGTTCAAACTTCACCTGGAATACTGTGTTCAGTTCTGGGCATCACAATTCAAAAAGGATGTTGACAAGCTGGAGCATGTCCAGAGGAGGGTGACCAAAATGGAGAAGGGTCTGGCAACTATGCCTTATAAGGAAAGGTTTAGGGAGCTGTGTATGTTTAGCCTGGAGAAGAGAAGGTTAAGAGATGACATGATAGCCATGTTGAAATATTTTAAGGGATGTTATATGTTCAGCTCTGTAATTCTACAATTCCTCTGAGGCTGAGAGTGTGTGACCTGCCCAAGATCATCCAGTGGGCTTCCCTTGCTAAGCAGAGATTAGTACATTGGTCTCCTGGTCCTAGTTCAGTCCTCATGGTGGTAGGGGACTTCCAGACATACACAAAATACTGGGAAACCTTTTTCCATCATTGCCGCAGGCAGATTTTTTTTTTTTAACCTCTTGGCCACAAAAAGATGGCAAAAGACTGCCCTACGTTTAATGTTGTATTAGAAATAAGCACTAACCCAAGCAATCCCTCTAGGAGCAGTGTTAATTTTGGTTTGACTAAGCCAGGGACGATGTTACGGGATTGCAGTTCTCCTCATTACAACCAGTTTTAACCATCCTATTGGGAGTGAGGCAAAGTCATTCAGGATGCATCCAAACGAAGGAGCATCCCAGGAGACTGTTGCTTCATGAGCATCTCCAATCCTGTTGATGTAAATGTCAACACCGATTGAAACATGAGACCTAAAAGAGATTGTGTGGATCATCTGTAGCCCATTTGCAATGCATGTGGTTGATCTGTTTAGGATTGTATACAAGTTAACACAAAGTTCCTTTCTTGCCTCACAAGCCGCAGAGTGGATCACAGTGATCCAGTGTGGGACCTCAGCCAAAAACTACTGGCATTTAGTGCACTTAGAATCAGCCTGGGTCAGCTTGATCTTGACTAGGGCTGCATCCGCACTGCAGAGATAATAACCCAGTTTGACACCACTTTTAACTGCCATGGCTATGAAAATCTGGGAATTATTGTTTATTGTGGATTCAGAGCTCTCTGACACAGAGGGCTAAATGTCTCACAAAATTATAGATCTCAGAACCCCTCAGCATTGAGCCATGGCAATTAAAATGGTGTCAAACTGTATTGTTTTCTGCAGTGCAGACAGGCTCTGAATAGTGTTTGTACTGTACAAAACTTTAGAAGTGTTCAAAGGTGAGTTTGGGTTTGTTCTGCAGAGTGGATCACTGGATCTCCTTGAAGTCCCAGACATTCAGTGCTGCTGAAACAGATTACAAACTGAGGGAAGCCGGACATTGATGAAAACCATTCCTTGTACTTCCAGATCACATACATTTCACAACAAGCCTTGCCATTCCTTTTAGTTCTGTTTCTTTTTTTCTAAATGAGGAGTCTGTGTGCAGATAAGTTTTATTCCATGTGCCATTTGTTAAGACCGGTGCTGGTGGAAGTAGCCACTCTCCTTTTCCGTTTTCTTCTTTAATTTTGTTTCCTATCTGTGTCTCTCCTAGGTGTGTAATTTTTTAAAAAAGAATACTGGTCTCCTGGTCCTAGTTCAGTCCTCTATTGAAATAAGTTGAAACTTTGTTTTTCAGTACAGTACTCTCATTTGCACTTGATTAAGTTGGCTGCAGTCCACAGAAACTTATGCCAAATAAACCTTCTTGCTTTCAAAGTGTCATAAGATTCTTTGCCCTTTTTTGCTATAAAAGACTAACATGGTTCCATCCTCTGTCTACATACAGCCGCCAGTCCTCAGGTCAGAATTTATTTGCATGAGTGCAAGTTCTGCTGATTTGGAAGCTGCCATAAATAAGAAAGTGCTCTTCCTAATTGCCTTTCTCCCATGTGTGCTCTTCAGCCATGTGCTTACCGGATAAACATGCCCTGAATTTTGTTTTAGCAGCCTAACCTGCTTTCCAGGATAAACTGTAAGGATAAACTGTGATAAAAGGCCAGCTGTAGCTGACCATGCACCATGTGGCGATGGCTGAAGAAAACAAACGACAGTGGCTTTAAATTAACTATAAAATGTTTTAACTTTGATTCAGATCCAACCCAGATATTTTTGAATCCCGAATGAAGAAAAAGGACGATATGAAAAAGCAGCCTGTTGGATTATCAAAGCAAGAAGAATTTGTCAGACTCATAGAGGAAAAGGCAAGGCCAGTTTTCAGTTTTGTTTGCTATTGTATTAACTACAGGTTGAATCTCCCTTATCTGGAATTCCGAAATCCAAAATATTTTAAAAAACCAAAACTTTTTTCATGGGTGGCTGAGATAGCAACACCTTTCTTTCTGATGGTTCAGTGTATGCAAACTTTGTTTCATGCACAAATTATTTAAAATATTGTATAAAATTACTTTCAGACTAAAGCGTACATGAAACATAAATGAATTTTGTGCTTAGACCTGAGACCCATCTCTATTATGAGACCCATAATGTACATATACATGTATTCCAAAATCCAAGACACCTCTGGTCTTAAGCTTTTTGGAAAAGAGAGACTCAACCTGTATCAGAAATCTGGCTTAGAAAAGTTGACACATATAGTGTGTGTGTATGTGTGTGTACGTGTGTGCGCGCATGCATGGAAGGGTGTGCTGGCTCCTAGTCTTTAGGTAGCTTGGACCTAAATTATTATTATTATTATTAAACTTTATTTCTAAAGCGCTGTAATTATACACAGCGCTGTACAAAGTCGGTAAACTTAAAGAGTATATAAAAGCCTGCCCAAGGCGTACACTCTAAGATAATAACAATTAAAAAGAGGAATAGATAAAATTACCATTTAGAAAATAAAAAACAAAGTAAAAACATCAAATATAAAAACAAATCACATCACATCAAACATTATCAGACATTATCATGTAATTTGTTTTGTTTTTGTTTTTTATTTATATACCGCTATTCCAAAGATCATAGCGGTGAACAGCAAGTAAGCTAATTAGCAAGTAAGCTAATTTGCCCCCAACAGTCTGGGTACTCATTTTAGCGACCTCGGAAGGATGCAAGCCTGAGTCGAGCTTGGGCCCTTTTGCTGGTCTTGAACTCACAACCTTGTGGTTTTGAGTGAATGGCTGCAGTACAGGCATTTAACCACTGCGCCACCAGGGCTCCTATAATGTAATGCTTTAAAGATGGCCCCAACACCTTGTACCTGGCCCAGAATCTAATTGGAATGATTTTCATATTGGTGTAATATCATCACTCCTAGATGTGCCATTAATCTATGTGGCTGCCATGTTTTGAACTACGTGAAGTTTCTGAACTTGGTAGCCCAATGTACAGCACATTGCAGAAGTTGAACCTTGAGGTGGTACGTACACTACTATCTTTAGATCCTTCATAGATAGGATGGGGGGCAGTTGGTATAACAGCTAAAGCTGATAGTAGGCACTCCTGGTCATTGTATCTCAGCTGTCTTTTGTAGTGATAGACGCAGAAGTATCCCCAAGCTGCAAACACTCCCCCATTGATGCTCAGGCAAAGTTCATCCACTAAAGTGACCACAGCAGTCTGCGCTCTGCATCCTGCTCTGAAGTTAGTTTAAAATGAGTCTAGAAAACCTGTATCATCCTAGACTGCCTTGAGTTGGGTTGCAGCAACCCTCTCAGTCTTCTTGCCCAGGTGTAAAGGAACCTTCAGAGGTTGTTGATCCAGGATTGCAGTTTTGCTTTGGGCATTTGGTTGTCAGGAACTTTTGTCTTTCACCCTCTCTTTTATTTTCACCTGTTCAGGCACTTCTCTCCTATTTCTTTAACTGCATCTTTCTGTCTTCAGTTGTGAGGCTGGAAGTGATGTTTCTCTATAAAGGCGCCTTTTTCTGGTGCCTTTATAGAGAAACATCAGGGGGCACTGCAATATATAGCAATATATATATATATATATATGCATGCATGCATGCATGCATGCATGCATTACATATATGCATTACAGGCAGCCATATCCACAGATTCAACCATCCATGGCTTGAAAATATTTTTTTTAAAAAAAATATAAATTCCAAAAAGCAAACCTTGATTTTGCAATTTTATATATAAGGGACACCATTTTACTATGCCACTATATATAATGGGACTTGAGCAGCCATGTATTTTGGTATACACAGAGGGTCCTGGAACCAATCAAACACCAGTGGATACCACTATAATTCTGTAGTGCAGATGCAGCACATGTCACACAAAAAATTGACAACAACCGTTGGCTTAAAGGAGAAAAAAGCCAATGCCTTTTAGAAGGTAACTCAAAGGTTGTAGCATACTGTACAGGTTTTCAGATTTTCTGTAACTCTTTGTCCAGGAAAATGAAGGTGAAGGGAATATGTTCAGGGCATGAAGTCTGCATCTGTTTACAGTCCTAAGATAGAAAAGGGTGGAGCCTGTATAGCAGAATCTGATACAGACTCCATGCCTTGAACAAATGCCAGCCGTCCTCCTACATTTTCGTTCCTTGTTTATCATAATGCCTGTAGGAAATCTGGAGAACTCAACAGCTTGCACAATGTTTTGTGACTTTTGGATTTGTCTAATACAAAAGTATTATCCCAATATGAATTTTGCAGCTGAAAATACAAACATCTATACTGTACTGTACATACAATGGAATATTGAAGTTATAAATTCAGAAGTCAAGTCCAAGCGAATATGCCATAACCTGTTTTTATATCCTGTGTAATGTTTGTTTAACTAACTGTAAAAGGATATCATTGTGTCATGTCAAGGAAGTAATTTCAGCAACCCAGAAACAAAAACATTGGCTTAAACCCAGCTGCTAGTCACAACTAGAGTAGATTTATTGGATCAGTGTGATATAAGTGTTGATTTATCATTCCAGTTAAGTCACTGGGTATACTGAAGTTGGGACTAGCCAGTGGAGAGTAGTTATGGCAGTTGTAAGCCTAAAGCATGTGGCAGCCTATTGCTTGCCATACCTGATTTAAGTCATTAGCCTTAAAGTTAGTATCAGGTGTAATCATAACTCCCAAAAATTGAAGTTCCAGAAACAAATACTTAATTCTGTACAATGAGGGGATTTTAAAAAAATAAAATAAAGGAAACTTCCTAAGAATAAATATTTCCTTAGTCAAATGTATAAAATATTAAGACAGAATAAAAATAACCATCAAACTTTAACCATTCTAGAGAAGTTTGTTACACATGTTTAATGTCTATGTGATTTTGTTTAATGTCTATGTAAAATTAATAATGACTTTTGCATCTGATTCAATTATGTATAATTTTGGGAAGAGGAAGATTGTGTATGCACATAGTTTCTAACCAGATATTTATATATGTATTTCATTGGTTCACTGACTGAGGTCAAAGTAGCTTAGCAGTTTTGTTACCAAACATGTCACAACAACATAGGAGATAGCAATTTTAAAATGAACCTTTTTATTGTAGTTCAAAGAAGCATATGAAGCCAAAAAAGGATTCACAAAAAATAAGGTAAAGCAGTATTGTATTAAGTAACTTTTCTGTGTTTTTATTTCATTTGTATTTACCCTGTTTTGTTTATTATCTGCTATGGGGTCCAGTTCAGTCCATTAATATATGAACTAGATGTGAATCTTAGGGACCTGAATCACTGTTCATCCATTTATTTTTATTGCTTAATTTATACCATGCCTTTCATCCACTGTGGGACTCAAGGTGGCTCACAATATGAGTTAAAATAAAACATAGTTGAGACAATGGCTAATAAAAAGTTTTTAAAAATTAAAGAAATAATAATATTAAAACATTAATTTATAATAAATATTATAATAATAATGATAAATATGATAGTGATAATAAATGTGTAACACAACACACCTTGGTTAATATATCTTTACTGGAAGACAGGTAACACTCAAAAGCCGGGGTAGAAAGAAAAATCTTCACCTGGTGATGGAAAGAGCATGGGAGCATGGAAAGAGAGCATTCCCTTTCCATGGCTGGGAATTTCGTAGGCTATAGAATTAGTAAAGATATACATAGTTCTGAGCACTAAAGGTAGAATCATCCAATCCATTGTATTCCACGTGACCATGTATGGATGTGAGACATGGACAGTTAAGAAAAAAGATAGGAAGAAAATTAATTCATTTGAAATGTGGTGCTGGGGAGGAGTGCTGGAGATACCGTGGGCAGCCAAAAAGACAGAGAAATGGGACCTTAAAGAGATCAAGCCTGAACTCTTCCTGCAAGGCAAGATAATCAAACGGAGGCTGTTGTATTTTGGCCACATCATGAGAAGAAATGACTCATTAGAAAAGACAATAATTCTAGGAAAGGTTGAAAGTACAGTGCACCCTTTTTTTACACGGGGGATCCTTTCTGGACCCCCTGTGTAAAAAAAGCGTATGCTCGAGCCCCATTGAAAATAATGGGGCATGTGCATGTGGCAGCAGTATGCCAAGGGTGCACGCCCTATTAATCTAAATGGGATGCGCTGCCCCATGCTCCCTGTGCATCCCCGCGTGGCTTTCAACATATACTGAAAGCTGCGTATAGGACCACGTATGACACGGGTGCACTCTAATTGAAAAAGAGGAAGACCAACTGCCAGATTGATAGACTTAATCAGAGAGGTCATAGGCATAAAACTACAGGACCTAAGCAGAGCAGTGGAGGATAGAGGGTTCTCAATTCCAACATGGAATCATGATCCTGTGATGGTAGTAGGACAGAGAGAAAGCTTTCTGGCTGGCATGGGGTGGGGCGGCACTACTTGTTTGCAGAACATCCAAAAAGCTTTTTACAGGAAGTAATGTGAGGAAATGGCACAATCTAAAGTGCCCCTCATGAATTTTCATTACATTCTATTTCTCCCCACCTTTCCCCAACCTCTCTATTTTTAGAAATAACGTAAGTTTGTATTATTGTACCTATATTTATTAAACTCTTGGGGGGGAAATAACAGCAGTATGTATATACTCACTATTTCTCTTTTCCCCTCTCACATGCAAAGGCACATGCATTCAATCCTGTGGTTTTTCTTCTTTTCCTCTTATAGCCATGGTCTATCATGCAAACTTTGTTGTTGTTGTGTGCCTTCAAGTCATTGTTGACTTATAGTAACCCTATCACGGGGATTATCTGGCAAGATTTGTTCAGAGGGGGTTTACCTTTACCTTCTTTTGAGGCTGAGAGAGGGTGACATGCCTAGGGTCACCCACTGGGTTTTCATGGCCAAGCAAGAAATTGAACCCTGATCTCCAGAGTCCTAGTTGAACCACTATACCATGTTGGTGCTGTACAAACTTTATTTTGTGTCATTTGTTTTAGACACTTGATTCCATACTTAATGTTGAAATGATGAAACAGAAGAAACCTGAAGAAATAAAACAGGTGACAAAACATTGTGAATGTATGATGATTGCGTTTATTTCAGATTCTTTTAATTTTCAGTGATGGACTATAAGTAAATGGAATCATTTCTTTCTTTCAGATATGGAAGCAGTATTACTCTGGGGAAGACACCGTTTATGCTGTTATTCCAGTAAGTATAGTTGATACCCAGTGATATTTGTTCTGTTGTGCTTGACTCACAAAAATTTGCTAAGTAGGTTTAATACTTTCTTGTTGTTAATCACTTAAATGAGCTCGATAATCAGTGTTTGCTGAAGTGAATGGAAGCATGATGCAGTTTCTTTTGATCAAGCATTGGATTCTTTGTTTAGAACTGAAAGGCTCAATGCCATAAAACAGAGGTCCCAAAACCTTTTGGGACTATCACCCCCTTTCCTCTTGAGCAACAACCACCCCCTCACCACATATTTCTTGATAGACAGCATCACCTATCCCAACTGCACCAAGCTTGCCTTCACCACCTCAGCATCTCATGTGTGAATACAGCAGTGGCCCATTTCTGCTGATTTTTGAAGCTTCAAAATACATTGGTTTTGAAAGGAGAATTCAGTTTGAATGAAGAATAGACTTCCTGCTATTGTTCTGCTGAAACTTAGTTGTATATATCCAGATTGGCATTTCTATACATTTGTGCAAGCCTTCCCATTGTAGATAGCTAATGTAACATATATGTACACAGACATTTGAAGACCTTCTTGTAGATTGATATTAGACCTTACAAAACCTTTCAGGAATGACCACAAGGTTCAATTGGGTAGCCCAATTACTAGCCAAATAAGTCTTCTTTGTTTCAAACTTTAATAAGTTAAAACTTCTGTCAGGATTTTTATCATTGTCTCTGTTATAGTGCTGTTGTTGATTGATTATGGGTATGGTTTATCATCTGTAAGTTTAATCATGATTTTTGGAGCCACCAAAAATGATTTGAAATATACATTGGAAATGTTTGAAACAAATACTCTGTCCTGTATTTCCCAGTAGTAATAACCATTCAAACATGTCTCTTCCCTTTTTTTTACCAAAGGGGAAGACTTTTGATTTGATGTGGGAGCGAATTCAGAACTGCCCCTCTGTAAGTATGGTACATGTTGTCTTAAAAGATTTGTTACAGCCACAGCTTTTTGCATCTGTATTGATTCTTCTTCTCATCTCCTAGTAGACTGACTGATGATGGCTTATTGTGTAAATTTTGTGCAATTTGGATCAACTGTCCATAAAAGACTTTGGTCCAAATGTAGTAGGTGTTCTTGTACTCTTACATTACAAGGACTTTAATTATATTAGAACAGCAGAGAACAGTTATGAGATCCTTCCTGGGACAGTTCTTGTAGATTGAAGTGTTTTATAGTATAATTTGGGAGAAATTTATCAAGAGTAGATGAAGTTTCCAACAACTGCAAATCTTTGATTAGAAAGGCCATTCTTATAAGTGTTGAATCTAGGCAACAGTTAACAAAGACACTATAATGGCCTGCTGAAATCCAAAACATTGATTCCAAAGACAGCTTTATGCTGTGTGAGATGAACACTGCTGGCAGATGGCTATGAAGAGTTGCTCTCCAAAAAATCTAATGTAATTATCTCCTCCTTTCATTTGCTATGTTGGGACACTTGCCACGTGATAACTTCAGCTTGTCATGCAATTATTTACAGGCCTTATTGATTAGTTTTGTGGTATCTGGACAGAGATCAAAACCCAGTGGGAGAAGTTTTCATATGTTTAGCTTAATGAAAATCATCACTGAGATACCTCTGAAAGCAAGAGATCTGTGAACATGATGATCTTTCACATAATCATTATAAATATGATAGCAGCTGGTGAGAGTGATGGTGTTGGAATATCCAGCACTTCATTCCTGAGCAGTGTTTTAACATTTTAACACATGTGAATACTGTGTGTTTAGTTTGCAAAACAGCTAGGAGCAAGAGAGGCAGACTAACCCGGTAAATGGCATAAGGGGAAGATGTTCTTGCTATACCAATGAAGGGTAGTAGATAACATGTTGAATTTAGATAATAGACCTTGGAATTTAAATTTTTACTAGACCATGAAGCTCACTTTGATCCAAAACACACTGCAGAAATACAGTCCGCCCTTGGCTTACGCGGGGGATTTATTCTGGATCCCCCCCCCGCGTAAGCCAAATACCACACATGTTCAAGTCCCGTTCAAGTGAATGGGGCTCATGCATGCGGTGGCACGGCATGGGCACACGCCCCATACATCCGAATGGGACGCAATGCCCCTTGTGCCCTGCGCGCTCCTGCGCATTTTTCAACATATGCTGAAAGCCGCATATAGCCTCCTGCGTATGACGCAGGCGCGCTGTAATCCAGTTTGAGACTGCTTTAACTGTCCTAGCTCAATGATAGGGAATTCTGGGAACTAGTTTTGTGAGATATTTAGCCTTCTCTGTCAGAGAGCTCTGATGCTACAATAAGCTACAATTCCCAGGATTCCTTATCACTAAACCAAGGCAGTTAAAGCGGGGTCTCAGACTGGATTATTTCTGCAGTGTGTTTTGGATCTTAGTGTTCTTAAGATAGGTACTATTTTCCAATTGAACCTGGCTGTTTTGTAAGAGTAACCCCATACATTTGGTCCTGATCTCTTTGGGACAAAGACAGAATACAAATGCTATAAATCTCTGAACATGCCCAATGTCAGATTTTTAAATAACTCTTAAATAAATACATTAGAAGTTGCAGTTCATAAATTGTAGTGTGTCTTAAGATCAAATGCTTGTTTTTAAACTCTAGTATTCTGTTACTGAGGTTTTCCATGTTCCAGTTCACTTAAAGCAGGGCAGGGAATGTATGGCACTCATATGTTTGACTGCATCTCTCACCAGTGCTAGTTTGCTGAGGGATGATGGGAGCTGTAATCCAACCATGTGTGAAGAGCCATGTATTTGTCATCTCTGGTTTCCTGCAGAAGCCAACTTGTTCTGTACAGATGGTCCTAACTAAACTATTTGGGATTGAGAGATGTTTTTTCAAAAGCACATTTATAATTTGTCTTTATAATTTAAACTTTTCCAACTCAAGCAGTGACTGTGGCTGTACATGTGGCTTCAGAAATCTCCTTTTTTTACCAAAAAAAAAAAAAGATTTCATCACAAGAAATGATTAAATAAACCAGTTTAATTTCTCTCTTCTTCCCGCCAGTTTCTATATGCACTGCCAAGGAAGGAGGGATATGAGTTTTTTGTGGGTCAGTGGTCAGGAGCAGAACTCCACTTCAGTTCTCTGATAAATATTCAGGTAGGTGATATGAGAAACTGATAAATCAGTTTTTGAAATGTATGTGTATATTTAAATAATTTTATGTTTTCTCTAGTTGGACATGAGTTCCTTAGCATCTTCTGCTTGTGCTCCACAGTACTATTTGCTTAAGGAGAGCTTTTTGTGTTATGAACCTTTCATTAGAGCACCTTCACATGTTTGATAAGATAAAGCAAGAGGTAACATTTTATTCAGTGATCAGGTGCTTATTGAGAACCTCATAAAGTAATCAGTCCTTCATGCTTGTTTCAAGTGAGATAACCTTCATTTCCAAAACAAGAAGCATGCAGAGATTCATTACCCCATCCTTGTTCTTTGTTACTGCTGTCTTGATTTTCCAAGAAACTGAACTCAACAAGAGCATAAGGAGAGCTTTGTGAGATCAGAGTTAAGGCCTATCTAGTCTAGTATTCTGTTCCTACAATTGGAACATGAATTCATTAGCATTTTCTGCTCTTGTTCCTCAGTAACTGGTACTGAGAGACATATTGCATCTGATGTTGAAGGTAAGATATAGCCCTCATGACTAGTAGCATTGACAGTCTTATTCTTGATTAATATGTCTAACCCCTTTCAATGTCATCTGGCATGGTGACTACTATCCAGACTGAATAACTGAACAGTAGTTGAATTCAAATGGTCATTTCTTGCCTGTTATACAAATGCAGCATCATTGCTTTCCTTCTTCACTGAAGGAGGCAATAAGTTTTGAATTCTTGTTTCATCTGAACTAGGAAACTATGGTTAGCAACTTTAAAACAAACCTGGGTATTACCCGGCAGACTGGAGGAGGACCAATGTTGTCCCCATCTTCAAAAGGGGGGGAGGGGAGAGAGAATTCCAACAAATACCACCCAGTTAGTCTGAGATTAGTACCAGGGAAGATTCTAGAGCAGATAATTAAACAAGAGAGTATGTGACCATTTAGAAGGGAATACGATAATTTGAAAAAGTAGATATGGGTTTCTGAGAAACAAGTCATGTTTTCTTGACTAATTAGATCTCTTTTTTTGATAAAATTACTGGGTGAGTAAATGAAGGAAATGCTGTGGATATAGCATATTTTGATTTCAGTAAGGCCTTTGACAAGGTCCCCCTGAGATTCTTACGAACAAGCTAGTAAAATGTGGGATAGACAGTGCAACTGTTTGGTGGATTTGTAATAGGTTGAACCCAAAAGGTGCTCAACAATGGCTTCTCTTCATCTTGGAGAGAAGTGAACAGTGGGGTGCCACAGGGTTTTGTCCTGTGCCCAATGTTGTTCAACATCTTTATCAATGACTTGGATGAAAGAATAGAGGGCTTGCTTATCAGATGACACCAAATTAGAAGGAATAGCTAATACCCCAGAAAAGAGGATCAAAATTCAAAATTAACCAAATAGATTAGAAAACTAACAAAGTGAATTTCAATAGGGAGAAATGTAATGTACTGCACCTAGGCAGAAAAAAATGAAATGCATAGATATAAAATGGGGGATACCTAGCTCAACAAGACTACATGTGAAAGAAATTTAGGAGTCCTATTAGACAACAAGTTGAACATGTGTTAACAGTGTGATGCAGCAGCTAAAAAATCCAATGCGATTCTAGGCTGCATCAATAGAAGTATAGTGTCTAGATCAAGGGAAGTAATAGCTCCACTCTGTTCTACATTCGTCAAACTTCACCTGGAAAACTGTGTCCAGTTCTGGGCACCACAATTCAAAAATTATAAATACCATAATAATAAAAAAGGACGTTGACAAGTTGGAGCATGTCCAGAGGAGGGCACCCAAAATGACGAAGGGTCTAGAAACCATGCCCTATGAGGGGAGACTTAGGGAGCTGAGTATGCTTAACCTGGAGAAGAGACAGTTAAAAGGTGATATGATAGCTCTGTTTAATTATTTGGTGTCATATTGAGGATGGAACAAGGTTGTTTTCTGCTGCTCCAAATAATAGGACATGGAGCAATAGAGGCAAACTATAGAAAAAGAGATTCCACCTAACATTAGGAGGAACTTCCTGACAGTAAGAGCTGTTTGACAGTGAAACACACTGCCTTGGACAGTGGTGGAGTCTTCTTTGGAGGTTTTTAAAGGGAGACTGGATGGCCATCTGTTGGGGGTGCTTTGATACTGTGTTCTTGCATATCAGGGGGTTGGACTGGATGGCTCTTGAGTTCTCTTCCAATTCTGTGATTCTATGATCTATGATTTAGAGTTGGTTTAAGTTCTTATTTATTTATCCTAATTTATTTATACACTGGTAACTATTGTCCCATTTGGAACAAAATGGGAAGTTGCCATTAATTAAATATATGTTCCTTTAATTGCTCCTAACCTAAAGGAAGAAGTGGTGTTTTCCTGCATGGCCAAAAGGATAATACATACCTTAATTTATTAAATAAGATGTTATCATTTGAGCTCTCAAAGTCGAAAGGGGTTGGTTGATTGTTGGAAGTATATGTTGGAAGTCAACATATTGTCCTATATTATAGACTATATCAATGTACATGCCACACTGAAACCTCACTCATAATGTTTTCAGAATTTCAATTCTCCATCTCAACTTTCTCGTGCTACCTTTTTGGCTTAAGATTTCCTCTTCTCTTCCTTTGTGTCCTTTTTACTTTTCCACACATAGGCCAGGTTCCAGCAACCTCTTGAAATGCGTTCAATGGGCTGCAAGTACATGCTGAAGTTTCTGAATTTAATTCCATACCATAGGTCACACTATGCTACTGATTCAAGCTGCTTATTAAGTTCAGTGTAGGCATAAAAATGCTGTTTGGATAAAAAAAAATACAGATGTCCAATTTATCTGTCTCTGCTCATGCTTCTTTGGTTAGTACCTGCCCTTTGTTAAAAGGAAATTCTTTTAAATTTTGGATAGATGATAGCTGGAAAGTTTATGTTTCTGGCAGTTGAGCAGAGTATTATTTCAGTTGTGCTAGGTGTTCTTATTTGATATAACAATCTCATCTGACAGAAACATTGTACATTGTTTTCCATGCGAGTTTCACATAAGAAGAATGAATCAGTTCAGAAATGTTCACTTTATGTTCCCTGAATGTATACTTCATTTTGTTCTAGAATCCTAATGCCACATATATACTAATAGTAATCTCAACTTTCTGTATACCATTGGTTATGTAGATAAAACAGCACCATTCCCATACAAGAGGAAAGTGATTCATGTACAGACATATTTAAAAATAGTCTAATGGGGACTGAGCATGCTCTGTGCCCATGGGATACAAACAACTGTTAGTGGAATGGAAAGGTAGCAGGGAGGAATAGATTAGCTGAAGTTTTGAACAGGGAATATTTTTCTGCAGTATTGTGTTGCATATTCCAGTTGTTAGGATAATTTGCTTCTTCATTTCTCTTGGGTGTCTCTTTGTGCTTGTGCTCTTCAATGGTTTGTTCATTAATTAAAATTCTGGCTTTTAATCTTCATTGAAGGGCCATATCATTATTTCTATTTCCTGCAGACACAAGGTGAAGCTGCTTGTAGCCAGTTGATCTTGTATCATTATCCTGAGCTTCGAGAGGAAAAAGGAATTGTACTGATGACAGCAGAAATGGATTCTAGATTTTTGGTAAATAGAAACATAGCTGTTTGTTCATTCCTTGCCCCACCCTCCCTTCAAGTAGTACCAATGGGAAAAAATGTGTGATTATTTTTCTTGATTACTAAATACAAAAGAAGGGTGACTATTTTCTGTTAAGGAAAAAGCAACATGGGTTATACAGTAAATGAAATAAAACATGTATGTGAGAGTCAGGGTGACTCAGCAGAAGCCAATTGAGAACCACACAGGTGTAAATGGTAATACAATTAACAAAGTCCTAACTGCCAAGGACAAGAAATGTAAAGTGAATAATTGGACACACCTGACAATTGTTAAATGGTCAAGGCTGAGATGATGAAATCATTAATTGTAGGATGAACCAAGAGAACCAATGGGAATAGTGTACACGCCTACTGGGTGGAAACAGACAACAGTGGGTGGTACCATGCATTGACTATAATAATGACTATACATCCCAATGTATTTTGTGGGTTGTAGTGTGGGTAGTAGTAGTGGATAGTGAGGAGTAGAGTATTGTTGTATTGGAGTTGTGTTGGATAGTTTTGGAGCTGTATATAGTAGAATAAAGTAGATCTTTTATTTAAGACTACTGTACTGAGTTGTCTGGTGTCTTGGGTGAAGCTACAAGAACCAGCTGGATCCTGAAGAAGGGTGAAGACTTCTGTGGAAGCAAGAGTGAGAAGGTTTGGAGAGTTTGTCGGGGTCTTCAGCCTATTCTCTGTAACTCTTGCTAAGCTATAACCACTGGCCAAAACTGGTCAGCGCGGTGCACAACCAGGTGGTGAGTTCAAGCCAGAGGTGAAGAGCTACAACTCCCATCATCCCTGACATTTTCAACATGGTGTACCAGTGGGATGTCTTGCTTGATATGTTAATATTACTAGGAACATCATGATCCAGGTATTAGCAGGGATCAGAAACAAAAAGTAACATTCAGTGTTGTTCTTTTCTCGGAAAGGACTGTAAGCTGATCAGCATTGTGCTTGTTGAATCTTCAATAAGCTTTTCTATATACACACAAATGCAAGGTTTCATATCATTATACATGTTAAAGAAGTAGGTTGAGTCATTCACCAGAATTCATGATTCTGGATATATGACATAGTCCTTGGCATGCCTCTGCAAATTCAAATGACTATCCCTTCCTTTAAGGCATGATGTGACCTAACTCTTAATGACATATTGGCAGTATATCACATCATCAATCCTGTACTACTTTTACAGCATATATTCATCTTGAGTTTTATTACTGGGTGCCTTTATTGAGTCAACACAACATTTGCTGACATAATGCATAATATTAGAGCACAGTGAGAAATTGAAATTGAAATAGTAGATATAAGACATAAGGTCAAGTGCAAAATGAATGTAAGAGGCTGTTGCATGCCACTTTATTTAGTATGTGTGTTTCTCCCCCTGTCCTGTTTCTTTAAATTGGGGATTGAGAACCTTCAGCCCCTCAGGTACTATTACTCCCATCGTACCTCATCATTAGATAGGCTGCCTAGGGCTGTTGGGAACTGGCATTCAACAACAGCTGGAAGGCCAGGGGTTCTTGCTTTAAATTATCATCCAATTTATGGTAAGGATACTGCAACTTATAGGGTAGAACCTTCTTCCCTGCCATGCTGCTTTTCCATGTGCCCTTACCCCATTTTATGCAAAGGAGCATTGTCATGAAATTTCCTTCTGATGTGTTAATGTTAGAGGAGCTAGTGATGCCTAATTAAGTTTCATGACAGACTGTGATGGGGCCCAAAAGCCTGATTGACATCCCACTGCAAGCACACAAGCATGCACCTTTTATTTTGCACCTGGATTTGTGGTCCATGAAATAAACTTGGAAGAGTCCTAAATTTAAACCATAGCCCATCTCTGAGCTCAAACTGTGGCATATTTCATAGGATTATTATAGTCCTGAAAAAGACCTCTCAGTCTTTCAACAACTTGCATTGTGTCTCCTTCTGTTTAAACTTTTCCAGAGTGTGCAAGAAGCTCAGTGCCTAGCCAGCCAAGTGCAGCTTTTTTATGCCACAGACCGACACGAGGTATACCAGGTAGTGGAAACTTTTAACCACCGGCCAGCTGAATTTAAGTACATGTCTGTAATAACTGAGGTTGAACAGAGCAGAGTTGGTGAAGAACTGAATCCTCAGCAAGAGCCACCATCATCTTCGGCTTGAGTGGTTCAGTAGCCACGAGCAGAGATGACTGACGTGGCATATGATCCTGCCTTGGGACTGGAGTTGCTGCTTCATACAGAAATAATCCAAATGGGAAAGGGTGATGTCTGCATCTGATGGGGAGAAGAAGATATCTTATGAATTGGTCAACTCAGTACTGTGGGAATGTGGAGGCTCTTGCATAACCCCATTTCTTTCTGAATGGTAGAGGAAATGAGGAAACACATGGTGCTTGCAGTTTCCTCTCCCGTATTGCACACAATTCAGTGGCTTTTCATATTTATGAAGATTCTCTGTATCACTTAGTCAGCAAGGAGGGAGTATGGGAGATGTGAGCTAGGAGAGACTAGATATGGTGAATTCCTAAACAAAAAACGATTCATGTAATTTCATCATAGTACACGATTTTTTTGCAGCTTGAGTGAAAAGGAAAGTTTTCTACACCGTGGGGCTTAAAAACAAAACAAACAAATAAAATTAAAAATACAAAAAACAAATACAAAAACACATCTTTGGATATGTCTCAAGCTTGATGAAGCATAACAACCATTCTGTATGTAAAACGTACAAAACCAAACAGTTGATTAGAGACTTCCGGGAAAAAAGGCATTGAATGTTTCTCAGAGTGTTTGCCTATCATACATAGGTGAGGAAAAACCTGTTGCATTTAGTCTCTAAAAACAGAGGTTTTACCCCTCTCCCTTCCCCAACAATAAGGATAATAAATATTGTATCAGAACTGAGTCATGCACAAATTTACAGTTCATTTGTGAAACTAGAGATAACTCTTGGTATCTTGCTTTCGCCCATCTTTGCTGCTTTATGTAATGGGTGAATTCCTTCTCCTTAGATGGCTTGTTTCTGAACCTAATAAGAGTGAGAAGGGGATAAGGAACAGGTTCAGGAAATCCTGGATGCAGATGAACCTGATACTGCACAGACTAGCCTTGGTTTTCCCGGAAGTAATCTGCAGAAGGGAAGCAAGATAATACTGTCTCTCTTCTCAAACTGGATTTAGAAATGACTTTATGTACATCGGAAATGATCAATGACAGGTAGTATGGATAAGCAAGGCGAGCGGAGAAAGCACTTGCAGTCTTGAGAATAGCTCCTAAAAGAGAATTTTTGAGTTTGAATCCTACACTCCATGCCCATAGCTGTCTTATCTAATGGTGCATACCAAAAAACAAAACAAAAACAAATCACCTCTTTTATCTCCATCAAGGCAAATGATTTCATTATGATTTTTTGGGGTGTGTATGCACTTGAATAATTTTGCATAATTTTTCATTTCTGAAAACCAAAGTAGTATAATAACTGTGACAGCCTGGATGGAAAAAGGTTAATTAAAAGAAAATAATTGCTGGATCACATATAGCATTTGATTTTAAAATCTGTATACATTTGCATATGAATAAAAATTGTTCTAAACAAAATACCTGCTTTACTTTCTGTTTTAGATTAAAAACATGCATGTCACAACAGGTACTTTCTTGGGAAGAGGCATTCTTTTCTGTGGAAGCAAAAGTTGAGAAGCCTCTTACTAAAGTGTCAGTGACAGGTGCCACATTGCATGTATTGAAAATTTAGTATGTCTTTGTCCTATTGATGTGGGATACCTGTTTAGTCAAGCAGAAATTATTTATTTAACTAAACTTTGAGAAGAGTTTTTTTGTGGGTTTTTCAGGCTATGAGGCCGTGGCCTAGAATAATTTTTTCCTGACGTTTCACCAGCAGCTATGCCTGGCATCTTCAGAGAATGAGTACAGGGCTTGGATCCTGAGTTGCCCTGTTGATGAAAGAGACAAAGGTGATTTTCACTGATTTACTCTTCCCTTTACAGCCTTCAGTGCCACTTTCCACACACTCAGACTGTCTCCCACCACTCCATTGCAGGCTTTTGGGAGGCACAGGGGGCTGAAATAAGTCTTCCAGAAACAGCAGGATTGTTAAAACCAATTTCTGTTGACATATGAGCACATGCATAAATGTGCTCGGTTAGAGAAGAGTTTGGATTCTTTTTGATTGGGTAATGTGCATAGCACATAGATGACTGTGACATCCTGGATTTCATAGGAAGTACCCTTTTGTTTTGCTAATGGAAATTAAATTTCCTGGACTTTAGACCGCTTTGTCTCCCAATACTACATGGCTAGAAGGATGAGTGACCTGCTTGCATAGATATCCCTCCATACTCTGAACAACACCACCAATAAATTCAGACCAGTGACAAACATGGTGTAGTGGTTTGAACATTGGACTATGACAGGAGGTCATGGTTTGAATCCCTGCTCAGCCATGGAAACCTACTGGGTCATCTTGGGCAAGTCACAACCTCTCAGCCTCAGAGGATGGCAATGACAACCTTCCCCCAACCTGAAAAAAACTTGCCAAAAACACCCCATGACAGGCTTGCCTTAGAGCAGGGGTAGGCAACCTGTGGCCCGCGGGCTGGATGCGGCCCCAGCCCAGTCCTGCCGCCGATTGCCGCCAGAGCCTTTGGCCTTTTGCGTGAGGGTGTGGGGCCTTTGGCCTATCAGGAGGAGGCGGGCAAGGGGGGGCAAGCGGCGGGCAAGGGGGGCAATTGTCTATAGAAACCTCCGAAACATGCATTTATATTAACATTTTTTCGCGTGTCCTCCATTTTTTATAAAAGTGTCCTCCATTTGAAAATTTTGTCCTACATTTGTCCCAGTTTATTTATTTATTTAAAAATATTTAATTATTTATTTTTTGGCTTCGGTCCCCCAGTTGTCTGAGGGACAGCAACCCAGCCCCCGGCTCAAAAAGGTTGCCTACCCCTGCCTTAGAGTCACTATAAGTTAGAAACAGAATTGAAAGCACACCACATTATTTTTAACCCTTTGTTGAAGAAGCCATTGGAACCTCAAAAGCTTGTAACATATATTTTATACATTTTGGTTGGCCCTATAAAAGCATTACTGTTTTGTGGATTTTCAATGTTACTGTACTGTGCATAGAGCAGAATATTCAGCTCCTCTTTTCCCCCTCAACTTCAGTTCCACTGGATGAATGAAAAAATCTGGTACTTGTGAAGCATCAAGCCTCCTCCATTCCTCTTGCTCAGCGGCAGCCCTGATGCTCCTTATATTGTCATGGAAACAGTCAATCACAATGGCTTGGAGAGGCCTAAAGCAGAGAGTGGAAAGTAATAAACCCAACAGACAGTGGGTGAATATAGATATCTTCCTGCCTCCCCTTATCATACTAGACAGGTGGCCTTTCCAATAGCAATGTTCTAGCATTAATTTTTGTTTTAAAAATATTTACCCCTGTTTTCAGAGAGGGCTGCTGCTTGCTGTGCCTGAAACACTTTCTGCACCATATCATCCTTTTTTAAAAATTTCCCCAATCTCCTTAACTTTTATTTTTATCCTATATTTCCTTTCCTTAGCTCATGTCGCCTAAATTGTTAGTCCCAGAGCAAGTCAATGGAAACTTGATAAGTCAACACTCATCTGAGTTCCCTTGACTGAATGATCAACTGCTGTTGAGACTAAATCAGATTTAGCCCTGTTTTAGTGTCTACAGTTTTTATGTACAGTCAGCCCTTTGCATTTGCAGCTTTGACCGATTTGATCATTCATGGATTTGAGTAATATGTTCTCTCTAGGAATCTTTGGGTTATTCAATGTGATTCTCGCGTCAACTTCCACCAAAAGCTGACACAGGAAATTATCACACAGGGGTAAGAAACAGGAGAGAAACGGAATGCTCCCATCATTATTGGACGATTGTGCAAAGATGATCACACAACATTGTATTAATAACCTATAATCATTCTGTAATATCTTATTAATGGTAAACTCCCATTAATATCTCATTACAGGACAATTACAGGACTATTACAGGTTATTAATGGGATACGTATGAGATGAGCACAATGTCAGAGATTATTGCATGGAGAAAAAGACCTGAAATAGATTGGGATTGCAAACTCAAACGTGGGTGGTATCGCACATAAAATCACCTCTGCCGCTTGGTGACTACAACCCAGGTCCCAGCCACACTTAGTTGGCAGCTTTGCAGAAACTGGACCTTTTTTTTTTTTTTGCAAAGCTGCTGGCTGAGCATGGCTGGGACCCCAGTTGTAGTTGCCTAGCGGTAGCAGCAGCAATTTAACATTTGATAATACCCACCTTTGAGTTTGCAATCCTGAATCTATTTTGGGTCTTTTTCTCCATGCAATAATCTCCATCATGTGATAGTCTTCATGCAATTGTGTGATAATGATGGGAGCATTCCGTTTCTCTCCCATTTCTTATCCCCATGTGATAATCTCCACAGTCATACTAGTGGACCTAGAGATTCCTAGAGAGAACCCTTCCCTGGGCCTTTGTAGGCTCTCCACCATGATGCTATGGCCAGCTTCCACCAGACATTGATCACAGCATTACGCTGAAGGACCTAAAGATTCCTAGAGAGGTGTTCTTTGAGCTTTTTTAAAAAGTGCTTTTTAATTTGTGTTTTCCCCCCACTTTCACCGGGGTCCTTCACCCCAGCAAATGTGTAGGGCCCACTGTATTTCTTACGACATTTATTGTAAACTGCTGAAACAATTCTACTCGATTGAAGTAGAAGAGAATTTCTAAAATGTAAACCCACCCTCCTCTTCTGGATCATGTCAGTTACCTCTGGTTGTAAAATAGTCAAACACTGGTCAAAGCATTGCCTTCAGTCTGCTTAAGATTCTTGCACACTTCAGTTTCCATTTCTTTTTAACATAGGTACCCTAATCAGCTTCTTGATTCTGACTACTGGGACAGCTACATCCTAGGAAATGAGTAAGATTCTCAGTTTTCATTACTGTTTCTTGAAAGCTTAACTCACTGCTGTGATTTACTTAAGGTTAGGCTGCTATAGCAGTTCAGTACAAAATTCATGTGTGTGCGCATGTACATGTTCTCAACATAATGGTGACCCCATGAATTCCATAAGGTTTTCTTAGGCAAGGAAGACTCAAGAGGTGGTTTTGGACGTTTCTTCCTCTGAAATATAGCTTCTAGCACATGGCATTGGCAATTTCCCATCCAAATACCTGGACTGACCTTGATTCAAAAATCACATGGGATATGGTGTCTTTAGAGCAGTGGTCCCCAACCTTTTTTGGACTACCATGCCCTTTTCTCTTGGATGTCAATTCTAGCTCCCTGCAATACATATTTCTTGGTATCAGATCTACTTTTCTAATGCACAGTCAAAACAACCAGTCTCATTCACTGCTCCCTTTGCTACATGGTCACACTGGAAGCAGCAACCAAGTAGCTGGCTGAGCAGTGACTGAGAACCCCCCTCCGCCTGATGGCCTTGCAACAGAGATGTCACTAGGGGGCATTGGGATGCAGACTGCACCAGGTGACACCATAATGGGGTGACACCATGACCACCACTGTGGCAATGCCACTGTTACTCTCTAAATGTCTGCCTTTTAGAAGAAACAAGACAGTATTAATGCACCTTATAAGACACAAGCACAGCAGAAGAGAAGATGTGCCCCAAAAGTGGGGCAAATGAGGCCTCTCCTTCCTCTAACCACTAAGCTTCAAACACCCTCTTGAAGAGGAGAAGACAGGGCAGGACGTTCAGGTTTCCTCTGTCCTCCTGGCATGGCATGGCCCTGCCCGTCCGTGAGAGAGGCAGAGTAGGCAGGAACATCAGGGAGAGAGGGAATGTGAGGAAGTATTTAGAAGGTATTTAGACCCCTGTCATACTATCAATCTAATTTCTAAAAAGCAAAAGAAACTTTCAACATACAGTACTGTATGGCACAGGAGAGCCACTAGAGGTCAGGATTGTACACTATTTATCTGGTAATTCCCTGGCTGTTTGGGTCTTTTTCTTCTGTCCTTTTTTGTTTTGGCTCTCTCAGTTGTTTCTGGCTGCATACCCAGAGGGGGAAATATAGCCAGCACAGTCTACATGTAGTCTTATTTATGGCCCTACATCTAGATTTTGCTTATGGAAAAATGCTTAATTTTTTCCCTAGAAGTACATATTTTAAATAAAGCGCATGTCAGTAGAACTTGGATGTCTTCCCCAGTCCGTTAATCATGTTGAGACAGTAAGAAAGTATGTACGTATGTTAAAACTTGAATACTGTTGCTGCAACAGTTGGAAGGGCCATTGAGAACTGATGGAAGTAATATGGCACAAGCATGACAACTGCACAGTCTCCTACTGTTCCAGACATTAAGGCTTTCCCATGATGGCTGGAAATGACAGGAGTCATAGACCACCACATTTAGAAATGGCAAGTTAGAGAAGATAGATGTAAACCAGCAGATATGATCACAGGGTTGTAAAATGACAGCCGTAAGGCACAATCCAGTAAAGTGCACAAGAAGACACTCCCCCCAACCCCCCCCCCCCCCATGGCAGTTTTTGTTGTCTCCAGTCCCTCCAAATTCCCTGGACCATCTTTGTTCTGCACAAAAATGTTGTGGGTGCATGGGGTCACTTCTTTTTGGATTGTTTCATTGGGGGGGGGAATGAAATGGCAATTTACTACCACCACCCCTTGGCTCCCTGGAAGCTCAATAAATGGCAAGCTGTGGTTCTCCATTCATAAGACCTAAGCCATGCATGCAGTTGATGACTGAAGCTCCCAGAAATCTCTAATTCATAGAGTTTCTATAACTCAAAGCTGACGATGGCAAGTAACAATACAAATTGCCACTCCTACGAACCTCCACTGTGGCAATTCACCTTTTTAAATATCAATCAATCAATCAATAGGTTGCAGAGACCAGCTACTCTGTTTCATATTTTAAAACTAGAAAGACTTAGGAAGAGTAAAACTAGAGAGAAAGTGAAAGAAAGGAGTTAAGTAGAATCAAGAAGGAAGTGTGGTAGGCAGGTGTTTTACAGGAGTCGTTTAGTTTTTGTTTTTGGTCATTTAGGGTTTAATTTGCTTTATCTCAACAGCTTTAATGCAGTGTTCTTTTTATGGAATGTGATGTTTTATCTTTTTATTTGTAAGCCACCATATGGCAAAAAGATGGCCTAGACATTTTGAAGAAATAAATAACTACACTTTCCTCTGTGTTCATGCTCAAAATATGTTCTAGGATTAAAATGATCCCTGGCGGTATAATCTGAAGTAGTTTTCTTATTCCATCAGCTTCCCTGGTTGCAATTCTTGACTTAGTTGACTGCATTATGTAGAAGAAATGATACCTTGGCTCACCCCTGGGGCATAAACAAATAAATAAATATCTCATTTGGATGGAAATGAATGAAGCAGAATCTTGGCAAATGCCAGATCTGAAAGAAAATAAAGCCAGATGCAGAGGTGCATTTGCTTTATTGTTTTGAAAGGGCAATGTGATCTAATTGAAGCAATAGGGAGGAAAGAACCAGTAAATGTGCTTAATTTTGCACCAGTGGGAATATGTTATTAAAAGCCATAGCATTTGAATTCTGAAACAAGCTAAATTGCCATGTGTTCATAGCACAGACTCTGGAATCGAACCCTCCAGTTTTATAATCAGCTTGGATAAGATACCTTACAAAAACTCAGACCTAACATGTTTGTCAGTTTTTAAAAAGAAAAACAGATAACAAATCTTGCTATTCTTATGCCAGGGGTGGGTAAAGTAGGACCAGCTTGCAGCTTCTAGTTGTGTCCTGGGTCCTGTGAGATTATACTGTACAGCTAAAAGCAATGATATAAATATAAATTCATTTCATATGGTTTATTTACAGCTATATTACATACTGTATACTGTATATTATGGGCTGTACCACTTCAAACTATAAGAGGGGGATCATATGACTGCTCTGCCATAAGAACCCCCCACCTATTAAAGCAAACACACACTAAACTGAGAGTGACCAGATATCATAAACACAAAGGAGGACAAGGCATCCCAAAATGTAGGACAGTGAAGAAAAATGTGGGACTTTACAAAATAAAAGCTAAAAGGAATTATATATATATATATATATATATATATATATATATATATATATATATATATATATATATTCATTTTGTATGGTTTATTTACAGCTATATTACATATACTGTGTTTTATTATCTATTTATTATTTTTATTATATTTTATATTTTATTATATTTTATTATCCTGTCTTTACTGATGTATCCTTCTAAAGATCTTTTTTCTTCTCTAGGATCAGCACTAGAGAAGACTTGCCTCCAGAGCTTGGGGTACATTTGTTTGTCAGAGGGGAAAGGGACAGTAAACATGGTGCCACTTAATAGACTTGTAGTGATGCTCAAAAATTAAGGCCATTTTGGAATTAATCTGGACAGAAAGTTGAAATGTAAGATGTGTCCTGGAAAAGGAAGACATAGTATCCTACACCCTGCCCCTACTGTGATCACTGAGAGAAGTGTAACTAGACTGAATTTTTCTACATGCAGGAGTTTTGTGTTGTGTTGTTTGTATGGAAGAACACTGCATATGGAAAGGAGTCAGTGGCCATGTTCTCCTTCATCTCAAGCAACAAAATAATTTGTGTCATATCCATGTCTTTATTGTAACCAGAGCTGATCCAAGATATTTTGCTGTTTGAGGCAGAACAGTTAATGGTGTCCTCTGCTCAAGTTAAGGTGCATAGCATTCAAGGCCACCCATGTTATTTTGGTGCATAGAGCAGAAAATCCCACAAGTATCTCTGCTAATCCTTGGTAATCAATCTAACAAAGTAAGTAGCTAATGATATCCTGCCCTTTTATATCAAAATTCTGCTGCCTGAGGCAGCTGCCTCACTCTGTCTAATGGCAGATTTGCCCCTGGTTATTGCCTCACTTGTTACATTTAGCCCTGGTACTGAATGCATATTTTGGGTCCTGATGCATACTAGGCCCTATCCTCTTTTTAAAGCCATATAACAGTGGGCCCTTGTTATCCCCTGGGGTTTGGTTCTAAGTCCCCTCCATGGATACCAAAATTCATGGATGTTCAGGTTCCTTTAAATATAATGGATAGTAAAATGGTGACCCTTATATAAAATATCTAATCAAGATTTGCTTTTTGGAATTTATGTATTTTAAAAATATATTTTCAAGCTGTGGATACTTGAATCATGGATTTAAAAAATCAGTGGGTTTGAAGGGCCGTATGTATGTGCTTTCTATGAATAGAACCAACTTTTTTCTAATCTAATTTTATACCCGTTGTTTTTGTTCAAACCCAACTCACCTAGTCATCTCTCTTTAATAAAAGAGAGAAGGTTAAGAGGTGACTCAATAGCCATGTTTAAATATTTGTAGGGGTGTCATCTTGAGGTTGGAGCAAGCTTATTTTTCTGCTGCTTCAGAGAATAGGAGTCAGAGCAATGGATGCAAACTACAGAAAAAGAGATTCCACCTAAACATTACGAAGAACCTCCTGATAGTAAGAGCTGTTTGACTGTGGAATACACTGCCTTGGAGTGTGGTGGAATCTCCTTCTTTGGAGGTTTTTAAACAGAAGCTGGATGACTATCTGTCAGGGTGTATTCCTGGAAGGCAGGGGGTTGGACTGGATGGCCTTTGTGGTCTCTTCCAACTCCATGATTCTATGAATGGCAGCCACAAATGTGAGCAACCTTTGGGAAGATAAATACAGTTCCAACAATCCAGTCAACGAAGTTTACCGCATCGGGGATAAAACGTCCCCCGATGCATTACAACGGGCGCGAGCAGGGCCATGCACGAAGCGTGATGGGAACTCGATGGGGCCCAGAACGCTAGTTTACCGCACAGGGAACGCCGCCACCGCATGTTCCCATTGCATTCCCATCAGGTTCCAGAGGACACCATTTCTGGGAACTGTTGGCATCCTCTGGAACCTGATGGGAATGCGTGGCGGTGGCGGCGGCAGCGTTCCCTGTGCGGTAAACTAGCATTCTGGGCCCCATCGGGTTCCCATCACGCTCCGTGCGCGACCCCACTCGTGCCCGTTGTAACACATCGGGGAACATTTTATCCCTGGTGTGGTAAACTTCTTGTACACATGTTCTCAGAAATGTGCTTTTGGTTAGTTCAGTAGAGCTTCCTTTCTACTAAGTATGATTTAGATGAAGCAGTTTTATTAAGAGAAGCCTTTCCCCTAGAGATATTTAAAATATGAATACTGAAATTCATTGTCTGGGTATGGGCCTGTTTGAAGTGTTGTGCAAATTTTTGAATGGTCATGTTCCAGAAGGCTAATTTCAAATTGGAACAAATGGCAAGAACAGGGAGACACAGGAAGGATGCTTTAAACATAAATTTATTCAATTAATTTAGCAGAATGCCCTTGATGCCTTTGGCATATTACATCATGCACCTATCTCTCTATTTCTAAATAATGATCAGATCCTGAATATAGCAGTTCTGTATACTGTTAGTTGAAGAAGCCCATTCATATGTGCTTCCTTGAGCAATATGGTGGTTGGAGTGCTAGATGAGGAAGACACAAGTTCAAATCCCCGCTAGACCTTGAAACCTTTTAAGTGACCTTGTGCCACTGATGACAGACTACTTCATAGGGTTGTTTATGGATAAAAATGGATTTGAAGAGCGAACCATGTTGGAACCAAAGAGGCATCAATGCTTGTATAAAATGATATAGTGAGAGAACTGAGCCTAGATAATGCCTGCCTTTTGGTTTCACCTCTGTGTATCTTTCTTTGGTATATGTACTCAAGCCTTAAATTAAATTAAATTAAAAATGCCATTGTTGACAATGCAGATTTGTTTTGTTTTGTTTTGTTTCAGGCATTCCAACTGTATACTACTTTTCTGTATGAACTGCACTCTGAACAGCCTGCAATGAGGCATGGAAACAAGCAGCACATGTATAAAGATATCAACAATACATGTTCAGACATAATTTCTCCTTATAAATGATTATTCAAAAATGGTTTCATAATAAAAATCTAACAAGAAAAGGCTCTATATTAAAACAATTTATTCGTCATATATTACTAACAGGAAGACTGTAAGACACCCTTTCACCTAGGAGTAGAACAGTAGGAGAACAAGCTAAACCAGTCCTCAGCTCCACATATTGCAAAGATAGGTTGAAATATCCTCTTGCCTGGGGAATAAATGAGAAATACTTTTTCCTCCAGCATGGCATATTACACACACACACAGAAAGAGAGAGAGAGAGAGAGAGAGAGATTATTTCCCTAATGTGCCTCAAGTAGGGTAGAAAATCTAGCCATTCCAAAAGCTTTCAAAAGGGTTTCATTCTTCTGGAAATAGGCCCAAAACAGAGCAGGGAGCCGTTAATGCTTCAATATGATCAACTCCTTTTTCTCCTTTTTCTTTTTATGTAAAAAAGAAAAACAGAAGACATATCATGAAAACATGGGAGGGTTCTAAGTGGAAGATAACAATGACTGAGAGCTTGTACTGTATCGGGAGATGAAGTATAAAGTTCTGCCCAGGAAGAACTGTATCATGTCTCCCATTTCTCCTGAAGGACTTGCTGTCCTCCTGCAGGCCATCTGCTCCATGGCTGTTTTGCAGCTGATGGAGAATGTATGTGTGCGTCAGAGAAGCTTCTAGCTATGTCCCTATAGCTATAGCCAGATGCAGTACCATGATGTTATCTTCCAGGTTCTCTGGAGGGTCTGGAACCATTGATCATTTTGCTTCTATCTGTAGGGTAATAGCCAGTGTGCTCCTGCTCTCCACTAACTGCTAAATGGCTATGGCAGATGAGCATAGAGGAAAAGTGAGTCTTGAGTAGGTGGGGGTCATTATGTTAGGACTTCACATTGTGTGAAGACTCCCCCCCCCCCGCACCAACCATAAAAAGAGTTGTGTGAGCATTTTAAACTTAAGCCTATGTATGTATGTCCCACCTTGCTTCCTAGTTCTTGGGGACTGAGACCTTTTTACTATCAAAGTTACCTTTTGCTTGAGTGAAGTGTTGCTTTCAGAGTGTGGGTAAAATTAATTCATAGCCTTAGACAGCCACATTTAGTCATTAGCTGGTGGCTCCTGTATCAGTGCACTGGTGGATCTATTCTAGGTTTCAGCATGAACTTCAAAGGAGTTGCCCAAAATGATGAGCCTATATAAGGGGGAGAGGGGGATTGATTTCAACACTTTGGATAGTTCCTAAAGCCAGTAACAGATTTGCTGCCCCAATGACATGGAAGGCACCGGCCATTACTTCAGGCAATCACCATTTGTAATTTAGAAGTGGATGAGATAGACTCAGAAGTGACAGAGAGACTGTAAATAGTTGCCCAAAACAAATGTATGAGTGGAACAAATCCTATTTAATACAGAAATATGGTTGCCAACATTTCATGCTACTACAGACTCAGGATCCATGCTCTGACCTTTTCATGTTCTCATCAGCATGACGTTTCATGTTTTAACATTGTCTCTTGGTGTAATGTGGCATAGAATTGAACACAGTGAACAAAGAAATAGTGGGGATGGGGAAGGCCATTTTATTTATTCATTTATCTTGTATCTTGCTGTTCTCCTAGTGCAGAATCTAAGGTGGTTAGATTAAAGCAAAATGTGAATAAAATTAGATTAAAGCAAAGTGTGACTAAAACCTAGTCAATTATAATATTGAAAAGCCATTGACATACCATATTAAGCCCAAGCACTGAATCAAAACAATTTGAAAGCATTTAGAAACTAGAAGAGAAAACAGTGCACTTCTACCTGTTAAAAGATACTTCCACAGAAACTAGTTGAAGTCCCATAGCTGTCTGAATAAAAGGATCTTTGCTTTCCAATGGAGGGTGAACAGAGAGGGGGCTAGCCTCACCATCTGTGCAAGGAAATTCCACAGCACTGAGAGAGCCCAGCTTTGTACATAAACAGATGCTGGCTCAGTCAGCAGATGAACAGAATATTAACCTCAGTCTCTTTTAAGGCCAAAGTGTGCACACACTACAAGGCAACAACAGATCAGATTTGCCTGGTGGCTGCTTTTCCCCTGCTAAGCATCCTTGTCAAGGTGTAATTTGCAGCATAGAAGTGGCTTTCCCCTGGAAACTCCCCATTCTGTGCTTCCCCCTTGCAGGATTCCATATATATAGTAAAGATGAATCTGGAATGGTGGTGGAGAATTTTGAAGATGGGAAAGCAGAAGAAAGAAGGAAAGTTAAGCATAATCTTATTGACACTTCTCCATTCCTGGTGTGAGGACACTATGGCAGAGAAGCAGCTTTTGAGCTAACTTTGCACATGTCTCCACTGTAGTATAGTTTGAGCCAAATGCTGATCTCACAGAATAGGTGTGCTCATAAAGAGAAATTCATTCATTTCCATGCTTCTCTCATTTCCTTCTGCCTCTTCTTCATTCCTTCCCTCCTTCTTTCTTTCATTTTTGCTCCCTTCCTCTTTGCCTTTTCTATTTGGTGGCATGATAGCACGTAGGAGGGTTTGCTTGAATCAGACAAGTTAGTTTACATCTGGGAGATTAGCTATGTTGGCGAAAGAAAGAGATTATTCTGAAAATAAATAGGGCTCTGAATGTTTAAGGCTTTGTAGATAAGATCTTCCACATTGAATCTGAAGCAATGATAACCAGAACAGCCACTTCAAAAGTGGCTGGATATGTCCATGTCATGCCTTCTGTATCTATAGCAAGAACACAAATGTATTCTGTGCCAGCTGTGGCTTTCTTAATTCACTTCAAGGGTGGTCGGTTCCCCACAAAGCACATCACACTAGCTGATCCTAGGATTTTCAAAGGCATGTAGGAAGGTAAATAACATGAGGGAACTCATGTTTGCATAACCAGAACAGTAAGGCCTAATGAATCTTTCCTTGTTGTCTTTCCTGGTACAGTATTGTCTCTTAAATCTGTGTGACCCTCATAGAATTTACCCCCTAGGTCTTATCATTGTTCCCTATAGTATTTCCCATAGTCATCTGGTTATAGGAGCTCATGAGTAATACTTCCTCATAATTTGCTCAATCTGTGCTAAATGTGAGAGCACAATATTAAGTAACATTGATAGGCTTTCCAACTTTGCTCTTGGCAGCTTGTATAGTAAGCAGAAATGTTTCCAGGAGCTTCCTGGGCAGATTTTCAGGACTATATCAACTGTCCTGAGTACAGAGTGACTGGAAATCTACCCTTCCAAATCTTTCAGTGAGTTCAACCAGACATATGGCTGAGGCATTTAAAAAAAACGATTCTGCAGAAGGGACAGCCAGCCTTTTGTCCATGATAGGAAAATGTGTTTTTGCATATTATATGCCATAGGCTCCATCTAAAATGGAGAGGCTCTTTTCAAGATGCTTTCTCCTTCTATGCTGCCTTGGGAAAGAATTATTTTGAATGGTACTTCCATGGATGTGCATTTGGCACCAACCTTATAGTAATTTATGAATTAGGCCAATTTCCCCATTATTGGAAGCTATAAGCTGGTCAGTTTGTTTTGTACTTTCTTGTTAAACTTTATTGGGTTAGTTTAAAAAATTGTTTTTTTTAGCAATGTTATTTATCCTTATTTTTTTTTTATTTTTTTTTTTTGGTGAAGGGCAAGTTAGAAACAAGTAACATAAATGAATGAAATAGCCAATTGTCATAGGCAATAATCACTATTTCACTGCATCTTACTGTATTGCACTGTTACCCATGAATTGATTGCTCTGGAAGGCAACCCATGACAGCCGTAGTAATAGTATACAGCTATAGATAAATATCTTCCCCATATTAACTCCAAATTAATCCAGAATAAATGTTCATGATTGTTTTAATAAATGCTGTGCTAGTTTTGACTGGCTGAGAATCAGTAACAACACAGGTATCTTGGAGAAGGGCACAGGTTCATAGTGAACAGCAAATTAGCAAAGTTAGGATGTCAGAATCCTTGCTTGCCATATGCTTATTAATTGCCTAAGGCAGTGAAGAATTTACTACCTAAATACCCTAAAGACACCAGATCCCATCTGATCTTAGAAACTAAGCAGGGACAGCTCTGGTTAGTACTAGGAAGGGAGACCACCAATGAGTATCAGGTGCTGTAGGCTATATTTCAGAGGAAAGAACTGGCAAAACCACCTCTGAGTATTCCACATATTTCGTTATCCATGGTGGTCCTGGAACCAAACCCCAGTGGATACCAAGGGCTCACTGTGTGGATACAGACATGCTCTCTCTATCTATCAATCTGTCTATCTAAAACTGAAATATTTTTTTTAAAGATACAAATGGGTAAAGAGTTAATCTGACTCTAGCGGATCATGAATGTATCTTTGTTTTCTGGTTTATTCTGCATGTTTTTACTAATGAAAAGCAATAAAAATACCTGAAAAATAATAAATCAGAAAAATAATAATGAAAATTTACATTGGGATCATATATATAGTAATTTCATTGAATTATAACTGAATGAAACTGTATGTTTTATTTTTATTTATTATTTGTATGAAATAATAAATATATATATATATACATTTTAACAAAAGAAAGAGCTGGAGCCAAGCAAAAGGAGAAGGAGGTTGGGGAAGAGCTGAGCTGGGGGACCCCAGAGGTCTTGCTCCTTTCCAGGGGGTTGCAAAGAAAGAGGCGTCACTGGAGACAGAGAAAGAGAGGAGGGCAAAGCAAGGAGCCAGCAGCAGCAGCAGCAGCATCGCCTCCTGTCTCTCTCTCTTTCTAAAGCCAGCAGCCAGGAGGATGTGACATCATGGAAGGGGGAGAGGGAAAGAAGACAAGACTTGCAAGGAGTTTCTCTCATGGAAACCCCAGCAGCTGGGCTTCTCCGATGGAAGAGCTGGAAGGAAACCCCTGAGCTCCCAGTCTTTCCCTTTCAGTTCCCAACCCACAGAGGGAACCCATCCCTGCTGGCAGTGGCACCCCTCCTAAGGTAACTAGCAGGATTCAGGTGAAGTGGGGAGGCCAAAGAAAGGAAGGGGCATTGTTGTGTGGGGGGGGGGTGAGGGGTGGGGGGGGGGTTGGAAGTTTGTTTGGTTTTGTTTGCCCTCCAGAGATTTCCTTCCCGCACAAAGAAAGGGGGCACAGTCAGGAAAGAGGATCCAAACTTTGCTGGACCCTTCTTCTTCTTGTTGTTGTTGTGCTCCCCTGGGAAAGAATTTTTCAAAGCATGCTGCTGGGTTTCTGAACTTGGCTGCATCCGCACGGAAGGCATGTTCCGGTTCGACACCCTGGGGTCCATGCTGTGGAATCCTGGGAATGGTGGTTTGGAATTAAATTGTAATGAAAAAGCCAAGATGTATATGTGTGCGTGTGTGTGTGAATATATATACATACATACATATGTGTGGGCATCTTGCCTTTTAAATTACATTTTAATTACAAACTACAACTCCCAGAATTCCATAAATATATGGAGTTCCGTGTGTGTGTGTGTTTGTGAATACACACACACAGACATATTGCCTTTTTTATTACATTTTAATTACAAACTACCATTCCCAGAATTCTCTCTCTCTCTCTCTTTCTCTCTCTCTCTCTCTATATATGTTCCACATATGTGTGTGTATGTAAATATATATATATATCTGTAAATAATACACACACACATATATATACTATGTATATTGTCTTTTTAATTACATTCTAATTACAAACTCCCATTCCCAGAATTGCGCATATATATATATATATATATATATATATATTCCATATGGAATACATATACAGCATATGAAAATTCCACATTGTGAGATATATGAACATTAGTTTCTTACATATATGAAGGTTATGTGTAAATTAAACTCTTGTTCTTTATAGACACACGCCCATAAAAGAGAGAGCAGCAAACTACCATTCCTAGAATTCCATAGCACTGAGCCATGGCAGTTATGGTGGTGTCAAACCAGATTATTTCTGCAGCCCTTGTCCCCCATTGTGTGCTCAGGAGAGGCAATTTGGGGCTGTGGAAGAACATTTTTTTTTAAGGCAATTGGGTTCTAGGAAGAGGGTTGCAATTTTTCCAGCGTCCGCACGCTGTTGGGTTCAATAATTGGCTTTGAAAACAAATGAGGGCAAAGCTATTTTTTTAAAAAGAAAAATCTCCAGCAAGGTTTTCAAGGCTCTTGGGTCTTGTTGGTGTTGGATGGCCTCCAGTTGCCATTTGGCAACACCGCTAAAGAAACTACAAACTCACAGTGTCCAATAATCCTTGTAGAACGATTGAATCAGCACATAATTGGTTGTATTGAAGACTGGAACTTATATCTGTGACAAATAATAGTCTCACTAGAAATATAGTGCAGGGGAGGAGTGTGGGTTACAATTTCCTTATGCCAGAATATATGAGCTTCTGCAGCCCCCCCCCCCCCAACTATTGGCCCTACTAGCTGAAGGATTGTGAAACTTGTAGTCCCCTAAAAGGAACTTTCCCAAACTTTGCCTATTAATGGTTCAATATTTCCAAGCCATTTTAAAAGAGAACTATTGAATTACTAAAATTGTTAACAGAGCCAGCCAACCAAGACACGTTGTTGTTGTTGTTGTTGTTGTTGTTATGTGCCTTCAAGTCATTTCCAACTTACTGTGACCGTGAAGTGAGTCATGGGGTTTTCTTGGCAAGATTTGTTCAGAGGAGGTTTGCCATTGCCTTCCCCTGAGTTGAGAGCATGTGACTTGTCCAAGTTACCCAGTGGGTTTCATGGTCGAGCTGAGAATGACCTGGGGGTAAATTCCCAGTGTGCATAATGGAGCTTTCTTTTGAGCAGGCATACATTGGTTGTGCTGTAACCAAACTCACACTCTGTGGAGACACAGGCTATAGGAGGCCTACATGCTTATGTTCAGCCCGCCCTAGGGACAATGCCAATGGTGAAATAAGTTCTCTCTTGCCAGAGAGGTGTAGTGCTTTGAGCATTGGACTATGACTTTGGAGAGCAGGGTTTGAATTTCCACTCTGCCATGAAGACCCACTGGCTGACTTGGGCAAGTCACATGCTCTCAGTTTCAGATTATGGCAATGACAACCTCCCTCTGAAGAAACTTGCCAAGAAAACCCTGTGCTAGTTTCATTTTAGGATTGTCGTACATTGGAAATGACTTGAAGGCACACAGTGCCAGGGCTTGCCCTTTCCACATCTCAGCTTGGAGACCCACAATATTACAGAGATCCCTCCTTTACTGTATTAGAGAGAAGAGCTCCTCAGGCAAAGTGTGTGCCTGCAAGGCTGCTCAGTCCCTTCATCCACACATTCAGAGGATTATTCATGTTAGACAGAAAATGGATGCCAAGAGCTGACACATGAGTCCTAGGCAGAAATTGTTTGCCACTCGTGGCCACTCACTTTACAAGTTGGATTTCTTTGCATAACTCAGGGGCTATGCAGACTACCCCAAGGGGTGGCCTGCAGGCACCTCCATTTTTGCTGGATCGGAGCTGCAGCAACTGCACGCCATGGCCCTGATCCAGCCTTTCCAGGGCACAAAAAGGAGCCACAAAAAGTGGCTCCTTTTTGCAGCCTGGAAAGGGTGCCATAGCTGCAGTTGCACATCTTTACAGCTCTCCTTTGGCACTGCACCATATGGACATAGTGCTGGAGGAATGCCATAATGCCGCGCGCCATGAGGTGCAGTGCATGGTATCACACCGCCCCTGGGTGCTGAGCCAGGGCGTGCGTCATGAGGATGCGACACCCCGACTTCGCTCCCAGGCTGGCATTAATGCCCGGTCTGAAGAGCCCCTTTGTTGCTTAAACAGAGCTTTTGAAGGAGTCAGGATTTGGCCTGTAGCCTTGTAATACTTTATTTTGGAGTAAGTCTGAGTAACCTTACATATAAAAAATGTGCTGTTAGAAGTGTTGCAGTTCTTGTTCTTCCACACAACTACTCAAATGAATTTAGTGGAGTTTACTGCCATATAATGTAAACAGCACGATCTGAGTCTTCCATCTCCAGACCCAAACTTCATCTTAAGCATACTAGGAACTATACAGATTCCTATAGTACTGTAACTATGCCATGCCACAACCCCCTGGAATGATGTTAATTTGTGTGTTATCCAGGTGAAGGGGGCTCCTCATAGATAAAATAACAGAGTCAGAGTGCTAGTCTTGCCTCCTAACCCCACATCCTGCAGCACTGATCTTCATTATAAACCTAGTGTAAATATTTGCCAGAAGCATGAGTAGGGCTAAAGTGGAAGTTTACAGATTCCTGTCTCACCATCAAGCACCTCCTTCTCACCAGCTGCTTCATGGGTCTTTATGAAATTTAGCATGAGAACCTGACCACAGATCTGGAATAGATTTGGATGAACATGTTTTGGTTGTTGTTGTGTTGTGTTCCTTGAAGTCATTTACAATTTATGGTACCCCTAAGGCAAACCTATCATGGGGTTTTATTGGCAATATTTGTCAGAGGAGGTTTATCATTGCCTTTCCCTGACACTGAGAGCATGTGACTTGTACAAGCTCCCCACAAGGGTTTCATGGCCTAGTGGGGAATTAAACCCTGATCTCTGGAGTTATAGTCCCAACACTACGCCACACTGGCTCTTACGTGCTTGAGTAGCTCCTGTGATAAGACTGGGCTCTAACTGCAGGATCAACTGCAGGATGTTTTTAGATCATCACAATGAGTAAAGCTCTAAGACATAGCTAAGGGTGCTTGAAGTTGGGTATACTTGACTCTCTTCCCCATATTAAAACTATTTATGTTCCAGGTTATTGCCTACAGAAGGCTCCATTTGGGAATCCTGCTCATGCAGGGTCCTGGATAACATAGAAATATGCATGCATAGCTTTTCCTGTAGCAGAAATCCAGACTCATCACATAAATGAGAGAGGAAAAGACAGGGCACTGTGTAGTGTCACGAGTGGTACTAGTAACACACCCCCGTTGCCATTTTAAAGTCTGGGGACACCTACATGCAAAACATGTGAAGGAAGCTGCAATGTTTTGTTACTACTGTAATTTTAAAACACATTGCTAATTCTGTGCTAGCAAATATGGACTTCAATCACTCATTCATGTGAGGATCAAACTAGATGGGAGGGATACTCAGGCATCTGCTTTACCCAGAGTATGATGTGAGTTAGTGACAGTGGGCCATACTGGCCAGCAATATTTCCTCACCAACAGTGCACTCTTTGGCCACAGCCCCGTTGACTCTGTGCTCAATGAACATGTGAAGCAACTCTGTATGCATGCTAACTTATGACTGTGTAATGCTTTCACATTACAATTGGGATTTCTCCATGTATGCCAGCACACAGATGTATATTTATTTCACATGCACCCCACCTCTCGCACTATGGTTACAGATGTATGACTGTGGGGAAGAGTTATCTGAATCCCCTTGAAAGAGATCTACAATCCATTCTGCTATTTGTTTATAAGTTTCTGCTGCAGTAGGATAGGTTTCCAAACTACTGTTTTCAGAGTCTAAGGCCCGGTACAGACCATCAGTTTGCAACGACCTGGGGCCAAAATTAGGCTTCGGGAGTGTGGAGTATCCGCATGCTCCCAAGCCCTAGCGTGCAGTGGCGGTGCCATCATGGCATGGCCCCATTCACACAGGGACTGCTATGATGATGCAAGCGCGGTGCAGCCTCCCCACATTGCGGCACCATGCTTGCATCATTGATGCATGACAGTGTGCTAATGGTGCATTGATGGCAGTGGCCGCAGGCTTTTAGCAGATTCTTTTTGGTGTGGAGGGAGCCCGCGTGGTTTGGTTGCTGCAGACTCCCTCAGGAGCAAAAATGGGCGCCTGACCTTTCGGGGTGATCTGTTGAGCCCCTAAGATATTAATAGCTGTTAACAATGTTAGTCATCACAAAATTAATTTAGGAGTATCCATACCGCATTAATGTGCTGTTGATTTGTGTAATGCAAGAAAGTGGCCTTGGGCTTCTGGCTGTGCTTTAATAATAATTTCTGCCAAGAATGACTTTCTCTTCTTTCTCTTGAATATGTTATCATCCTCTGGCTCCTTTTTTCTTCCACAAGATTTCCCGTCAAGCAAGCATAGTTGGCTTCCTTTTCCTAAACTCTACAACCTTCCTCACTAGGCAGTGAGCTATTTTCTTGGAGCAAGTTCTGGAATTTTCCATTGTCTGTAGATAGTTGAGTAAACTGACCTCTGGAGAGCAAATGGTTGAGACTGCATTCTAGTTTCATATGGCAGTGTGGTGAAAGTGGAAGCAAACAAAACACAGCAAACCCTTCCCGAGGAAGAATTTTAAATGGATACAAGTCAGTGGGCATGGACACTCTTACATCATCACATTGTGAGTAGCTGACTGGAACTAAATTCCCAATCCACTTGTGAATCCACATTTGTCTTTACTGACCTCTTTCAGCATCAAATCAGCAAATCTCCACATAATAAATTTGACAGTAGTTGACAAGTGTATTCTTGGTACATGATGATTGTGGCATCATAATGGCTGGCATCCCCTTCTTTCTAGAAGCCCATGCCATTTTTGTGGGCTTTGGAAAAGGCTGGAAGGCTGTCTAGTTGGATGCCATGTGGCTGGACCAGAAGAGCTCTCCAGAACATAGCATTACCAGATGCTCTCCACGACAGCTCTTCATTGGACTTTATACTCCACTATATATTTACTGGTATATATTCTGAATCTTTATGCTGTTACCTTTGTCGTAGGTTTGGGCAATGTTAGAATGAGAGCCAGATCCAATTTGTCTCAAAATCCAGTTGAGGAGTCCCGTAAAGGATGTTGGAGTGGGGAATGGGGACATGCTCAACTCAGGGCAAGTATCTCTTAACTCATACCTAGGACATAGGAGAACCACACAGTGACTTCTGCCCATGTGGACTCCCACAGCTGTCATTCCAGAGATACCCAGGAGGTGGGCTGACCAGCAGGTGGGTCAACTGATGTCTGGATACAGGGCCAATCCTCTTTGACTGTTATCAATAAAATTATGGCCTCATCCTGCCAAAATCAAAATACTACCATAGTGCTATAGTGTTTTGTACATAGGTGGAGTGTCACTTGTTGCTAAGCCTGCAACAGATATTCTATAGCAGAACGATAGCTGATAATAAATACCACTGCACATCAATTCCCTGACCATATTTATTTATTTTTTTATCCCATCTTTATTCTGAAATAAGAAGTCAGAGTTGGTTACAACAAGGGTGATTAAAAGGGGATACAGATTAACAAAAAATACTCTCTAATATCCCATAAAAGCCAGATAAAAGCCAGGACATGTGTGGTCAAGATGGCAAAATTTATTAATGAAGAAGAACACACAAATTAGGCAAAGCTACAGCAGTTTGCTTTTGCCTGAGTCTACAGGAAAGAGTAACATTCTGCATTTCCCTTTGAGTTAACTGAGTGCAAACTACTTTTTCACTTTAAACTCAGTTTGCACTTGAAGTAAACTGAGGACAAAAGGAGAAAAAGACATATTAAAAGCAGGTGAAAAAGTGAGACAACAGAAGATTAAATGGGACTGACCATATGACTAGCTCCTTTTTGCACCTTCCAAAGGGTTCTATAGCTGCCGCAATAGCACCCCTTTAGCACTGTGTTATCTGGATGCAGCGCCGGAGGTTTGTCATGATGGCATATACCATCTGGAGCAGCGCACACCGTCACGGTGCCCTGGGGGTGCAGTTAGGGCCTTCGTCGTCAGGATGCTGCGCCCTGACTCCGCAGGCTGGCCTTTTAGGTCGCTCTGGATAGATCCTTAGCCTCTTATGAAAAGGAGTTTTAACAGCCTGGGAGCATTCCCCAAGAAAGCTTTTGTCTGTATCCACACCAGGATGGTGCCTGCGGAGATCAAATAAATCAGCCTCCCCTCATCCTTTTGGTGGGGAGTCCAGACAATGCAGAGCCTAACCCCAAGTCTGGCACAAACAATCTGAATGATGTCAGAGCTGTTCAGCACCAAACCTGAGGTATACCCCCTTAAAACAGATTTAAATAATTCCCTTTTTGCTCTGGATCTTCTCAGAAGATCAGGAACCCTCCATTCTGACACTGGGCAGCTGTCACATATGTGTCTTGTTGTGCCACCTGGTGAAGGCACCATAGTGGAGTGTTGCTCACTCAGGTCAATACAAGGCACCTAGCCATGGGCACCTCATTCTGACCTCAGAGGTGAGTGTCTCGCTATAGCAGTGGCTGCACTGGGTGGTACAGCAGGACACAAATATGAACAGCCAGCCAGTGTTGGAATTGAGGGTTGAAGTAACAGGGAGGTCAGGCAGTTCCAGGGCCTGGATTATCCAGACAGCACCAAAATGTCCCCATGGCAGACATGTATGAAATAATATGGTATTTCAGATTCCTCGGTACCAACCTTTATTTATTTGTTGATATTAAATTGTTTTTAATAACTGAGAACTGGTATTGGAATTCTGCCAGTATTTAGTGGTTAACATCATGCATTGTTTGATATTTAAATATGACAATAGATAATATTTGATTAGCAGCAATATATGATATTAGACTTTTAATATTTTTATTCTGGATCCTTTACTGTCCTGATAATGCTCCTAGAACTGTGATGTTCAGGAATAAACCCAGCAAATTGGGCCTTAATAGAGTGAGGTAGTGCTGTTATATCAGGCCTCATCTGGAATACTGTGTCCAGTTCTCGGCACCACAGTTCATAAAGGATGTTGACAAGCTGGAGCGTGTCCAGAGGAGGGTGACCAAAATGTTGAAGGGTCTGGAAACCATGTGTTATGAAGAGAGACTTAGGGAGCTGGGTATGTTTAGTTTTGTCGTGAACATCTCATGCTAATTAAACTGGTGGTAAACAGTTCTGCCACAGACAGCCAGACCTGAGCTGATTCCTCCCCATATCTTAGAAGGGGATTTCGAAATAAGAACTGAAAGGAGCCTGCTTCACTGTGAAACGAAAGCAAATAATTAAACCTGAGAAGAATGAACCTGAGAATGAGTGCTTTTGCACATTTAAAGCTTGTGCACCAATTGCACCTGTTCTTGAGACACCAGATCTGGCCACAGTGGTACATGCCTTAATTATATCCTGTTTGGACTATTGTAACATGCTGTACTTGGGGCTGCCTTTGAAGAGTGTTTGGAAACTTCAGCTGTTAACTGGGGACCATACAAGATCCCTGTTGAAACAGCTCCACTGGCTGCCATTGTGTTTCTGGTTATGACCTATAAATCCCTGTATGGCTCAGATCCAGACTATTTGGCAGAATGTATGAGCTGGCCTGGGCTCTGAGATTAGCAGGAGAGACTCTTTTCTTAATCCCACCACCATCGCAAGCACATTTGGTGAGGACATGAGAGAGGGCCTTCTTGGTGGCTGCCCCTAGACTCCATTTCCAGGGAGATCAGAATGGCTCCCTCCTTATTGTCCTTCCATTGGCTGGTTAATACATTTTTATTCAGATAGGCTTTTAAAGAATAGGCTGAGGGTGTTGTACAGTTTTAATAGTACTGTTTTTGAATGTTTTTATCTTTTTAACTGCATTTTATTTTTTTAATGAGTGAAATGCTTTACTACTGTAATAGTTTAATTCTATTTTAATGCTCACTTTTGTATGTATTTAATTGTTCTTTTAAACTGTAAGCTGCTTTAAGTTCCAGTTTTGGAGGAAAAGCAGGGTCATCATCATCATCCAGAGCTGATAAAATAATAAGAAACCTCTTGATGTGACTTTTTATTGGTTGAGAGAGTGTCATTTCTTATAATCTTAGGGAATTATTGGCAAGTGATATTCCTCTGTCTGTGGGAACGGAGTTAATGTGACTGGAACCCCCAGTTTGTTATTGCTTATTTTTATTGTAAGTACAGTTGCCCCTCTGTTTTTATGAACTTGAAGTCCCTCGGAAGTACGCGAGGGGCAAATGGAGAGTGACACAATGGGGCTGGTGTTGACTGGAGTTGTTATTCAAGACAGCCAGACAATGCCAGATTGAAGAAGACTGAGGAGTTTATCAGACAAGGGAAATTGGAAGTATAATCCAATGGCAATCTGAACGCAATCATGGGGTTTAACATTATTGCGTGATAAACTACCACATGCAATTTCAGGCAATGGGAAGTTAGTCCGAACGCAATCATGGGGTTTCACGTTATTGCGTGATAGTCTATCACACGCAATTTCAGGCAATGTCAAGCTATTTTCAGGCAATGGGAAGTCAGTTCGAATGCAGTTCGAATTCACATAAATTTGCTGAACTAGCAAATTCATGTGAATGCGTTCTGGCCCCACTTTCTTTTCATTCGAAATTAAGAGAAATTCCTCCCATGTGATAAACTCCTGAGATAGGGGGTACCTTCAGGGCTACTAGTGAAGATGATGAGGATGAGTGCAAAGGATCATTCTTACTAGCTCAGTCAGCACAGCCAGCCACAACTGGGCTTCCCTCCATCTGTGTTTACAATATTAGTGATATAACACATGCAACACATTTGGAGAGTTTCAGTTATTTTTTTAAAAAAATCCTGCACAGTTCTATGTATCTATCAATGGATAAGCAGGAACTGAAACAAAATGTGGGAGTGGGGGAGTGTTGTTTTTGTTTCCTAGACTCTCAAAAGGAAGAAGGAAGTGGCTGCTTCAGGAAGCAAATCTTAGCTATCTTCAAGGGACAGCAAAGTTTTGGTTAATACTGTATATTATGACTCTGTTTTTGCCCCTAGGAGAGAAGTGGTGAAGATAACACTGAGATCAGCAGCTGGCTGTTCTTTATAAAGAGCTAGCTGCTTTTTGAATGCTTTGTTCTGAGGGTTCTGCGAGCCAGGCTTTGTGGAAGGGTCAGGGTGCATTAGAAAAACTACCTGTACTATAACAGAGTGGCATCATTAATGTTGGTGTCACATGGTGTGGTAACTCATAGTGTCACCCCCCTATTGACTTCCTCCCATACCATGCCATACAGAACCTTTAGTAATATTTTTTGTACTAATGTTATTCATTAGTTGTACTTCCTGTTTATTACTGATTGTAATGGTAATACTTGTGACATAAACAAATAGCAAAATTAAAATTATACCTTTAAACTATAATATCATACACGCAGCATACATACATTCACATATACATAGTATCATGTGGCTGAAGCAAAAATTTGGTAAAATTTGATAAATGTGATGTTTTAAATAGATTTTTTTTAAATAAAATTTTAAAACGGGGGCCTCTCCTTTCTCCTAAGCCTTACCCCACTCATGCTACCCTTCAGCAATTTAAAGGGACATAGGTGAATGCCACAGCCCATTTCTGCCCAATGTGTGAAGATCAGTGATGTCGCCCCACTTTAGGGTGTCACCTGGTGCGGTCCACCCACCCTGCACCCTTGTTAATGATGTGTCTGCTGCAACACAGTAGCTAAAGTATAGATATGATGGGATCTTGTGGGGTCTATGTTTAGAGCAGAGTGAACATTCATTTAGCCACCTGGAGCAGACATAATGTTCACTGAGCTATGGCCTAGTGGCAAAGATGTAGCAGAGGATGCACATGCATAGCCCTTCCTTTTTACAGATTGAGCCTTCCTTATCTGGAATTCTGAAATATGAAATACTCCAAATCAAAATTGTCTACATGGGTGGCTGAGATAGTGACATCTTTGCTTTCTGATGGTTCAGTGTACTGTGTACACAAACTTGGTTTCAGGCACAAAATTATTAAAAATATTGTGTATATTAGTGTACCCTAATCTTTTCAATGCCTCACATCCCTAGGATTAATGTTCATACCCACTGCAAATGTAGTATCATATTTGAAGCAGTAGCAGCCTATTTTCTAATTTTGAACCACAAATTGAACCACATACAATACTGCTGGTGAACAAATAGCTTGTAAAAATATAAGCTTTTAACTCAGTGCATAAAGTGCAAATCTAAACTGAGCAACCTGTACTATTTTTGGGATTTTTGCCCCCATTTCAGTATTCTATTTTTGAAGAAGTGGATTTGAGCATAGCTTAGGCATCTCCTGAAGACCTTCCTTTTGTGCATTGGTGGGCTAAGTTTAGTCACAAAGCTTTTGGTACTAAAATGGGGGTATATATGTAATTATATAGATTTATACAGATATAAATACAGATATATTGTGATCCTGAGTTTCAGACCCCATTATGTTTGCATTTTCCTTGATAACTCAGGCTGAGTTTGGGAGGGAGGGACAGAATGGGAAATGTCCATTTATAATGCATAGCAGAAAAAACAACAAAGACAGCTGCTACTTCCTGCCTCATATCTATTACCTTTATCCTGTTGCCAGGTTATAACTAGGCCCTGCATGCTTTGTTCCTGACAAAGGAGGTTGTAGGGTGGAGTGAAAATAGAAAGCGGTTTAGTTAAACTGGTAGCAATTTTTATTCCCAGAGACCGGGGCTAATTCTCTAAACACAGCAAACTCCACACATCCCATCCCAATGTTTCCAAAGCTTGTTATCTGCTGGGGTTTGGTTCATTGTTATCCCCCCATCCCCCGTGGATAACGAAATCTGTGGATGCTCAAATCCCATTAAATACAGTGACACAGCAAAATGGTGTCCCTTATATACAATAGAAAATCAAGGATTGCTATTTGGAATTGATACTTTTTTTTGGAATGTTTTCAAGCTGTGGATGCTTGATTCCATGGATAAAAAAAATCCATGGATAAAGAGGGCTGACTGTACTGGACCGATCATTTCCCAGTGTTTGCCATGTCTTGATTTTACCTTTAGAATTGCAACTATGCCTCCTCTCTTGCTATTCAGTTAAGATCAGAAATCTGTTGCTCATACCTGTACAGTCTGGAGGTTATTTAAGCCAAAATGCTGCTAAGCCCTCTGTGTGCATCTCAAAGTGTTAGGACTGCCTGGCTCTCTAAAACATTGGCAGGGCCAAAGTGGGCATTCTGAAATTTTTGACATCAGATAAGTAGTCCAGTTTCATCTATAATTGGGTCAGACTTGTGTAACATAATGACAGGCATCCTGTTAGTGGCTTGTGCATGTACACATTTCTTTTATACGTGCATAAATCCCTTTAATGGGCACTATGGAGGCTGGAATTCCCATCCTCCATTTCCACCTCTCCGGGATCAGAGAGGTGTCTGGCTATATCCCCATAGCCAGACATCAATGATTACTTCAGTGCTGAGGTCTGCCAGGGTCCTCTGGAGGTCTTAGTACTAGTGTAACCAATTTGTGTCTGGCTGTGGGAACATAGCCAGGCACTTGCCCAATCCCTTCCCCCACAGAACAGCCATACAGGGGTTTTGGAGGCTGTATGGTAAGTTCAAAGGGGATGATATATGGCAGTGATGGTGAACCTTTTACAGACCGAGTGCCCAAACTGCAACCGAGACCCCACTTATTTATTGCAAAGTGCCACGTCTCTGGCTTTCTAGTAAGAAACTCTGGCAAACTCTGTGCTAGGGCGACAGCATGTGTGCCCACAGAGAGAGCTCTGAGTGCCACCTCTGGCATGCGTGCCATAGGTTCGCCATCACTGATATATGGCTTAGTTTAGCATAGATTAACGTATGGGACATACAGAATTGCAGCTGCTATCTCATACAGGTAAATGTATGCCTTGTCAGGAGAAGGTTCCAGGTTCAGTCCCTAGCATCTCTAGCTGATCCTTGCTTGAAACCTTGGAGAGACACTGTCAGTCAATGTAGACTAGGGATAGTGAACCTCAGGCTTTAGGACTTTCTTGCCTTCTTCCCCATGGCACTGTACTTTGATTGCTTCCTAGCTTGTTTCAATCTCCCTCCATTCTGAAAGGTTGAAATACCTTTCCTAAGCCTTAGTTGTGGTAGCAAAGAACTTTAACATAAAATATGCTATTCTTTTTCATTCCATACTTTTGGCTGTGGTCTCACTCTACCACTGGAATATTGCACCTGACAATTTCTCTGAAATTGAACTTGGCCCTTGAGCTGAAAGAGTTTCTCCACCTTTGGTGTAAACAGTACTGAACTAAATACATCAATGGTCTGACTTGCTGTAAAGAAGCTTCCTTGGTTCCTAAATTTATTTATTTATTTATGAAATGTCAATATGCCCAATTTTATCTAGGGCTTACTCATTCTCAGGTATACTGAGCTGATTGTGAGTTCCATTGAAAATGTACAATGATATAATAATTATGCATAAATGTATACTTCACAGTCTGGTTGCTGTAAAGTCTGACATTTTATGGTGAATAACTGAAAGATGATTGACAGCAAAGGAAACATTGGGGAAGTGGATAGTTATTTAGTCAAGAAGGAATCCTGGCTAGCTGTTAGAAAAGGAAATGATTCATAGGCTTCTTTATCTGTGGTGTAGCTGTGGAGATATGTGTCTTGGTAGCCAAAGGCAAAACTTTTTTTGGACTATAATTGGCAGAATTTTACCTATACAACAAATAATTTTTCCAGATGTAGCAGTACAGAGATTTCATGAGAAATTCAGTGTTCTCTGCCCAGGTGAGCGGCCTGTGGCTTCACAAGGGACAGAGACATGCAAGAGGGGTTACTTTACTGCTTCAGTGGAGTTTAAATATTACTGCCCTTTGATTAAGCCCCACATAGCTAAGAGAGGCATGGCCTCTATCTGGACTGAGACCCATCCAACTGAACTATAGCAGAAACAACATCTATACAAAATGTAGGCCTGTGACTTCAGCGCCATCACTTTTCTTCTCCCTGTATGATTTTTGAACACCTTTTGCCTGTTGAAAAAGCGAGTGGAGCTTTGAAAGCTTACATGGTGTTTTTTGTGCATTTTGGCTGGCCAATAAAGGTATCACTCCTTTGTGGATTTTGTATTATTTTGGGAGCCAGAGTTTTAGGTTTGAGACATCTGTTGGTTCCTAGCATCTGTCTTGCCCTTTTCTCTATTTGTTCTTTCCAGCCAAATCCCTGGATTCATTCAAGCGTAAGTGGCGGGGCACCTTTCTTTTATTCTTCCAGCCTACAGTAGCTATAAATGGGCTTAAGGGTATACTGACATCTGTATGAAAGTGCATGGAATACTGTACAATGATATTGTGTTGATTATAAATGGCTTGGATTTTAGAGGATGTGACATTTTTTCATACAAAAATATCTTTAACATAAAATATGAATGGAAAAGGAAATACTATTGTTCTTAAAAAAATTGAAGGCTTTGAATTCATTGTAGCCCCTACATGATGGATTTATATTCTCCTGGAAATCAAAGAAGGCAGAATACTAAGAAAGAGTGCTCCCTCAACTGGTTGTAAAAACATTTTATTCTCCTTAAGAACACTTCTTGGATTTTTCTTCACATGTGTGATTCTGTGATCAAATTCCTGTTATAAACAGGACAGGAAGGTGAAGGAGTTAAAAAAACATATATAGAATGCATTTCTCCCAGCACCAGGGGTTTCTAGATGTGACAGTATCTAAGTTCATTTCAGTTTGGCTTCTGACCCGGTTATGGGAGGGATGCCACTTTGGTTGCCTTGATGGCTGACCTTTGCAGAGAACTGGACAAGAGGAGAGTGTCCTTGTTGGTTTCGCTGGGCCTCTCATGGGCTTTTGATACCATCGACCATGGTATCCTTCTGCACTGCCTCTTAGGATGGGACTTGGAGGCACTGATGTGGAGTGGTTCTGGTCTTTCTCAGACAGATGAACTCAGAAGATGGTGCTAGTGGATTCATGTTTCACTCCATGGCTGTTGGCCTGTGAGGTTCCACATCGTTCTGTTTTGTCCCCCATACTGTTTAACATCTACAGGAAACTGCTGGGAGAGGTCATCTGGGGTTTTGGGCTGCAGTGTCACTAGTATGCTGATGACACCAAACTCTATCTCTCCTTCTCATCTGATTCTAAGGAAGGTGTCTCCGTGTCAATGTCTATTGTAAGTAATAGATTAGATGAGGTCAAACAAATTGAAACTTCATTCAGAGATGACAAAGGTGCTCCTGGACAGTCGAAAGGCAGATCAAGGGAACAGGGACTCTCTTTATGCTGGATGGAATTACATTCCCCTTAAAACCTCAGGCTCTCAGCTTGGTGAAAATTTTTAAACATCCCTAGTGCTACTGCTTGGATCCTCATTGGCTCCCTGCCTCCTGTGTGGCTGTTTTTAAGTGTGGTGTTTTGCTTTGCTTTAAAAGTCTGATCCTGGGTCCCATTGTGTATCACATCTGTCCAGGCCTTTAGCAAAGGGGCTAGACTGTGGATCACTATGACTGAAGTAGTAAGAAGATCAGTTGTGTGATTTACATATTGGTTGCTGCTGGGGTTTTAAAAGTACTTGACAGGCTAGATTGTGCACTTGCTCAGGTGGGAACATATTTGTATTCTAAAATATGTCCTCATTATCTGGCAGTTGTGAAAAACATAAAATGAATAATTTCCCAGTGGTGATAAATAATTGAAAAGAGAGTAAGTATAGCAATCAAATACACATCAATGTTAAATTACTAAGGCGGGATACACACCGCCATTTAGTACGTATACAATACGTACTAGGGTTAGGAAGGGGCGGTGCTTCCGCACCCCCCTAACCCTAGTACGTATTGTATACGTACAAGATGGCGGCGCCCCTTCTACATGGGCGCCGCCATCTTTACGTACTGGACGCACAGCGTCCAGACGTGTCGCGGCGCCTATGACGTCGCGAGTCCGCGCCAGGTGCCTCGCGACGTCATTGAGGCGCCGCAAAAAGAAGCTCCGAAATGGAGCTTCTTTTTTGCTCCGCGCGGGAGCCGCGCGGTTTGGCTGCTACGGCTCCCGCACGGAGCAAATGGCGGCGGCGGCGGACCGCCGCAAAGCGGCGGTCTGTACCCCGCCAAAGAGCCAAGTTAGACATGATATGTCTTAAAGAACTCACCTTTTGTCTTGTTATTTTTAAATAAACAGCTAGCATGTGATGTGGAGTGGTGTGTGTATGTGTGTATGTGCAGGAGGAAACTGCAAACCGTGTTGAAACTATGTCATGAGAGGAGATATTTCCACCCACCCTGCTCCTGATTGAAATTGGCACCTGCTATTCACAATGAAGATAAAATGTATTGGCTTGTGTTATAACGCAGGGAATATATTGTCCAGCTTTTCATAAGGTCATGATTCCGTACTTGTTTGGGTAGCAAGGGGGCCATGGCTGGCACAATCCTTAAATTATTGCTGCTAGGGGCATTATTAGGGATACCATAGATGTGTCCACAATTTTTTACACTTTTTGTATTTTCATGGTTGTGGGCTTTAAGTAAATACTTCATATTCCATATATTATCTCAAAGTACAAAGTACAAAATATATACATACAGCTAAAGTGTCTTTGTGTGTGTATATAGCTTTCCCTTTCAAATTAGATGTATGGCAGCTGGGGAAGGATCATATTCCTGTTCTTACTATTTTGAGGGACAGGCCATGTTTTGTATGTACAACTGTCTTTTATAAATAGCAAATATGTATAATAATATCTTTGCTAGATTTAACTAATCTGTCACCTATGTCCAACAGGGACTAGCCTCATACCTTGTGAAAGCCAACAAACCCAGTTTGAAGACAACATCCCTCCTACTTGCCTCCCTCCCACAGTGAACATTGTTTGCCTTCTGAATTATGAATGGACATAGTAATAGTAATCTAGTGTGTGTGCGTATGTCAGATTGGATTATAGTAGATAATTATGATTAATGCATGTTGTATAATGGAGAGAAAATGAGAAAGCATGAAAGCATTAAAATAATATAAAAAAGTAATCTGAGGCATATGTGAAAAAGGCAGTAACAAACCATGCCTTTACTGAAAATATATGGCCCTTACCCTAAATTGTGAGATGGCCAGTTGCAACATTATATTTCTGATTTATAAGTATTGGAGTCCATGTGCCCAGTATCCCAATGGCTGCTTCTTCTTTACAGGACCCACTACCTCCATGAATTACAGCAAAAAAAGAGCAGTACGTGAAAGGCTTTGTGCCCAAAGCCTTCCCATGGCTCCAAACATTGTTTCCTCTCCTGGGATTTCATTGAACTTGAATCTGAAGCCCAAGAGTCTTTTTAAATATAATTCCCCACAAACATGCATATCAAGTGAGAACTGTGTGACTATGTGAACTGCCAAACATCTGCATTCCCAGGAGATGTTGGAGGCATGGACAAGCTGGTGACAAAGCAGAAGGAATGTTTTCTTCTTGGGCTGAAAATACAGCAGCTGTTGAGGAAACCCTCCCCTTCCTGCCAGCAAAAATTCCTTATTTTTAGAACTGCCTTGAGGTCTCACATTGATATGGTCTTTTACTTTAAAATATTCTTTGTCCAATAACTTAGAGATAAGAGCTTTTAAGGTTATTTCATTGTAACCTTGGAACATCACGTCTTTTGGGGAGGGAATTGTACTGGAGTTGGGAAGAAATATTTGGTTTAAGTGCACTGTTCTGATAGTTGTGGAGGCTGGTGGTAGTATAACTTGGCAGGCTTGAGAAAAAAAATGTAGATTGTTACAAAGAATGCTATATTTACATTAACATGATAGCATATTTGATAGTGTCAGAAATAAAGTGGTGTGGCCATTTGCCTGAGAGCTGCTGAGATTTTATTTTTTATTCTGGCACAATTTTAGAAACTTTTACTAGAAAGAGAGGTGGGCAATTTATACACAGTTGGATAAACAGAGTTGCAAAAGGCAGCATTTTTTCATGGTAGGGCCCCCTACCATTAGGCAAAGTGAGGTAGTTGCCTCAGGCAGTGGAAACTGGGAGGCTACAGCAAACTGTTGGAAGAGGAAAGGTGACATGAAGCCTGCCCTACTTGCCCTACCCTAACCTGCTGCCTTCGGGTGTGGAAGAGGATATTCTCCCATTGCCAATGTTAAAGGATAAATTGCCAAACCAATAATGTTTTGTGCACGACATGGGAGATGGTGCCATCTTTCTCATATCCTCAGGAAGCAAAATGTGTTGGGATTGTCCCATCGTTAAGCTGTGTAATATTCCTTACTTAAGATGAAAGTGTTTAGATTCAGCAGTTCTTAAGCAGTGTGGCAAGACTCCAAGGGGGATGCAAAAGTTAGTCAAGGCCAGGGGCGTGTGAGACATGGAGACTCTGATCCCTCCTCCTCCTCCTGTCCAACTTTTATGTGTAAAATTTAAACATGCATTGAGTTACATTTTGAATTTACTTAAATAAAACTGTTCTAATTTGAACAATGATATTTCCTTATAAAATCTTAAAATATTAATATACATGAGTGTGTGAATGAAAATACACACACTAAATAAACAAACCATTTTTATTCATATACTGTACTGTGTTGCGGGAGACAGACGGATATCTACGTGTAGATGTAAAGTGGCCAAGGGTAAAAAATTTGAGTACCACATTTCTATTTTTAACATATATGAGAAAATCCCATGAGGAATCCTGTCCTTTTTACTTGTTCAGTATTCCTATACACCATGTCATATGCATAAGAAGGACTGGCATTCCCCCCATCCTCAGTTATTTTTTATTTTGAATAAAAATTACAAGAGTCAGCATGATGTAATGGTTTGAGTGTTGGACTGTGACTCTGGAGACCAGGATTTGAATCGCTATTTGATCAAGGAAACCCCTTGGGTGACCTTGAGCAAGTCACAATCTCTCAGCTCAGAAGATGACAATGGCAACTCCCCTTTGATGAAATTTGCCAAGAAAATTCCATGATAGGTTTGCTTTAGGGTTGCCATAAGTTGGAAAAGACTTGAAGACACATAACAACAACAACAACGGAACACAAAGAATAAAAAACAGCATAAATAATACAAATGACAACTACAAATTATATAAAATCAACAACTAAAACCTTAACTAAAAGCAACATTTTTAAAAAGATGACTTCCAACTCTCTCTTCTCCAGGTGTAACTCATTATAAGTTCCATCCTTCTTTATTCTCCCCATTAATTACCCTTCATCTATATATTTAACTCATATTAATTTAAAAAACCAACAATCATCAAATCACTTTTACTATTTTTCATAAAGTCAATTAACAATTTCCAATCTTTCAAAAAACTTGTTAATGGTTTTTTAAAGCCCAAACAGACAGTTTACCCATCTTTGCTAAATCCATCAGTTTAGATAGCCACTCTTCTTTCATGGGAATTAAGTCAGATGGATTGACATTCTTATGTTTTCCAAACATGGTTGCACCCAGTCTGGTATAATGGTTGCAGCATTGGGCTGGGCTTTGAGAAATCCTGATTTAGTTTCCTGATTAGCCATAAAGCTGCTTGTGTAACTTTGGGCTAGTCACTTTCTTTATAACTAACCTAACACAGAGGTTAGGCTGAAAAAGAGATTGGTGCAAGCCAGGTTACCCAACAATGGCATTTGACCTACCTCATAAAGTTACAGTGAAGAAAATGAGGCTAAAGAATCATGTGTACTCCTTAGAGAAAAGGTGGCATAAATACAGTATGTAATAAACAAAAATAAAATGAGGCTAAAGAATCATGTGTACTCCTTAGAGAAAAGGTGGCATAAATACAGTATGTAATAAGCAAAAATAAAATATTTGCTTGTTACTTGTGACTTTTGCTTAAGATTACAGATGTACCATATTAGAACTTGATAGGTCAACAAGCAGTGGGAATAAACTGTGTATGTCTGTAGCTTGCTAGAAAATACTTTTATCCTTCCTTATTTATGATTTTCTGGGATTTCACTCTAGACCACTGCTGTGCCAATCATTTTTGCAGACGGATGAAACTGAGAATGCAGAGAAAAAAGAGGGAGAGCCAAATACTTTGAGCACTGGGTCAGATAGCCTATGCAGATGCTACAGTTTATTATTTATTAATCTGGTTTTTGTTCTCTGTACCAAGCATCTAAAATTAACATACTGGGCATTTTGAAATATTTGATTTAAGAACTAATTGTCCTTTTTATTTTTCAGAAGTCATCATTAATTTTTATGCTTCAGTTTTCTTGCGTTTGGAAAACATCTTTCAGAAGTCCTCTTCAGTTTTTCTGCTTAGCTTTTTTTTGTGTCCTTGGAAAGCACCCTTGCCCTTGCCACCCTGGCTGGGTTGAGCTCAGAATGGCTTTGTGCCTTAAACAAGTTTTTAACAAAGACAAGACATTTCGCCCTCGAAAAAAATTTGAGCCAGGGACCCAGAGGTTTGAACTTTACAAGAAAGCCCAGGCCTCACTCAAATCAGGGCTAGATCTGAAGGCTGTTGTCCAGCTGCCCCCAGGGGAGAACATCAATGACTGGATTGCAGTACATCTTGTGGACTTTTTCAACCGGATAAATCTCATTTATGGGACCATGTCAGAGTTCTGTACTGAGAAGACCTGCCCCATCATGTCAGGTGGGCTCAAGTATGAGTACCGGTGGCAGGATGACTACAGGTTCAAAAGGCCAACCAAGCTATCAGCTCCCCAGTACATGTGCATGCTGATGGACTGGATTGAGACACTGATTAATAATGAGGACATCTTTCCCACCAGGATAGGTAAGCTGGCTACAGTTGCTACATAACAATCTGCCTCCTACCAGACCAGACTATTCGGCCATCTAGCCTGAAGTGTTTACTCTGACTAATAGTAGATTTCCTGGACAGAAATGTGGGAATATTCCCTTTTTGGACTACAGATTTTAGGATCCTCCAGCCAATGGCCAGGCTGGTTTAAGGATGCTAGAGTTTATAATCCAAAAAGTGACATTCCCAAGTTCTGCTCCAGGATCTCAAGTAGAGAACCATACCAACAACTTTTAACTGGTTCTTTTTATTCCAAGGGTGGGGATAGTCCAGGCAGCATGTGTTCCTGTAACCCTACTTTTCTTGCCCTGAATCTGCCAGGCAGTCCCTTGAAGCCCCCCAATTTTTCCCCCAAAAATTAATTGACAGGTTTTTCCAGGTGATTATGACTGGAAAACTGTTCCCAAATGCCTCAAACTGCAAGTAAATGTGACTGTTTGCCCTTCCCTAACTCACAGACCTCTTCCAAACTTATTTCTTTGGATAAATATCACTCCAGAAAGGTGGCCAGTAGTGATGCAATGTCACTTCCAGTACACTCCAGTGCACAGGGCAGCCTGTAGGAGAGTGGAGGGGCAAAAATTGGCCCTTAGCCCTGCACAGTTTCCCACCCCTCTTAATGAGAGATGTCACGGTTTGCATCTTGAACTTCTGCATACGAACTCTGTATTTTGCCACTGTTATAACCCCTCCCCATCCTTCCTAAATATGCAGAAATTACTCAAGAGGGGTTTCTGCCATCAAAAGTCCATATTGAACTCATTGCTACCCTAGAGTTGTAAGAGACCACAAGGGCCATCCAGTCCAACACCCTGCCATGCAGGAACTTTAGGTTACAACTCTATGCACCTTAGCTAAGAGTAAGCCCCAGTGGGACTTATTTTTGGATAGGCATTCTTAGACTGGTTCTGTAAATTGGTTATGCAAAATGATTTCTCCCTTCTGGAGTCTTATTCATTTCTGTAGGCCAATTTAAAAGGATGAGCAGTCTTCAATATGAACATTGCAAAACTACAGTCGGCCCTTCTTATACACGGATTTTTTATACACGGATTTAAGCATACACGGTTTGAAAATGTTCCAAAAAAGTATAAATTTACCTTGATGTTCCATTTTTTATTAGGGACACCATTTTGCTATGTCATTATACTTAATGGGACTTGAGCATACACGGATTTTGTTATACACGGGGGATCTTGGAACCAAACCCCGGCGTATAACAAGGATCCACTGTACGTTGCTGCAGTCCTGCTACAGCTTCTGGAATATGACTTCCAAAGCTGATAACAGTGACTTCCCAGCAGATATGTAATTTTCCATTTCTCACAGATGTGTTAAAAAAAATTCTTGTTCCCATGTCTCTGGAAGAAAAAAGAAAGAGACTGAGTTGGAAGGAAATAGGCCATTTTCATCAAGCACAATTCCTTCAGTCTTAGGCCCTAGGAGTGTTGGAACTCAGTTTGCAGCAACTGATGCAGTGAAGCAGTTAGAAGAGGGTATATTACTGATATATTAGAATGATTAGCCATTAACTATATCGATTAGGGCAAATATTATCTTTTGATGTGCGTCCAAATGTGACACTGCCCTAACCTGCAAATTATCGGGAAAGGATTGGCTTTCTCTATGAATGTCCAGATGTATAGCTCCTAGCTATATTGTGCAACCATTTCTTCTTTCCCTGCTTAGGTCCAAAACACACTGCAGAAATAATCCAGTTTGAGACCGCTTTAACTGCCCTGGCTCAGTGCTAGGGAATCCTAGAAACTGTAGCTTATTGTGGCACCAGAGCTCTCTGACAAAGGAGGCTAAATGCCTCACAAAACTACAGTTCCCAGAATTCCCAAGCATTGAGCCAGGGCAGTTAAAGTAGTCTCAAACTGGATTATTTTTGCAGTATGTTTTGGAACTTAGTCTGTGTGTGTGTGTGTGTGTGCGCGCGCACACGTGCATATACATGTGTGTGCATGTGATAAGAAAAAAGATGGAAACATGTAGTGGGAAAACAATGGAGGGTGGAGCAGTGCATGGCATGGCGCCCTGGGGGCAGAGCCAGGGTGTGCAGCATAGAGACTCTCCGCTCCCCCAAGCTGGCCCAAAGTGCCGGTTTGTACAGGGCCAATGTCATCCAGATCAGACCATGGAAGCAAGTAGTTACAAATAACTAGTTGCTTCAAATTAATTTTTGGCTGTAACAAGAGGCAAAACTAGAGGTAAGCTGTGATTGTAGCTTGACAAGCTTCACCCCTTTTTCAGAGTAACTGTACTATTTATTCAGTTACTTTTATAGTTGTAGGGATAGATTAAATAACTGGCATCTTGTTTGTAAGGTCACATGCTTTACACGTGATATTTGTCCTTTTTTGAACAGGGCACAGGGGACTATTCTTTAGCTTCTTTAGTTGGATGTATCCCATCCAACACCGTCCTGCAACACGGGATAAGTCCTGGGAACAAGTTGCTGCTGTGAGGAAGAGAGAGAAAGAAGGAGGGAAGCAAGTGAGCAATATCCTAACTGACAGAGGTGGAATATTAGATGGTTGAGTGCCAGCTCCTGCCTCATATGTTGTTTTGGGTCTTGAGACACTGATTAGATGGATGGGATGAAAATCAGCTTTATATCACAGGCCAGCAACTTATAGCATTCACATTTGTCAAAGTAACTATTTTAGTTACTTTTCAAAAAATGGGCACATAAAAAGTTACATTTGAAAAATTGTATTTATAATAGTTATAATGGTTGTTGGGACTACAGGTTTTAAAGTGTAACTGACTGGTTTGTTTTTTAAGTAGCTTGCCGAGCTAGTAAAATTTCAAGTTTAGTAAAATTTCATGACCGAGCCAGAGCAACTGCACAGTAAAGATGTTATCTGGGCTCACCCCATTTTTTGTCTCAATTCAAGTAGATATGCCCTTTTGACGTTGAACTTAGTTGGCCCTTCATATACACAGATTTTTTATACACAGATTCAAGCATACACGATTTGAAAATGTTTTTTAAAAGTATGAATTTCAAATATCAAACCTTGATTTTCCATATTTTATAAGGGTCACCATTTTGCTATGTCATTAAATTTAATGGGACTTGAGCATACACAGTTTTTGTTATACACGGGGGATCTTGGAACCAAACCCCAGCATATACCAAGGGTCCACTGTACTGTGAAGAGAAGGCAGAATGCTACTTACAGAGACACTCAGTTTCTCTGTCTACTAATGTTGGTTGCCAACCATGAAAGATAGATGAAAAGATGAATTTGAAAACAACAACAACAGAAAAAACAGTGAGCTAAATTCGTTCATCGCAGACTTAGCAGCTGTCCTCACTGCAGAAATAATCCAATTTTACATCTGTTTAACTGCTATGAGTCAATGCTATGGTATTCTGGGAATTGTAGTCTTGCGAGGTATTTAGCCATCTTTGTCAGAGAGCTCTGGTGCAACAATAAAGTACAATTCCCAGAACTCCATAGCATAAATAAATAATAAATGCATAAAACTTTTATTCATACTCTGCTTTTCTGCTACAAGGGCAATCAAAGCAGACTGAGCCATGACAGTTAAACAGATGTAAAACTGTATTATTTCTGCAGTGCGGATACAACATTAGGCTGCAATCTTTATTTATTTATTTATTTCAAGGATTTATATCCCTCCTTTCTCTTGCAATGGGATTCAAGGTGGGTAATCTGAAACACATTTACTAAGATGTAAGGCCCACTGGAATTTGTTTCAGAGTAAACATACATCAGTCTGTCCTGTTAGCCAACTATTTCTAGTAGTTTGGAGTGTTAGGGTTTTTATTTTGGTTTGGTTTTTTGCTTCTATTCAAAAGGCACTTCCTCAAAGCATACAAATATTTTTTTAGGTGGGGGTGGCTGGTGTTGGGAAAAAAGAACTATTGGGTTCTTCCCCCTATTATAAAGGGATAACTACTTTGACACTGCATGTTTCTACTTGTTTTCACAGCTGGCCTGCTTTATAAATGCTTGCTTGTGTCATCTTTCCTCTTCATCTCCTTTCAGAATTAATACCGTGTAACAATTTGCAGCTGTTCTTGTTCTATTCCCATTAAGTGCTAGTTTATACACACACAGAGAGAGGTATTTATAGAACGAGTCCGTTAATGGCACCCGTGTCTTGTAGTATGTAAAGTTTCATTGTTTAAGTGCAGTTGTTTTGAATAATTGTTCCTAGCTACAATTACTTTGTTATGATTAATACCAAAGAATCCCATTAGCAAGCTTCATTGGGACTCATCAGAAAAGTCTTAGCTATGGGGGAGTGGGGGACTTTAACATTCTGTTCTATAATTTATTTGTTCTTACTGCCTCTCATTTATGATGTATGAATACACAACGTCTCATTATTCCCTTGTTGGTTCAAGTGATTTTTTCAAAACATCTGTCTCCTGGAAAGGAGGGTAGCCAGACTTTTCACAACTGAACCCCACTCTGTGCCAGTCTGTTGCCCTGCTCCCTGTATGAACAACACTTAGTGGTTGTAGGCAGACAATAGTTGCTGTCAGAGAAAGGTAAAACAGAGGCATTGTTGCTAAGATTCACTGGATTATCCTTATTCACAGATTTTTCAGGTATTAGTATTACTTAAAGCTACTCCTTAGCAAAATCTGACCAGTGAAACAAAAATGTCATACCATCTTCAATTCCCTTCCCAGAGAGGTCAGACTGGTATAACATTCCTTGATATTTTTCTGAGGCAGTTGAAGACTTTTTTTGTTTTAGCAGGCCTTTGAAGACTGATTGTTAAAAGGGAAAATGGCCTTGCATAATGTGCTGGATTTACTCTTTGTTGTTTCCTTTTACCAGTTTATACTTCTAATTTGTTTGATAGTTTAATTACATTTTTAACTTTAGTATTCGATGAATTTTTGGCTATATTTCTTTTAACTATTGCAAGCTGCCTTGAGTCCTGAACTGGGAAAAATACAGTATAAGAATACTGGCTGAGATTCTAGATCAGCTACTAAATAGTTAATATATCTAAATATAACTTTGGCCTGAAAAACACGGGCCAAAAGAAACGGCTTTTTGCTGATCGCGTATGCCCCCAAATCGGCCAGAAGCTTGGACAGGAACAGGATTCAAAATGACCTTGGTAGACTGGCTAATGGGTCAAAACTAACAAAATGAATTTCATTAGAGATAAGTACTGTATAAGGTTCTGCATCTAGGCAGGGAAAAATGCATAGATATCAGATAGGTGACACCTGGTTAGAAAGCAGTACATGCGGAAAAGATCTAGGGATCTTGGTAGAGTGTAAGAAGTTTATCACACGGGGGAAATCCTGTGCAAAAATGGGATTTAAAAGATAGAAAAAACCCACAAAAAGCGGTTTGATTTCACATATTTCATTGTTAAATTTGTGTTAACCCAAACAGAAAGTAAACAAAAGCCATTCCTTTTTACTTTTGGGATTTTCAGAAAGTAAAAAGGAGTGGCTTTTGTCTACTTTTCCACCACTTTCTGTTTGGGTTAACATTAGGTTAACAATGATGTTGTGTGACGGGTTTTTTTCCAATTTAAAATCCTGATAAACTTCAAAGATAAACACGAGTCAACAGTGATGTTGAGGCCAAAAAAGCCATCAGTTTAGCTTGGAGAAGAGAAGACTGAGAAGTAACATGATAGCTATCTTTATATATCTGAAGAGATGTTGTGTAGAAAGTGGAGCCACTTATTTTCGGCTGCTCCAGCAGAACACAAACCAATTGACCCAAATTACAAAAAAGAAAAGAGATGCTACATATACATTAGGAAGAACTTTTTTTAATTGCACGAGCTGTTTGTACAAATTAAAAGATCAAAGGAGATGAGAAGAGACTGCTCATTCCCAGTCCTTAGAATCCAGACATTTGGAGACCACTTGACAGGGCTGACACAAGACATTTTGGTTCCTGAGGGGGAAAAGCAGATTGTGAGACTGCCATAGTCTTTCACAACCACACAACTGCAGCCGGCAACTTTGCGGGGTTTTCCTTCTCTGTCGATCTTGCAGTGACCTACCCATTCACCCAGCTTCTTGTTGCCATCAACCTTTATCAGCTGTTCAGCACAAGGGCTTCAACCGGTTTGAAATACATGAGCTCATGAATGGTAGAAGCTGTTTGGTGGTAGACTGCTACTGAGGTGGTCTCTCCCTCTCTTGAAGTCTTTTAAGCAGAGGTTGGATGGACATATTTTAGGAGTGCTATAATTGTGCATTCCTGCATATAAGAGGGTTGGACTACATGACCCTTGTGATCCCTTCCAATTCTAAGTTTCTGTGATTCTAGAAAACATACAACATGTAAGGTGAGCCAATTGCATTTCGGCAACCTGTTGCTTTAATTAATCTTTCCTGAGCAGAATTGTAGTAGGTGGCTAGACAGCTTTCAAAAGTTCAAAAGGCTAGACAGTTTTCAAAAGTTAATATGAAAAGAGGATGTCTTGCTTATCAGGTTTCCACCATACATCCTGACTAGAGAAAGGTTGTGATCTTCATTCAGGTTACTACTAGAGGTAGTTCCTGTCTGCTAGCCTGATGCTGATAGTTCAGCTTCTTTTTGTAACATGTGGCAGAATTGGTTTTCAGATTTGAACAAGAACTAGCATAGAAAAACCTAGATTTATATATCATATCTCTCTCAGATTCTGTTATTTGACTAATTTTATTAAATGATTGGTTTTCCAGTGAGGAAGATGATAACATCCTCCTCTGGTTTGGTTGAGTGTTGTTCAGGTCTTTCATCTTTTTTTGCTGTAGACGCCATTCAATATGACATGAAGTTTATACTTAGCAATTGTATGAGCTTTTTAAAGGAAAATTAATGAAAAGTGGAGAGGGAATTGTCATAGGACTATAGGAGGTTTAACCTTTTCTTCCTTGCCTAACAACCCCAGCAGCTGTTTTTAACCCTGGGAGTGAAATTCCCATAGTATTTGTGAGTGCTTCCTTTCTGGGGCTGATAGGAGCAGCGGGATTGTAGTGATTGGTTGTAAGGACAATGGGAAGGAAGGAAAAAGTTCCTGCCTTGTGATATGCTGTCCACATTAAATCTGCTACTGCCTGCCAGCCAGCTGTGATGCTATTCCCCCCCCCCCCCCCCCGAACAGTAATGAGTTTGCTAAGAGCAGCCACCAATTTTATAACCCAGCGAGGTCTGAACATGCATTTTCTCCTTCCAGATTTAAAATGTTCATTCCGGGATACTCCAGATCAATTCAGTCTTCATTTGGCAAAATTTAGTTTTTGAATTGGATATGGCTAATTGTTTACAGCAGTTAGATAAGCTAGTTACATGGACAAAAGTACCAAGAAAGGAACAGGCAGAGATCTACTTTATTTCCTCTTCCATAGGTAATTTTGAAGATATTATGTGGGTTCCATCAATTGTTAAATACTGGAACACACATTAGAAGCAAATTGGCAGTAGCATGTCAAAAACCCAGCTGAGTCTATAGCAGTGTCACATATACCTGACTGGCTCTTGCTCAGCTGTAAACTCTAGAAACAGAGTTCTAATGAGGAACATGCACATCCAAATAGACACCATTTCAGGTATCTGAATCCAGTGGATAGCAGCATATGCACATGGCTGCATCTGTGCAAGCTAAAATTGGCTAGGAAACAAGATGGACTTGAGTGAGACATGGCTACAATAAGCTTAAATTTATTTTACAAATAGGGTTTCTGACTTTGAAAAGCCATATGTGGATGTATGAAATAAAATAAGGCATTTTAGCACATTAAGTTCAGTTTAACACTGATAATAAGCATTCATACTTACCACTTCTGATTCCACTATTTTAAATTAGTACCGTTAGAAAATGAGCACTCCCAGCATGTCCTGTGGCACCACAGAATCCCAGAGCCAGCTTTTTCAAGGTTTATGCAGTTCTGTGATTTTTTCTTACTGTGTCACATTCACACGAACACATATGCACATAAATGGGCACACATCCCAAAATCAGAGAGCTATTAAGCTCCAGACACACATGAAGAACAATACTTGCTAACTTCCTAGTCATTAGCACATCAGAGGCTGATGTGTTTTGTTCTACGGTTTTGGCTAGATATGTCCTCTTAATTCAGCCTCGTAGAACATATTGACTGATTTGCTAAGCTTGTCCTAAGACTCATGTAATCTATTAATGGGAAAGGGTACATTGGAGTTTTTTTTAATGCTGCTGCTTTTTTAAAAGTTTAAAAGCTTAAAAATAAAGTGTATAAGATCTCTTTATTATATCTGTGGCTATTCTTTTTGGCTGTACAGTGTAGCTACCAAGCACATGTGGTGGATCATTTACTCAGCTGTTTCATGCATTTCCCCCCACCTGCTGCAAAAAAGTTGCAGTTCAATAGAAATACTTCTATATCTTTGTCTCTCGCCAGTTCTGTCATCAATAAATGTAGGATTCCACTCAAAGCTGAAGGAAACCTTGAGCTGCCTCTGCAGGTATAGTGCTGCCAAACTAAAAAGTGGGTTCTGTTGTATTATCATTATTTTACTAATTCATTGATAGCCTGCCTTTCTCCCACTAAAGGAACCCAAGGCGATTTATGAAAATTCAAATACAGATTGAATCTCCTAAATCCAAAACACTCCAAAAATCTTTTCCCCCCCATGGTTGGCAGAGGTACTGGCACCTTTGCTTTCTGATGGTTCAGCGTTCACAGACTTTGTTTCATGCACAAAATTATTTCATAGAATCGTAGAGTTGGAAGAGACCACTAGGGCCATCCAGTCCAACCCCCTGCCATGCAGGAAATCCAAATCAAAGCATCCCTGACAGATGGCCATCCAGCCTCTGTTTAAAGACCTCCAAGGAAGGAGACTCTATCACCCTCCGAGGGAGTGCATTCCACTGTCGAACAGCCCTTACTGTCAGGAAGTTCCTCCTAATGTTCAGGTGGAATCTCTTTTCCTGTAGCTTGCATCCATTGTTCCGGGTCCTGTTCTCTGGAGCAGCAGAAAACAAGCTTGCTCCCTCTTCAATATGACATCCTTTCAAATATTTAAACAGGGCTATCATATCACCTCTTAACCTTCTTTTCTCCAGGCTAAACATCCTCAGCTCCCTAAGTCATTTAAAATATTGTATGAAATTCCTTTCATGCTATGTGTATAAGATGTATATGAAACATAAATGAACTTTGTGTTTAGATTTGGGTCCCATCTCCCAGATTATAGCAAATGCAAGTATTCCAAAATCCAAAATAAAATAAAATCTGAAATCGAAAATGTTTCTGGTCCCAAGCACTTTGAATAAGAGACTCAACCTGTTTAGTAAAAACATGAGTTACAAAGACAAACAAAAACATTAAAAAGTTGTTAGAAGGAAGTTACCCATAGAATTAGCTTTCTTTTAAGTAGAATCATTAAAAGACACGAGATAAAAATAAGTAAAACAATGCATCATTAAAACAGCACACCATTTAAACCCTTGTAATGAATTCCTAAAGATGTCAGAACAGGAAGGTTCTCATTTGCCAACAGGAAGACAGCAAGGATGGAGCCAGCCTATCCACCCCGGGTGTCTCTCTCTCTGTGTATGTTGTTTGCCTTCAAGTCACTTCTGACTTATGATGACCCTAAGGTGAACTGATCATGGGTTTTCTTGGCAGGTTTCTTCAGAGGGGGTTTGCATTGCTGTCCTTTGAGGTTGAGAGAGTGTGACTTGCCCAAGGTCACACAGTGGGTTTACATGGCCAAGCTAGGATTCGAATCCTAGTTTCAAAAGTCATAGTTCATCACTCAAACCACTACACCATGCTGGTTCCTGCCACCCCAGGTAGGGAGTTCCAAAGTCTAGGAGCAGCCACCAGGAAGGCCCTCTCCCACGCTCCCACCAAATGTGCCTAGGAAGATGATGGGTCTAAAAGAAGGGGCTCTTCTGAAGATCTTAAAGCTCAATCTCATATAGACAGTTATAATCCTTCAAATAGCCTGACAGAAAACTCTCCTGACAGAAATGACAATTCAGTTTTTGATCCTGTAAATTTTATCAAGCAAACTTTTACAGCATCAAAGAATTAACTGCAAAATCAAAAATTGATGGAGGTCATAACTCTTGCAAAGCTTTGAAGAAAATCCAAGATTTAGTTTCTGGCATCTCCATTTACCTTTGAATGGTTTTGGTGAGAAAGGCTTCTGTGTGAGACCTTAGGAATTGCTACTCATCGGGAAGCTAGATGAGCTGGTGATCTAACACTGTATAAGGTAGTTTCACATGTTCCTAGTATTTCAGAAGGTAGTCCAGTGTGGCACGGTGGTTTGAGTCTTGGACTATAACTCTGGAGACCAGGGTTCAATTTCTCGCTTGGACATGAAGCCCACTGGGTGACCCTGAGCAAGTCACATGCTCTCAGCCTCAAGGGAAGGAAATAACAAATCTCTGAACAAATCATCCCAAGAAAACCCCATGATAGGTTCACCATAGGCTGGAAAATGACTTGAAGGCACACAACAGCAGCTCTAAAACTATCCAGCCCCATCTCTAACTCAGCTTCCTAGAAACGGATACTCTGCACACTTTCAACGGCCAGCGCAGGGCTGGAAACATATGGCCTTTCAGATGGTAGATTCTAGTTCCCATCAGTTCCATTAGGCTGTCCACTGGTAATGAATGGTGGGAGTAGTAGTCCATCAATGTCTGGAGAGCCCACAGTTCCCCAGCCATATGCTAATAGATAGCATTTATGATGTATCATTTCTCACTCCAACCATTCAAAGGTAAATGGAGGTGCCAGGAAATGAATCTAGGATTTTCTTCAAAGCTCTGACAAAGAGTTATGATGTTCATCACTTTTTAAAATTTCACAATTAATTCTTTGTTCCCGTAAGAGTTTGTCTAATAACATTTACAGCATCATAAATAAACAAATAAATGTGTAACAGATGGATTGTTATGCACCAGCCTATTCTGAGACAATGGAAGGCAAAGATTTCTGCAGGTGGGCTGTTACTTGAAACAACAGCTGAATCAGTAGTGGCACAAATTGATGCTTCCTGTCATGCTGGATGCTTAGAGGCTAAAGCTTTTAGCGGGGCCCCGACTCTATTTTTATGGCTCTTGACCCTTCCAGAGTTACTGATCTGCCCTTTCTGGAACCAAAACATGCCTCCACGAGCAGCAATTTAAATAAGTTGCAAAGCATTCCTGCATTGCATAATAATAATATAATAATACCACCACCCATGTTTCAAAGCCAGAAGTGGACTTCTGGCCATTTTGTTTGGGGAGTGGGGTTTTGACAGTCCATGCAGCCCTCAGAAGGTTCCAAGGTAGAAAACTGACCTATATTGCAGTTGGTCTAATGCTTTCTTACCTCCATCTTGCAGGTGTTCCTTTCCCCAAGAATTTCCAGCAGGTCTGCACAAAAATCCTCACACGCCTCTTCAGGGTCTTTGTCCATGTCTATATCCATCATTTTGACAGCATCATCAGCATGGGTGCAGAAGCTCATGTCAACACCTGCTACAAGCACTTTTATTACTTCATCAGTGAGTTTAGTTTGGTCGACCAAAGGGAATTGGAGCCACTGGTAAGAACACAGATACTGTCATGTCCCCCTTTCCTTCTGAGCAGTAAGTTACCATTGGATGAAAGAACACTGGGAATGTTAAAATGCACATCTCCAACCAGTGCAACTTACTGCTCCCTATTTTCTTGTCTTTCTTTCTAAATTTGAGCTGCAGATGGCTCTGTGTTTTTTTCTTAGTTCCTCCACTCACAGATGGTGCAGGTGACAGCAAACTGTTGAAGGACAGAGCTGTGTATCCAGCTCTTTACTAGCTTGCATCATTCAGGTGTAGTGGAGGAGCTTTCTCATCACCAGTATTAAAGCAAGTTTCAACTTCCAGTCCAGTCAGCTTAAATAAAACCAACAATAGCAAGGGAGTGAGCACCATCTAGTTCTTCATTGTCTTGGAACAGCTGTGGGAGTTATGAATCAAAAAGAAAGCAGGCTCATTTGGGTAAAAAATGCTCAATTTTGAATGAGAAGTGCTGAGTCAAGGGATACTAGGACAGGCAAACCAGCAGCCTGAACCTACATAGCAACAACCACCTTCTGAGGTCAGCATAAGGCAGTGGTTCCCAACCTGTGGGTCGGGACCCCTTTGGGGGTCGAATGACCCTTTCATGGGGGTCGCCTAAGACCACTGGAAAATACCTATTTAATTACAGTTTTGAAGTAGCAATGAAAATAATTTCATGGGTTTGGGTCACCACAACATGAGGAACTGTATTAAAGGGTCACGGCATTAGGAAGGTTGGGAACCACTGGCATAAGGTATCTCTTTTGCCTTAAAGTCATTTCTGACTCATGGTGACCCTAAGACAACTTTATCAAAAGATTTTCTTGGCAGTATTTGTGCAGAGAAGATTTGCACTTGCCTTCCTCTGAAGCTGAAAGCGTGTGACATGCCCAAAAATCCCAGTAGGTTTTCCTGGCCAAGCAGAGATTCGAACCCTGGTCTCCAGAGTCATGGCCCAATGCTCAACGCAAACCACATTCGCTCCCTAAGGTATCTCTACATCCAAATTTATCTGAGCTCTAAAGATAGATTTTTTTTTCTTTTTTAATTCCAGTATTACCTACGCCAACAATGGACTTTTTCACACGTGGACCTATGTGCGTCCATCCCAAAAATGGTTATAGTGGTGGCATTCCAGGAAAGCAAGCCCATTTGCTAATGGTTATCACACACAAGAGCACAACAATGGGTTAAAGGCACATTACTTAGGGTCAGATTCGAATTTGGCTATCAAATGGGTGAGGATAAACTCCCATTACTCGCTTAGAAATACACTTAGAAATACCTTTTCTCTTCATGCTCCAAACTGTCATTTCCACAAGTGCTCCCCATATGCCCAGGGAGGGAGGGGAAACTGGGGGGGAGTCCTCTTTGCCCCCAAAGCCCCAGAAACTGTGTCAGAGGAAGGCAGAATGAGGCTTCCCTTTTCAAACTCCGTAAAACCACAAAGACATACACACACACAAGAGAGCGAGAGAGAAAAGAGGGGGCTGGGTCCATAGGCCTGCCTTATTCCACAGAGGGCTCATACTCCCCAATGCCCTCCTTTTCCAGGGCATGTCCTCCATTTCTCCCTCCTGTCCAGGAGGACTTCCAAAATGCCTTCTCCCACCAGCTGATTAGAGCCTGCAAAGAGGGGGGAAAGCAGCTGAGCGAGGCTAAAGAGCGGAGTGAGTGAGTGTGGGTATCCCTTTAAGGGAAAAGAGCATTCTCCCTCTTTGGCACAGCAAGGCACCCTGGGAAACGAAGGCATCTGGAGGCTTGCATTTTCAGATGGCTGGCATTATGCAAAGAGAGTGAATTCACAAGCAAAATTGATATGCAAATCCGGTAGTTTTGTGAATTTACTCATTTCTTGATTTACCTCCCATTCTCCCTGGATTCTGTCCTGATTGAGTGCAGCATGTGAAAAAGTCCAATATCTAGGGGTAGCCGTGTTGGCCATATAGCAAATCCAATAGCATCCAAACAATGATACCTTTTATTGGGACAACCAAAATGCACAATTACATGTTGCAAGCTTTCAAAGTCACACTGGCCCGTTACAAACGGGCATAAAGTACAGACTGGGTCCGTACTAGGGTTAGAAAGGGGCGTCACTTCCGGATGCCCCTAACCCTAATACGGACCAAGTCCGTACAAAATGGCGGTGCCCGTTCCACACGGGGGGCCGCCATCTTTACATAGCGGATGCACTGCATCTGCACGTCGCACAGCACATATGACACTGCAAGTGCGCCATTGGCGCCTCGCGGCATCATATCCACGCTGCGGAAAGAAGCGCCATTTTTGCGCTTATTTGCAGCGTGGAGGAGCCTCGCGGTTTGGACGCTGGGGCTCCTCTGCGCTGCAAATGGTGGCGGCGGCAGACCGCCCCTTCTGGGCGGTCTGTAACGCACCACTGGCTTCTTCATCAGGCAAACAGGAGATAAAAAATTGAAGATGTTAGTCATATGTCTGCATTTTCTGTCTCTGGCCTTAATTCAGATGGTAGGGAGGGCTATCTGCAGGCTGGCACCTCCCTCTTTGGCCACATGGTCACTGGGAGATTATCATATGTCAAGGAAATTTAATGTCCATTTGCACCTCAAATAAGATGCTTCCTTTGGAATCCAACATGTCTCTTTCCTTTGTGAAGCCACAGGCCCTATGCAAAAATGCTGTACCACTTCAGCACTATAAATATAAAAGAAGTGAGTGGGGAGGAGTAAATGTTCAACCTGGTAACAGGAAATGTAATGAGGGAAGGAAGCTCAGCAGAAAACACACTAGCAAGGGTCACACCCTCATTCAACACGTCGTCATAGGATTGCCAAAAGTACAGGGTGAACTAAGACAGTAGATACAGATATTGGTAGCCACGCCTGCCTTTATCAGAAACTCTTTAGACAGAAGCAAAACTCACCCCTCCCTGCCTCTGCCCTGGGTTTAAAAAGTCAAGATTAGTCCCAGATATTCACAAGAAATAGACTAGAACAGGAAATATGCTGCATGCATATTTTAAAATGTCTTGATAAGTACAGGAACAACTTCAGCCAAATATGGAGGCTTTTGGCCGGTCTGGAGGAGCCCTTTTTTGAGAGAAAGTGCAGTTTTTGCATTCATAAGAAGAGCTCTGTTTCAGCTACCCCACTTAAGGTAATCAAAGCTCAGGAAGCCAAAGGCAGTGAGGAGAAAAAAATCTATAATAATCTACTTCCATCCTCCTGCTGCTCTCAAAATAGGAGGACATTTCTCCATGAATGTGTTTATACAAATAAGGCAATGGCTCCCAATTAGTGTCAATAGCTGGCTGCATTTCTGAGTGTTTTTGTCCTCCTCTCATATTTTTCAATCAAGTGGCATCAGATACCTCAATAAGAAAATATATATTCACTTAATTTCTAGCATTAGGTTATTACAGAATGTACAACTCATTCCTGTTCCTTCCTCTCATACCACTTTGTGCCAGGCAGTATGGTTCACATGTCACTCAGGCCACAAAGGACTGTGATTTAGGGGTGGGGGTAGGAAATCCAGCCCCCACCTAGATAGGGCTCTCCCCTCCTAGTTTAAGACATCCACTGTGAAATGGAGAATTGGAAGAGGCAAACTACAGCAATGAAACTCACTGTCTTTCTATCATGAGTCCTGGTAATATCATAGTGCCTGCCTAGAAGCAAGGACACTGAAGTGCCCTCAGCTAATATTAGCTAAGTGTCTTGGCTGATTGCCAAGTTAAGATAAAAATATTCCAAAGTGGAGCTAGGTCTTAGTAGAGGTTTCTGGTATCGGGTAGGAGTCCCATCCCATTCTAGGATATCTACAACGGATCACATCTTTTTATCTTAAATAATTGCCAACCTCTCATTTGGATCCCTCCTTTCCATAGCAGCACGTATTGGAAGAACAGGCAGAGAAACTCATCCTTTCTTTAACCAGTCTTGCTGATGGTAAAAGAGAAACTTAAAGGCTGCAGTTCTGTAGGGTGGCTTCAGTTCATGTGCAGCTTCTCTTATCTCTGTATAAGAAGCTGCACCTGATAAAAAAGCTGCTGCATTTCCATGCAACCAGGAGGATAGGTGAGGCAAGCAGAGCTTGGGAAATGTGTATGTCAGTGTGTAAGATTAACTCCATTTCTGCAGTGCCTTCTAGTCAGGACCCAAAGCATTCTACCAGAAAGAAACATAAATAATAGTTTTCCTCCTTTGTAGGAAAAATATAACCAGATGGAGCAGAGCAGTTACAATAATGGGAATTATTCAACCACCACCCCACCATGTTACAGGTGGGAAAATAGACTCAAACCACCCAAGTGTGTTTATTTCATATCTAACAAGAGAGTAGGGCATAGGAACTCTCAACAATTTATCTAGTGCACCTGCTGGTATGTATTCTACAGTGCTCATATATTTGCAAAAGCACTTGACTTGCATAGATTCTCCAGTTCCAGGGGATAAAACACCTCCACTTGCAAGGAATATTCTATTGAAGCTTTTTAGTTTTATTCTTATTACATTTGGCTCTGGATGACTTCTCTCTTTATTATTTATATTAATTGAAATGATTGGCTGTGTTTTTTCTCTCTGACTTTAAACACACCTCTCTTAAGAAAACAATAATCCATTTTATTGGCACAAATTATTGTTGTAATCAATCCACATCTACAAAATCTTGGATTATTTCTGTGAAAAATGGGAAATATCCCCAACTATGCTCTGGAGAGAGTTTTCAGCAGAGTGAATATAGGCTGACAGAGAGGTGTCACTATTGTGTCAAGGGAGAAAACAGCCTGAAAGAAATAAAATAAAGTGATGCAGAAGTCCTGCCCAAAATGTATTAAAAGAAGTGAAGACAAGGAGTGGAAGCAGAAAGAGCGAGAAGGAAGGCTGAGCCCTTTAACATAAGCATGAGATGTGATGAGAAGTGGCAGCAATTTCACTGAAGCTTCCATATCTAAAAGTCTTCACAATCCAATAATTTTAGCCAAGATTCTGGGAGTTGAAGTCTAAAACACCAAGAAGACCAAAGATTTGAGAATCACTACCCTACGTATCCTAAACAAAGGCATCAAACCCTGTTTGATCTTAAAGCTAAGCAGGGTCAGTCCTGGTTAGTACATGGAAGGGAGACCATTAAAGAACACCAGGTGCTGTAGTCTATATTTCAGAGGAAAGAACTGGGAAAATTACCTCTGAGTATTTCTTGCCTAAGAAAACCCTGTGAAATTAATGGGGTTGCCATTAGATGACAAGTCACTTGAAGAATACACACATCCTGCATGTCTTCTTCATATTGTAATTATCAGATGAAAAATCTCATTGTTCAGGCTTCTCTCTCCATACTTCCTTATCATGAACAGGCTTTCTCTTCATTATGGAAGTTCCCTCCTGTATTTCAAGAACCATAAAACACAGGCTATGCATAACATTTTATATGCAAACACTATTTGCTGTTCTCTCCTTATTGCTATAATTTAATAGGATGTTAGTTTGATTTTTTCCTCTTGTGTATGCTTATTGTTGCTGTCAGACCTTTCCTTTTCTGTTTTCTTTTTTGTGATATTAAAAGAAAACAATGAAGAAGTAGAAATTGGATTTTTAGAATGAACACAAATCTTTGTGGAGTTCAGCATCTTTTGACTTTTTTGATTATCACCTTGGCAACTCAAGGAAGGTTTTGATGATTTGTCTTAGTTTTGTTGCCCATGTCTCACTTCAGCATCTGGTTTCTTTCAAGCCTGAGTGCTTTAGGCTGGTTTAAGCTGAAATCTTTTGAGACAAGTATTGTAACATGAAATAACTAGGAACCTATTGTAAAATCAATGAACTGGGATTTATTTTTTATGTTTAAACCACATATTTTTCATTGTACTAGGATAAATTTTCCACAGTGATACCACTATAAACTGATACATTCAGTGACAATTTGAAAGCATCTACTAGATGAAATTGATTTTAACTATATTGGAAGCATGAGAGTCAGATAGTCTCTGGTTCAAAACTCACTTCAGCCATGAAATTATTTAGATGGCTAGAATTTCATTACTTAGCCATGCCATCTGTAATATGTGGATAAGGAAGACTCCTTTCAAAAGATGAGAACCTTTGGATTTAAACAGGCATATCCTGTAGGATGGCTGTACTAACTGCTAACAGCTGAACACTTCTGTTCAGTCTGAACACTTAAAAAGACTTCAAATACAAAATATTATGCATTATATGCATGATGAAGTAAAAACACATTGAAGAAAATCATACTGAAATTAGAGAAAAGGATACTGGAGCAGGCAAAGTTTGTATGTCTCTCTCTCTCCCCTCCCCCTTTCAGTACAGTATATAAGGCCAGTTTGTGTAGGAAATCTAATGTCTAATGGACATTATTCTGAAAAGTCTGTCCACCCCCCCCCCCCCCACAAAAAAAAAAAACCTGTGTAGCACAGGTCAATAATATTAAAATTCTCAGCAATGACTTTTTAAATATTTATAAGATACCGAGATAAAACTGCAATAAAACCCCAATTTTACTATTTCTCAAAAGGCCCTGAGTTTTCTAGTACTGGATATTTTTAATGTAACCGTTGTCCAGGGGCACATCCTAGCAATTAGTAATGACTATGAACATGCAACAAATTATGTAATATTGACTTCAGCCTTTATTAGAGTTTCACATGGCATTCCTTTTTGAAAAATGAGTTTCTAGTCCTTGTATTTACATAGAGGTTGTATCTGAAATCATGGCAACAGTTTCTGTTGGTGGCCTAGAAAGAATAGAATTCCTCAGTATTTAATAACAAAGTTCAGTGGAACAAATTTCCTAATAGGAAAGCAGAGCTATTCAGCAAACTCAGATCCTATTTACTGATAATGGTGGCCAACATGTAATGAACGTTTTGTCAATGATTCTAACTACAGACTTGAAATTTAAGTGTTGAATTTCATCAGTTACAGGATGTATGATGGCTGTTTCAAGGAGTGGGGGGGGGGGCAGATTTGTGCCCAGGCAATGTCCAACATCCCATTGTGATGTAGCCTGGCAATCCCAAAGCATAAAGAAGTATCAGATACCTCCTTACATTACATGTTGGGAAAAATCTTTACACTAACATGACCTCTGCTTAGGCCAGTGGAAGACACCAAGAGGGGTCCATTCACAGTCTACTGTTCAAGTTTCAAAAATATGTATCTGAAAGATTACAAGGGGTATTAAAGTGTTCTGTGCCATTAGGTATATCCCTACAGAATACAGTAAACAAGTGCTATTCAAAGGGGTGGTCTTTAGACTAGTGGCACTCTGCAAGCCATTGGCTACTGTTTAATAGCCAGTTTTCAGGGAAGAAAGAAAACAGTTGTAGCCCATGGGCACAAATATGGTGCTGATCACCAGCATCTTAGGGGGCAAATACTCCCGCCGTTTCACAGCGTCAGATACTTTGAGAAGTGCTGCAGTAAACAACAACAATCTAAAATAGCCCTTAAAAAGATTGAGAGAAGGGATGCAACACATTGTTTTGTAAGCTTTAATTGACTGCAAGGTGTTATTAAATAAATCTGATATAACTGTTGTGAAAGCTTTATTTTAATGTAGCATAATAAGGGGATACAGCCGCCATTAAATATTAGGAAGATGTTTTTACTTTTCTATTTAATAGAGGCAGTAATTGAAGTAATATGAATTAGATATCCAGGATTATAACAAAAATGTCTCCGGATCCCCTACTTATTGTGCATCTTTGATTGACTGCATAAGTGGCGGGCCACTCTATAATTGTTGATATTAAAAGATCCCAACCTATGCGAGAATCAAGGTATTTGAAGCAGAACTTTGAATCATAAGGATTGTTTTCTTTAATGTTAAGCTGGCCTAGACACTATCTAAGTAAAATTAAATTTATTTATTTATTCATTCATTCTTGCAGAAGGAAATGACAGACAGGATATGCCACTAAGATTCATTCAGCGGAGCATTTGTAAGAACAAATTGTTCCATGATGGACAAGATGATGATCTAATGGCTTGCCACAAGGAATGCAAGAGATTCCTGTTGACGAGAACTGATATATGTGGAAATCGTTCACGTGGATTCCTTTCTTTTCCAGTTCAGCACTCTGTTTTAATTTCAAACTCCTATTCAGTTCAGTTTCCTTTCAGCCTGCAAGAATCAACAGCTCTCCATAGATCAACATATGCAGCCTCATTTGTTGAAAATAGAATATGTACATTCCAGTAAAGTGTCAGCAGTGAAAATGGCTTCAAGTTACTCAAGATAGTGAGCCAAGCCATATACTACTGTAAAGAAAACAAACCTCAGACTCCACATAAACTGATAGCAATGTTGGGAAGGTAATCATAGAACAACCATTGGGATGCATTTATGGTCTGCAAAGCAAGCTGCTTTCTTGCTTGCTTTAATTCTTCCATAATTTTAAATTAGATTTAAACAATCTCCTGTCTGTTCCAGTACTGTGCATCCCAGTGCTGGTTCTGCATTCACTTAGTCTTAGTAGGTTTCTCTCAACCCAGTTAAGTCAAATGGAGGCACTGAGGGGTGAAACTCAGATTTTCTTCTTACAGTGTATGGTCTATTACTGAGCCATAGCCTCATTTCTGTAATTCTCAGTAATCTTTTCCTTACTAGCTCTTAAGAGCTACTCTCTCCTTTGAAGATGAAGTCTAGTAATTATTCTTCCTTTTAAAAAAGATTTTGATCTGAGCCATATACAATGACAAGTTTTATTAGTTTATTTAGTCAAGGTTTTATTCTTCCTATGTTAGTATTTATACCTTACGGTGTCCTGCTTTTTCTGTCTAGGAAGTTTAAATATTAAAATCGTACAGATTTGGGGACTGACAGCACTTATTTGTGACATGGAAAAGACATACAAGGGGCTTCCAGATGAAGCACTTACCTGGTAATCTTCTTGCCTCAAAAACAGAGACTGGAATTGTGCTGGTGAACTATGCCAGCATAACTATGCCAGTGAAGATAGTGGCAGCAGAAGAGAAAAGGCAATGGATGCAGTAGCCATGATGGAAATATGGCATTGGAAAATAGAGCCAGCAGATTTTGTTTGCTTTCCTTCACCACCACTATACAACACTAGAAAAAGTGCAGCTGCTGGCAAAATGCAGGATTTTAGCTGATATTACCAGGTGATGGTGGAGAATCCAGGTATCATTTTCTATTTGTAGCCCTTTTGGGTTTAACTCACCCTTTTGATCAGTAATACTAGGAGTCCTCCATCTGGAAGCACTCATATTTTTCTCCCATGTAAATAAGGAAAGAGGGTCGGGATCATGGTGAAAATAATTTCTAAAAATAGAAAAGACTTTGGTATTTTCACTTCTTGTTCTTTGATATTTTTCCTATTTCCTGGATTTGTCTCAACAGCTTTGATTTCTGAATAGCATCATTAATTGTTTTTTTAAATGTTATTTTAGCAATTGGATGTACAATTGGACATAATAATTTTTTTTCATTCAGTGCAAAAATTTGGGGTTTTTAAAAGCATTTGGCATCAAGTTTACATGACCAAAATGCTCTACTAAGTTGGTGGTTTGTATTTCACCTATTTATTTAGTCTGTATTTATTAGGCAAACCCAACATATGTGTCTGATACATGGTAACAGATATGATGATCTCTGTATTAATGTAACAGATTTGTATTCTCCAAATGCCACCCAAAGTTGTTTCTGTATGATCTGGACTTTTTTCTTCCATGAGGTTATCACTCCGATAAAGGTATCTTATTTGATTGACTGTAAGAGTTTTCAGATTAATAAAAGCAGTTTTGAAGAAAAGGGGATTGTTTGTTTATGCTGGTGTACATTTCAGTAGGTCTTACTTCAGAGAATCCTATCTCCTGTATACAAGTAATACTGTGTACACTTCTTCTAAAATGACACTTCTGTTATGCAGGATATTTTTTTAAAAGAAATGTTTGTATTTTTGAAAAAAGGATTGACTTTAAAAGTCTGCATTAATAATTGGTGCTGTTTTTTAGATTATTATTATTTTCAACCGATTAACCATTTAGTCAGGAGTGAACATGGTGTAGTGGTTTGAGCATTGGACTAGGACTCTAGAAGTCCAGGCTCCAAATCCCTATTTGACCTGGAAACCCACTGAAGGCCTTAGACAAGTCATACTCTATCATCTCAGTCAGTGGCAAACCCGCTCTGAATAAATCTTAAAAAGAACAACCTGTTATAGGATTGCCTTAGGGTTGCCATAAGATGAAAGTGACTTGAAGCCGTGCATCAACCACTACTATTTAGTTATATAAAAACTCTTTATGATTACCTTAAAAAAATTCTTAATTAGCCAGGTAGCAAATATTTTTAAAAAGCACACACTTATCCAATGCCATTGGGCCTGAAGAGGAAGAGCCCTCTCCTCCCTCCTTCCAACTGTCATCTTCTGGCCTTAGAGGGAAATGACAGGCCCAACGTCATCGGGCCCGGCCTCGATTAAGAAAAAGAGCCCTCCCTCTAGTCCATCTGCCTTGGTCCAGGCCTCAGAGGGAGAGAAGAATGCTGGACCTGATCCCCTCCCCCCCACACACCATTCCCCTCTCCTTTTGTGTTGTGTCTTCTTAGATTGTAAGCCTGAGGGCAGGGAACCGTCTATTATCCCCTCTGTTGTAAGCCGCCCGGATTCCCAGTGATTGGGTGGCATATAAATAAATCCTATTATTTATTAATTATTATTATTATCATCCAGCTTACACTTGCAGCCCTAATTATCTATTACTGCAATTCAATACACACATACCTAGAAATAAGTACCATTGCACTCAGAATTAGTTACTTGAGGTGACCTGCTTAGGACTGTGTCCTCCCAGAGCAGATTAAAGGCAGGGAGTCTTTACAGTTTTCTATAAAGCTACTGGTTTTCATATCTCATCTGTAAAGTACTGAAGATGGCTTTGTACAGAATGCAGTGGCAAAGTGAGTGATTCATGTATTCCTTTTCATGCTTCCTGTGTGATATGAAAAAGAGAAATGTATACTTCTTCACAGTGAACCATACACATAATTAAAGGTGGGATAAAACATGTAACTCATTTTGCTAGAAGTGCAAAAAGAAAATGCTTGTTACGTTATCCTTTTGGTGTTGTTTCTAGTTTAACATCTGAAAATGCTGGGTACACCAGTCACATTATCCTACATTGCAGGAGGATCCCATATAATATTCTGAGATGAAATAGTTATGTGAGTTTTCATTTATAGGGAGAAAATTATCATAATATATCAGTAACCAATTCTGAATTTAAGCAGCCATTGGGGTTAACTAGGGAATTGGAAGAGCAGAAGAGGTGTAAAGTCTCCTACAGTTTTTGTCATCCAACAGTCTTCCTTGATTTAGCAGTTGATTAGATCTGTTCCTGCCAGTCAGCAAGCCTGGTAAATGGGTAGAGAAAAGGCACTGAGGGATAAAGAGAACCAATTAAATTAGAAATTGAGAAGCAGAGAAAGTCTCCAAAGATAGGTAAGCAGTTGTGTAACATTATGAGATACAAATCCCTTGCTATAATTATTAGTCTAGCATCTTGCACATTCTTCTTACATGGCAGCCTTGTATTTTTATTTTATTTTGCAGCATGATGTACATCTGAGTGTTTCTGAATGAGGACCAATCCTGATTTATTACAAACAAGTTAGATTACATAATTCATTATAAACAAGTTACATTACATGGCTTCCTGTCCCCACCTCTTCCTACATTTCTGTCTGTTCATCAATGGCTGTGAAAGAAAATTGAATAGCTTTTTTAGCAAATGCAGCAGTTCCTTCCCTTTAGTGCAGACCTGCCTCTCCATGAAGACAATTGAGATCATCTTTATTTCCAAATTTGTCGTCCTAAATTGCATCCAACTACTGAAGGACTATTGATTGGAAGCCATTTTCCTTCTCACTGTCTCTGTCTTCCTGCTGAGACTTTACAAGACGCTGATGTGCTTCAATCATTTTGCTTGCGCCATTTATCTCCACCTACAGATATCATGGTGCCATTAACTCCAATCTGAACTCTTGACAGGGGTCCTTTGATGGGAGTGTATGATAAGAAAAAATTGACACAATGAGCAAATAAGCTTCTCTCTTAGCAACTGCTTTGCTTTATTACTTCCTAACTTCTACATTGTTTATCTAAAGCTCAAAGACCAAATAATCTATACATAAAAATTTATTAAACCTGTACTGTACCATTTTTCTTTAAGCAAGAATCCAAAGTGGAGTGTTTTCAGACATTTTAGAACTCGCTAAGTATGCCTAAAGGGACCAGGTGTGTATTGATGCTTATGTGATTTTTTTTTCATGGGAACTGCCATTCCCTCCCCCCTTCCCCATTTTCCCACTTGAGAGTATGTGCACATATGCTCCACATATGCATAGTGTTTGCCTCAGATTGGTGTGTGTGGGAGGGGATGAAGGTTGCATGTTTCCCAGCAATGACAAATGGCAGAGGCAGGTACAAAAATGCTGCTGTTTTGGGGCAGTCGGGGGGGGCTGGGGCCTGGTTGGCTTGGGGGAGATCCTTTGTGATAGTTGCTGATTCTATGGAAACATTCTATGAAGACCCAGAGGTCTTCACCACAACCACTTTCCACATCCAGTGTTTGAGGTATAAGTGAAGGACAGGGGATCTCAGTAGGATCCTTCACACTGTTTGGCCCTGGAAGAAAAGCCAGACTCTCTCCCCTTCCCTTCCCTTTCTCAACAAAGTGAAGGGGATGCTGGAGAGAGTGTTGTGGTGCTGGGGAAGAGTGCTGAGGATACTGTGGACAGCCAAAAACAAACAAAAGGGTCCTTGAACAGATCAAACCTGAACTATCCTTGGAAGCCAAGCTGATCAAGTTGAGGCTCCTGTACTTGAGCCACGTCAGGAGAAAGTACGACTCATTAGAAAAGATGTTACTGGGAAAGGTGAGGGGATGTAGAAAAGGATGCAGAAAGAGAGGAAGACCACTAACTACGTAGATGGATAGACTTAAGAGATTGTCGCACACAGAAAAACTAGCAGGAGAGACAAAGTATCTAAAGACAAAAATAGGTCTTATTGCATTTACCCATGCTTAGGGTGTAGGCAGCCCATATGCACCGGTGAGCCTATCTATACCTGGACTTCTCCCACTACTTTTTCAAGAATGGGAGAAGTCCAGGTTGTAGATGGGCTCCCCGGGTGGATATGGACATCCTACAGCCTGGGCATGGGTAAATGCGAGAAGACACATTTTTCTCTTTTAGATCCTGTATCTCTCCCGCCATTTTTTGTGTGTGCGATAATCTCCTCTAATAAGGAGTTCATAGGTATGAATTTACAGTATGTAAGCAGAGCAGTGGATGATAGGGAGTCTTGAAGATGTCTCATACACAGAGTTGCCTTGAGTTGGGATCAACTCAGGTGGTTAACAACAAACAACAAAATCCAACTGAAGTCAATGGAAAATAGACTTCAGAATGGATACATGTGGTGCTAGAGCAGGGGTAGGCAACCTTTTTGAGCCGGGGGCCGGGTTGCTGTCCCTCAGACAACTGGGGGGCCGAAGCCGGGGGGTGGAGCTTCCACCCCGGGGATGGGGCCACGTGCCGGGGCAGAGCCTCCACCACCTGGGGCGGAGCCTCCACCCTCTGGGGCCGGAGCTTCCACCCCCGGGGGTGGAGCTTCCACCCCCAGGGGCCAGGCCACCTCCTCTTTGCCGGCCCCTGACGGGGCCCCAGGCCCTGTCAGAGGCCGGGAAAGAGCCGGCGGGGACCGCCAGCGCTGGAGGCCTCCCCGTCTTTGCCAGCCCCTGACGCGATTTCGCCGCCATTTCCCCCCCAAAATGGCAGCGCCCAGAGCGGGGAAAAGCCACAACCGGCGGCGGCAGCGGCAGGAGGAGCCAGGGGCCGGCTCAAAGGCCTCCGCGGGCCGCATCCGGCCCGCGGGCCGGACGTTGCCGACTCCTGTGCTAGAGTGTGTAAAGAAGAGATAATGCAGAGGGTGTGGGCAAATAAGGTGGTATATAAGATACAAATGAATATGTAACAAATGAAGGATGTGACAGATATTTGAATCTTGAATAAAAATATTTTTAGGAAAAGTGCACATGCACACATGTGAGATTTTTTTTTAAAAAAAATAATTCCCAGGGATTGTAGCTCGTCTTGATCTGTGTAGCCAAGACAACACTGGATTTCCTGCTAATGAGAGATTCATGCACCCTGCTAGCACACACCCTTGCTCTGATTTTACACTTGATTGTAGCTTGCAAGACCAGTTCAGAATCAAACTAAATACACTAGTGTGACATGCCAGAGGCTGACTTAGGTCAACAATAAACTAAGCAGATTCCAGATTTAGTTTTGGTGAATCTGCAAAGAAAGAGTAATAAATGAGCTACAGTGATTTTTGTGCATCCTTCTTACGTACATTTAGCACACTGAGAGTTTGAGACCAAAGATGCATGTACATCCATAGTCTGTTTATGCAGCTGGGATTTCTGTATATTCCTGGTTCAGGAAATTTTCAGTGATGCCTTCTGGCATCCTTGTACTCCATAATAAGGACATTGTGACACTTTTCAACAGTCAGTGATAGGATACCTTCTTTCCTGCTCCCCTCTCTCCCATGTGCTCTTTGTGTTGGGAACTAGTTCATGGGAAGGATGGGGTTGTGACAGTGATGCCTTGAGACAGTGGTACTTTACAGACAGCTCGATGGCTGAATTAATCAGTCTATCCAAAGAATTAAAAGGCATATAAATAGTCAGAATAGAGTAGTTGCATTTCTACTGCTGCTCTTATCATCTGAATTATCTGAAAATAAATAAACTGGGTATGATGCTGTGGTCAGGAATACTAATACTAATATTACTAATAAAATTTATTTATATCCCACTCTTCTGAGTGTTTGAAACGGCTTACATTAAAATAAACCAATAAAATACAATATCAATACAATATCATATAATAACATTATAACCCTACCTCTCTTTAACCCTCCCATCAGTAATAATAAAGTATAATTAATATGATATAATACAACCATTAATAATTAAATAATTAACAATTATTGACAGTAACCAAAGCAGAGGCAACTAGATGTTCGTCAACAATCAGTCACAAATTGTTAGGGTATTGATCTTATTCTGGAAAGGCCTGCTGGAAGAGATGTGACTCGACTGCCTTTTTGAAGCAATCCAGACTAGTGATACATTGAATCTCCTCCAGCAGGCCATTCCATAGCTCACTACTAAAAGAGTACAGTAGTGATTTTCTTAAAAGTGAGATATTGATGCACAATTTCAAACAGTTCCAATGAAGAGAAAAGACAAGAGGTTTCTAAATAAACAGGAATGAGTGTCAAAAGAACTTTCAACTGAGCTAAGATTTCAAAGGGGCATGGAAAAAGGGGAAGATCAACAAAGAGGAATTCAAACAAATAGCCAGCACATGTAGAGAGAAAGTCAGAAAAACTGAAGTTCAGAACAAATTCAAGCTTGCTAGAGAGGGTACAAACAATAAAAAGGGCTTTTTTGGTTATATCCAAAGAACAAGGCCACTATGTGTAGAAAATAGAGAAATGGTAACAGAAGACAGAGAAAGGGGGAAGTAGTCAACACCTTCTTTGCCTCCATATTCTCCCAAAAGGAAAAGAGTGTTCAACCTGGGGAAAATGGAGCAGATAATGCAGCATAGGAAATGCAGCACTGAATAGGTAAAGAATACCTGACTACTCTAAATGAATTTCAAGTCTCCAGGTCCAGATGAACTACATCCAAGTGTATTAGAACTGGCAGAAGTAATCTCAGAACTACTGGCAATAATCATTGAAGTGAAACAGACAGCCTGGATGGAGCAGCACCGTGCTGCTCTTGTGCCATTTGTGCCAGGACTGCAACAACATGTGCCTAGTCCCAATCCAGGCTGCCAGTTCCTCTGGGATGGCGCTGCATTGGTACAGATTCCAGCCACATTTGGGGCATGCGTCATTTAAATGCCACGCCAGTGCAGCCTGAAGCCAAATCATTTTCCCCATGTGTTTCAGGCCTATGCCAACTGGAGTACAGAAGTTCCAGAAGATTGGAGGAGGGCAAATGTCCCATTCTTCAAAAGAGAAAAAAGGAGACCCAAACAATTACTGACCATTCATCCTGATATCATTATCAGGAAAGATTCTAGAGCAGACTATAAAACAGTCTGTAGGCATTTAGAGAGAAATGCCATAACTAAAAGTCAACATAGGTTTCTCAGAAACAAGTCATGCCAGACTAATCATCTCTGGACTTTAACGCAGAGGCCCTGGAATGGGCCTGTCGCGTTCTAAAAGGGAACGTGATGGGGATGGGAGGCGGCATTTACATCGCGTTCCAGATGTGTTCCCCAGGGCACGATTTTCAGGAATGAAGCATTTCTGAAAATCACCTGCTCTAGGATGCATCCAGAACATGATGGGAATGTCTGGCTGCAGCGGCAGCGTTCTCCCTGTGCGGTAAGATGCATTCTATGCCACCTCCCATCCTCATCACATCCCCTTTTAGAACGCGACAGGCCCATTCCAGGGCCTCTGCAATGAAGTCCAGAGATGAGATGTATGCTGTGGATATAGGTTATCTTGATTTCAGTAAGTCCTTTGACAAGGTCCTCCATTATATTCTTGGAAACAAGCTGGTAAAATGTGGGTTAGATAATGATACTGCTAGGTAGACTTGTAGTTGGTTGATCCCCAAAGGGTGCTTACCAATGGCTTCTCTTTGTTCTGGAAAGAAGATGCTAGTGAGGTATAAGGTTCTGTCCTGGGTCCAGTGCTATTCAATATATAAATGGCTTGGTCTATGGAATAGAGAACTTACTTATCAATTAGAAGATGTGGCTAATACCTCAGAGGATATGATAAAAATTCAAAATGACTTTAACAAATTAGAGAGCTGGGCCAAAACTGACAAAATTAATTTCAATAGGAAGAAATGTTATTTCAGTTTATGGAAAAAAAGTGATGGGATAGATGACACCTGGCCTGACAACAGTACACGTGAAAGGGATCTAGGAGTCCTAATAGACCACAAGCTCCTACCATCAATAGTATGATGTGACAGCTAAAAAAGCGAATGTGATTCTGTGCTGCATCAATAGAAGTATAGAATCGCATTAGCTTTTTTAACTGCCACATCATACTGTTGACGGTAGGTCCTATGTGGTCCTATGCCCTGTGAGGAGGGGCTTAGGGAGGTGTGTATATTTAGCCTGGAGAAGAAAAGGTTAAGGAATGACAAGATAGCCATGTTTAAACATTTTATAGCATGTCATATTGAAGAAGGAGCAGGCTTGTTTTCTGCTGCTGCAGAGACTAGGGAGTATATCACACAGAGGTTTTTTGGGGGGGTTGCGACTCAGATCCGACGTGACTGCGGGTCCAACGATGCAGATTCACGTCATAACATGAATGTGTTAGCAGACGAGATTCCTTTCGTGGTGCTTCCGCAGTGATTCCAAAGTGACTCCTCATTTTGATGAATTCGGGGGAAAAAGTGAATTCACAGAATTTGCATTCAAGCTCACTTTGATTTCACTCCAAATTGGTCTGGTGTGGAATGCAACTTTGCTTCCGTCCCGGTACACCCCTCCAAACCACCAAGGTCCCACATTTCCCATGATGCCGTGCTGCAATTTTGCCCCATTTGCTTCCGGTACTCCCCCCCCCCCCCCCCCCGCTTCCATTGCTGCTGAGGTGAAATGCGATTTCCCCAGTGGAAATGCTTGGGAAAGGGCAGAGAGCTACTGGGAAATGAATGTATTCACATTATAATGTGAACAGGAGACATGCTGGTGAGGAGGGGGAAAGCGGCCGTTTCCGATGCCACTGGGGAAGGCTGCTTGTGTGCATGGAAAAACGGACCATCTCTCCCATAGAAAAGGGTGCTTGTGTGCATGGAAAAACAGACCATCTCTCCCATAGAAAAGAGTGCTTGTGTGCATGGAAAAATGGACCATCTCTCCCATAGAAAAGAGTGCTTGTGTGCATGGAAAAATGGACCATCTCTCTCATAGAAAAGGGTGCTTGTGTGCATGGAAAAACGGACCATCTCTCCCAGAGAAAAAGTGCTAGCTTGGGTGCCACAGGGGACCTATCTCCCATAGAAAGGCTCCTTGTGTGACTGGAAAAAATGGACCATACATCCGAGAGAAAGAGTGCTAGCTTGGGTGCCAAGACGGACCCGATCTCCCAGAAAAAGAGTTCTAGTTTGGGTGCCAAGACAGACCCGATCTCCCCAAAAAGAGTTCTAGTTTGGGTGCCAAGACGGACCCGATCTCCCAAAAAAGAGTTCTAGTTTGGGTGCCAAGACAGACTCTAAAGTCCATAGAACATGAAGCAATCTTTCACGTGAGGCTAGCATTCAGATCCAAAGGATTTACTTCCAAGTAAACATGCAGCATCTAGACCGATTATTTTGCAGTGAATAATAACATTACAGGAAGAGATTCTTCCTAAACATTAGGAAGAACTTTTTGATGATAAGAGTTGTTCAGTAGTGGAATACACTGCACCAGAGTGTGGTGGTTTGGAAAATTTTAAATAGAGGCTGGGTAGCCATCTGTCAGGGGTGTTTTGATTGTGTTTTCCTGCATGACAGGGGGTTGGACTGGATGGCCCTTGAGGTCTCTTCCAACTCTATGATTCTATGTGTTCTGACTGGTGATGATAATTTCCGAATTGTTAACTCAGAAATTCAGATAAAAACATTTCTTTCTTTCTCTGAGATGAGCTAATACATCAATGATTTTTGGAATATTCAGTTCATGTGCTTGTTTATTCCCTATTGAAAGAACAGCTAGTCCTGAACATTTGATATGTGCAATAGAATTTCCAAAGTATGTCTTGCTTAACTAAGTTTTGAAAATGACCTTTCAGTTGTGGCCAGAGTAACAGGAATAAAAAGACAATAAAAATGCTGTAGTCATCCTGGAAGCTTGGCCAAAAAAAGAAAGAAAAAAATTTAACTTGCCAAATCAAGAACAGATGATATTGCTTTTATATTTACTTTGAACAATGAACAAAATGATATTAATTGACTTGAAAGGCTGTGTGAAATAACTTCTGGGTGGATATGTCTTTGCTAAAACTGCTGCTACTTCACTGAGATAGTAATCAGTGGTTCTACTCAAAAGTCAGATTGTGAGGTGATAAGACACTGAAAGGTTTTCCAGCAGATTCCACACCATTAAAGCAGTGCTCCAGTTGTGAAATCATGGTGTCAATGCTGACATTAAACACACTTCTTTGGAAACAGCTTTTCAGGATCTGTGAATTACTGATCAGTTGCTAATTCATCAAACTGGCAAGTTAACAATAGTTATTATTAATTTTCTTTTTTCTTTTTTTGCTGAAGGTCATCCATAGCCTTTTGTGTAGTAAAATGGGTATAGCTCTTCCTTGCCTTCTTGAAATGATTTACAGAGCATTTCATCTTGCCTAGTGATGGCATGACAGTTTTTGAGGTAGTGTAAAAATCTTGGTCAACTGTTTAGAGCAATTGTGAAAGTGGATCAACTGTATTGTGAATTTTGCTTTGATACACAGTGAGTAAAATGATGTGAAGCTTTTCTAAACCATTCTTCAGACTTTCAGCCATTGCCTTCTTCACCAAATGGCATAATGTTAGATTTGTCAGTGCACTGAAAAGGTAAGTATAGGAAAAAGCAATATGCTCAAGGACCTGAATTCAATAATTTTCTTCTTTTCTTACTGAAGCTTCCAACATATCACTATTGATTCCATACTTGTGAGCTACACATGCTTCAGTGATTATTGGTATGTTGTTACTCTAGTATTCAAAGGATGCCAGTCATCACATCCAGCAATAAAAGATCCTTCCCCCCAAAAACCACAAAGGTTTCCATTAGATTATGTTGGCTGAGGGTGAGTAACACACCTAATCATGTTTAACCTTATGGGCTGCATGTTTATTTTGGTCCCACATTTTGTTATGTCACTGTAGCTTTAAAAAAACACACCTCAGTTTAGTTTTTGGACAACATGGAAATGGTTGACAATGACTATGCATGTTGTGCTTTTTCAGTGTCAACTGAAGAGTTGAAAAACTGAAGAAATGCTACAAAAATTGGCATACAATCAACCCCACTCGCTCCATTGTTGGAAAAGAATATGGGGCCTCGTTCTAACTAGGGTTTAAATTGGATTGTGATTTGAAAAGATCTGTAGTTCCCTAGATTTTGTGGGTTTTTCGGGCTATGTGGCTATGTTCTAGCAGAGTTTCTTTCTGATGTTTCGCCAGCATCTGTGGCTGGCATCTTCAGAGAAGATTCTCTGAAGATGCCAGCCACAGATACTGGCGAAACGTCAGAAAGAAACTCTGCTAGAATATGGCCACATAGCCCGAAAAACCCACAAAAAACTATGGATGCCGGCCATGAAAGCCTTCGACTTTACTCTGTAGTTCCCACTTAATTCGAATTGCTGCAGCGATTTGGAAAGTGGGGCCATGATTTTTACCCATTTAACTCGTGTCAAAAAGATGCTGGTAAAATGGGATGTTTGGGGGGATTACTTGATTTATTTGGAAATAAATCGATTCAGTCCAGTGGGATTCGAATCCTGATGGTTTCCACTGGCAGCAACTTCCCCAGTCTCCTGGCCATACCTCCATACATCCTCAGTCCCCCATCCTCCCAGCCTGCCTCTCTCCTTCCACCCTGGCCTCTCCTCTGCCCCCGGCCTACCAATATGGCCGGGAGGATGGAGGGAGGCATGGTGGGGAAGCTGTGGCTGTCACTTCCTGCACCAGTTCTTGAAACTGGTGCAAGCATAGTGAGAACCATAGTGAGAACCACTATGTTTACTGAACCGGTTTCAGGAATCAATTCAGGAATCGAATCAAGAGGTAAGTAGGAATTAGGCCATGAATTCCCTCCTGTTTATCTCCTGACTCATATCCAACAATTTTTGAGCAGCCAAGCTGGGATGTAGTAAATAGGATGGAGTCAGCTCATTCCATAATCCTTGAAGTCCTACTTGGTTGAGGAATATGAAATATTAAAGCCACACTGGGGAATGATGAAGTGTGGAGGCTAAGAATGGCAATGGAAAGCTCAAATGTGGCTCAGGCCATTGAAGAGCAATACAGAACAGGACAAACTCATCAGAGCTAGAGAACTGGAAAGATACATGCCAGCTAGTTTCACAGAGGTTTTTACTCCTTGGTTTCCTCCTCCTCACAAATGATAAAGAACCATTTTCAAGTCACACCAACTAATCTAGATCCTAAATTACATGTAGACATTAATGCAAGACATTTACTATCTGTCACATCGGCCATGGGTACAGTTCAGGAGAATGTAGTGTGATAGAGGACAATCAGAGTGATGGAGTAGATGGGTGGAGTTTCTGCTGACTGTTGGGGTTGATTGAGGGGTGCGTGCGGTGGAGACAGGAAAAAAGAGTGGGGGCCATGCAGCCCATCCTTGCACTTTACTATCTAGTTCATTCTTATGAATCTACTGTAAATCACTTCTCTTTGCAGAAGCTTTGTACAGAAGCAGAAAGCATAAGTTCAACCATATTTATGTCCCTCTCACCTGTTGAGTGAATTGCTTGTCAGAGTCTGGAAACATTAAGCTTGTGGACTGCCAGATTCCCCCAGCCTGCATGGACACCATGATGGCAGGGCAATTCTGGGGGATGTAGTTAAAAACAGAATTTTGCCAAGGGGTGGAATAAACTTATACCTGAACTTTGAAACTAGGCTTCAAGTTGCGTGCTCTCTCTCTCTGCTAAGATCAACAGCTGTGCTGCTATAATTAGTTTTTCATATGGCATTACAGCACTATAGGATTGGGATGCTTGCAGCAGGATTTCAGAATGATTAGCTCTGTTGAAACAGGATACTATGTATTTTTGTTGTTTGTTGTTATTAGCTGCTTTTGAGTTGACTTCAAGTCATGGTGACTCCATGGATGAGACACCTCCAAGTCCCCCTGCCCTCCACTGCTCTACTCAGGTCCTTCAGGCACAGAAGGTACTTCCTTCCATTGTATTCCCCATCACCATGTATGGATGTGAGAGTTGGACAGTGAAGAACAGTAGAATTGCACAGAATCATTGTCAAGGATTGATGGATGGATATCCTCAACAGGGTCGGATGGATAGGCCCGCCGGAAGAGCTCCGTCTTGACTGCCTTCTTAAAAGCGTCCATGGTGGTAATAAGACGGATCTCTTCCGACAGGCCATTCCACAATTTAGGGGCAGCGGCAGTAAAAGTTCTTTGGGAAATCATAGCCAATCTAGTCATTTATATTTCCAATAGATTCTTCCCAGTTGTTCTGAAAATGCAGGGTGGATTATGTAGGGAGAGGCATTCCCGCAAGTAACTCAGGCCAAAGCCATGTAAGGCTTTAAAGGTAATACCCAACACCTTGTACTGTGCCCAGAAGCTGATTGGCAACCAGTGAAGTGATTTTAATACAGGTGTTATGTGGTCAGATCTGGAAGTACCAGTAACCAATCTGGCTGCCATATTTTGGACCCACTGAAGCTTCCGAACTTGGCACAAGGGTAGCCCCATGTAGAGTGTCTAACCAAAATCAAGATGAGAGGTTACCAGTCCATGTACCACTGCTTCCCTTTGCTCCAAGCAAGGGCACAGCTGGTGTATCAACCAAAGTTCCAAGCACTCCTGGCCATCACATCAACTTGAGATGACAACTGTAAGGATGAGTCCAGGAGTACTCCTAAGCTGCAAACTTTGTCCTTTAGGAGAAGTGTGACCCCTCCCAGGACAGGTTGACAAATTTCCCTGCCTGGCCTGGGGTTCCTATCGCTAGTACCTCTGTTTTCTCTGGATTTAGCCTGAGTTTGTTTTCCCTCATCCAGCCCATTACCGACCTGAGGCAGGCATTCAGAGGAGAGATGCCATCCTTAGTCGCTGCAGCAGTCGGAGACATAGAGAATCATATTTGGGTGTCATCAGCGTACTGATAACACCATGCCCCATGTCTCCGGATGATCGCACCCAGCATGGGGGACAGGATGGCGCCCTGAGGGACACCAGATGTCAGCTCTCTTTTAGAAGAGCAGCTGTCCCCCATCATCACCATCTGGAATTTGCCTGAGAGGTGGGAACAAAGCCACTGGAGTGCAGTGCCCCCACTACCTAACTCCCTCAGGCATTCCAGAAGGATACCATGTTTGATGGTATGGAAGGCCGCTGAAATGTCCAAAAGCACCAACAGGTTCACACTTCCCCTGTCGATGCCCAGATGGAGATCATCGACTAAGGCGACCAAGGCAGTCTCAAGTCCATATCCACTGCGTATGACCATACCCTTTCTCACCTCCTCAAGGTAAACATTCTCTTGGCACTCTTAGGCTGGCTACGTGATCCTTGTGTTTTCTGCTTTGCTGTTTGTGCAACAAGGGTGAATTAGATAGAGCATTAATTATTTCAGGCCTAACACATTTTTTTCAACAATCATCATCATCTACCTCCTCCTTATTTGTAATTCCTGAATAAGTAATCTGAAAAACCAAAAGCTTCCACCATATATGAGAGAAATGAGGAACAGAACAGGATCTCAGCTATGGCTGAATGGCTTTTTAAAGACTAATCAAAAGACCATGGTTGAATCCAGTGGCATCATTAAGGGAGTGGGGGGTTGCAAACCACACCAGGTGACACTCTAAAGGGGGGGGGGTGACACGAGTTCTCCTCACACACCTACCTTTTGGCAGAAACACATCTGCTTCCCTTTAAATGCTTCAAGAGATGGGGTGGATGGGGTGAAGCTCAGTGGGAGGAGAAAAGGGAAGCCCCAGTATATTTTAAAATTAAAATTGCAAATTTCAAAATTTTAATTTTTAAAATCTTTTTGAAATTTTATTTTTTTATTCTTTTAAAATTTTATTCTAAAACATCACATTTTAACCAAATATTCACTATGCATATGCAAATACATTTAGGTTGTGCATATGATATTAAAATTTGAAGGTATAATTTTAATTTTGCTACTTGATTATGGCACAACTATTAGGATTACATTCAGTGGCATATTGGAATTGCAATTTATGAGTAACATTAGTGCAAAAAAAAAAAAAGCATTACTAAGGATTCGGTATGGTGTGAAATGGGAAGAAGTCAATGAGTTACTGCATTGGGTGACACCAACCTGAGTGCCACTGGCTCTCATCCACATGGCCAGTGGGGGGGCATTTTAGGAGCAGAAGTCAAAAAGGAGCATTTCCAAAGTCTATAGCAGCACCGGGAATCTTTTTGCCTTCCAGGTGCTGTTGGATTGCAATTCTAGCATTTGTCACCAATGACTATATTGGACACGACTGATGGATCTTGCAGTCAAAGATCTGGAGGATCAAATTATTTCTACCCATGCTCTGAAATGTGGTGCTCTAGCACCAAAAGCCCATTTCTATATACCTCTACCCCCCCCCCCCCCCCCCTTCTTCCTTTTTTTTAACCCCACCCCCTTTTTCTTTACCACTTTCTGTCAATTTCCTCTTCCACCCTACCATACTCCATCTTTGTTCTTTAAAAATTGCTGCCACGTTCTCTTCGGTGCATTGGAAATTTACTGGGAAAAAATGCATTACTGCACAGTAGGGAGAGGATCACACTTAGTAGGGATGGGAAATACACTGGTACGTGCCCCAACATGGCAGAACACTCTGTTATAATAATGTCCATGAACCTGTCTATATGTCCTGTCACATAGTGGCTTATGAAGAACATCCAAATTTCATTTGAGTCCTTTCTGACGCTTGTATTCCCACATTGCAGTTTCTTTGATCTCCTTTTGCCTTTTGATTTTATCAAAACTGAATAGTAAATACAGTCAGCCTTCTTTATCCACAGATTCTACATCCATGGATTTCACCATCCAGAGCTTGAAAACACACACACACACACACACACACACACACACACACAACCCATCCAAAAAGCAACCCTTGATTTTTGTCATTTTATATAAAGGACACCATTTTACTATACCATTGCATATAATGGGACGTGAGCATGCACAGATTGTGGTATCTACATGGGGTCCTGGAACCAAACCTCAGCAGATTCCAAGGGCCCACTGTAATATGGACTTTTATCACAAACTTAAAACTAAATGTTAAGAAAATATAGTAAGCCAACTTGAGTCCCAATTTTGCAAGAAAGGTGGACAAGATCATCATCATCATCATCACCACCTTGAATATCCATATTTTTGGCCTTTGGCTTTTACATTCACCATACAAAGGTTACAAAGCTGGAATAAAATTGATGATTTGATTACTTCAAAACAGTATGATAAAAGTAAGTGGGTTTTTTCTGGACCTAAATTTTCATGGATATCAGGAACATTAAGAATCATTACTCATATTGCTCTGCTTTTACCATGCTGTGTTAAAAGACCAATAAGAAAATGTTTATAAAATGTTGTAGGTGTCAGAAGTTGCCAAAAATAATCGAGGAGAACAGAAATATTTGAATAGCTTTTTTAAAATTCAGTTCAGAGAACGACAGCAACAAATACTACTGTCTTTCAGTAATTTGCCCTTGAGCCTGCCACAAAATAAATTCAGACCACATATACACAACATGGACATTTTCAGGATCATGCTTTGAGTGTCTGTGTACATGTGTGCACACAGGTGTATCTGCAAATGGTTTCTTACTGATAAAATGCAGTGGAAATTGGCATTCAAAAGATGTTGTGAAGATTCCCCACTGCTAGAAGGATCACCCAGAAAATACATATTTTAATGTACTTTAATAATTATTCTGCATGATAGATTTCGTATCTTCAGGGATACATAACCTGATGTGCATTTCTGGCTGGATATTTATTTATTTAGTGAATTTCTACATGGGCTTTCTGCCAGTTAATTTGAGGCAGTGTATATGATCTCTTCTACCTATTTTGTCCTTAGAACTACTCTGCGAGGTGTGTCATGTTGACCCATTCTCACCCAATGAGTTTCATGGCTCAGCAGGAACAAGAGTCTAGACCTTCAACTGAATACCCTAACCATTACACCACGCTTGCACTCAGATCCATAAAGTTGTAGATTTTTATCACAATCCATAGAATTGTGGTCCATGTCTCTCTATGTTTTCAAGTAGGATCACAGAACATGCAAATCACTAATCAGAACAATGACTGAGGCTCTGCCTGGGTATGAAACCCATGTGGTTGGTGTGTGTGTGTGTGTGTGTGTGTGTGTGTGTGTGTGTGTAGGGATAACAGCTGCCACTGACCAGGAGAACTTAGATGGAGGGATGTTTGCTGGTTTGGAGTATAGGAAAGAGAGGCAGTGTGGCACTTACTGGTCTGACTATTTGAACCAGGACACAGGGAGTCAAAATCATTAATTTCTGCTCAGCTATGGAAATCCAGTGGTTGACATTTGATGAGTGACACACTCTCAGCCTAAGAGGAAGGCAATAGCAAACCTCTTCCAAAGAAATCTTGCCAAGAAAACCCTATGATAGGGTTATCATAAAATGGATTTAACTTGACAGCACATAACACAAATGAAAAGGAAAGTATCTTCAACCCTGTACATAAATAAACAATCTCTTTTCAGTGTGATTTCACAGTAATCAGTAGTGTAATTCCTAATACAGGAAGCTAAAGACAAGCTAGAATAGCAGGGCATGATAGAAAATCCTCTGTAGAAAAGCTTGTTCTTTTGGTTTGCTTTCAGAATGGGAGATAATGGTGTGCACACAGGTGAGAGTCACAAGACAATTGCACTCAGAGCAGTGCCTATGAAGTCTAGCTAGGATGAAGTGGAATGGGGAACCCAAGACAGAAACAGTTAAGAAGGCAAAAAACAAAAACAAAAAAACAAAACCCTGCCTCTGAACTTCTCTGAGCCGGTGGGTGGCCACAACAGTGAAAATGACATATTTCTACTCTGTCATTTCCAAGAGAATGACATGACAAGGTAAAATGCCTGTTTTCATATTAATGTTTATTTTGCTATTGTTATTATTATTGTACACCTTCAAGTCAGTTATAAGTTATGGCGACACGAAAGTGAACTTGTTATGGGGTTTTCTTGGCAAAATTTGTTAAGAGGGGGTTGCCTTTGCCTTCTTCTGAGGTTGAGAGAATGTGACTTGCCCAAGCTCGCCCAGTGGATTTCCATGGCTGAGTGGGGATTTGAAACCTGATCTACAGAGTCATTGTTCAATGCTCAAACCACTACACTATTCTGTCCTTCTGATCTATACACTCAGTGCATAGATTTTTCTAAATACTGCAGCATATTTTCCTAAATATACTGCAGAATAGCATTAGGGAACAAACATCCCCTGAGTCTGTTTTGGGGTGGATGACATTGGGGTCGTAGATTACAACTCCTGTAACCCTTCAACATTGGCTATTCTGGTTAAGGTGGATGGGAGTTGTAGTCCAGAGAGATCTGGCAGACCGCAGAGCCAAAGTAGGCATGGAAGAAACCATAGACATGTCTCAAAATGTTCAATTTTTTTTTTTTTTTTTTTGCTGAACTTTACTACCAATAGACAATCAATTTTTTTAGTATTCTGGGACATGTTTCCTTCTGCATTTCTCTTCTGCAGATTGCATTGGATGCTTCCCAATTTTTATTTCTTCTCTATTAGGGATGGGCAAAGAATGGTCCTCCAAATATTGTTACACTGCAACTTTAAGCATCTCTAACAAACACAGTCAGTGGTGAGGAATCATGGGAACTATGATACAACAGAATCTGGAGAGTTGTGATTAATCTGTTCAGATTAAAGGGACAAGTGTCACATTATCTTTTGTGTTATATGTACTACCTACCATATGTATTGTAGTTGTAATCACAATGTTTTATTCTTTCTTCCAAGTGTTTATTTGTTATGCAGGGACATTTGACCAAAATTAATGAATAGTTCAGAACAGAGTGGTCAGGGTCAAATTGATCAGCATCTCTGCAGCAGTGAGAGGCCAGTTTCTTCTATGACACCCTCCCTGCTGATAATTATGTTCTAATGGGGACAAAATTTAAGATCTACTCCATCTCTTTTTGAAATATATGTTTAATCCTGTTTTTACTGTATTTTTTTTAAAAAACTAGTTTTTAAAAATGTATTTCAAATGTATTTACCTTCAAGTCACCTGTCAACTTATGGTGACCCCATGAATTTCCTAAGGTTTTCTCAGGCAAGACTCAGAGGTGGTTTTGCCAGTTCTCTCTCTGAAAGATAACCTATAGCACCTGGTAAGTCATTGGATGTCTCCCATCCAAGTACTTAACAAAGCTGACTCTGCTCAGCTTCCAGGGTCAGATGGGATTTGGTACTTTTGGGGTATTAGTTCACCAGATTTTTTAAAAAAATATTCACATGTCTAATTGTACAATTGCATATATTACAAGAAACTGATAGAAAGCTGTAAGATTTCATTAAAAAGAAATGGCATTTATAGCCCTTTTGTTTGTTCAGGAAAAAACAACAGTAAAAACATATCTTGTGTTTCTCCAGAGCTTTTCTGTCACCCAGGCTGTTCTATGATACATCTTTAATAAGTATCTTGGACAAGACATTTATTTTAAAAAGCTTTTAGTAGAAAATCTATTAGCAGCACATCAAATAAAGTCATGTGGGAAATTAGTTATTTTATATTCATATTAGCTAGTACAGTGTCAAACCCCTGTGATTTTTCCCATTACTCTTTGGCTAGAAAATTAATATTTCTTACAAGTATAATTCTCTACAAAATAACATGTGTTTAGAGTTGAATTAAAACACAAGAAGCATCTGTTTCCATTTTTCTTTCTAATAGATATATATTATTTTTGTGAAAGTGGTGACATAGAAATACTGTACCCTTAAGACACCCAAAACTACACTCAAGACAAATTAGTTGTTGTTGTGTACCTTCAAGTCATTTCTGACTTCTGTTGACCCTAAGGTGAACCTATCATGTGGTTTTCATGGCAAGAGTTGTTCAGAGGAAGTTTGCCATTGCCATCCTCTGAGGACGAGAGCCTATCAGTTCAAGGCCATCAGATGGGCTTCATGGGCAAGCTGGAAAGTGAACCCTGGTCTTCAGAGTCGTAGTCCAATGTTCAAACCACTACACCAGGCTGGCTCAGAAGACAAATTTGATCCCAAAATGCAGAGTGGTATGACTGAAACAGTGTAAGCATTCTGTTTCCTAATTCAGTTTGTGCATACATTTCTTCTTAAGAAGATCCAAGTTCCTCATTCTTATTGTTGCTGTTGTGTGCAGCAGCATTTCCAGTTTATGGTGACCCTAAAATGATGGGGGTTTTGTGGCAATATTTGTTCAGAGGAGATTTACCATTGCCTTTCCCTGAGGCTGAGGGCATGTGTCCAATGGGTTTCATGGCCAAGCAGGGAATTGAACCCTGGTCTCCACAGTCAAAGTCTAACATTCAAACCACAGTTGGCCCTCCTTATCCATGGATTTTTTTATACATGGATTTGAGCATACATGGCTTGAAAATACAGTATTCCAAAAAAAGTATAAATTTCAAATAGCAAACCTTGATTTTCCCTTGTATATATGGGACACCATTTGTTGTGCCATTATATTTAATGGGACTTGAGCATCCACGGATTTTGGTATCCACAGAGGGTCTTGGAAACAAACCCCAGTGGTTAACAAGAACCCACTGCACTTTGCCACGCTGGTCCTTATTCGTTATGTAGAAAAACGTCTCACTCAGTTTCCCACCTAAACTTATCAAAACTCTTGTTTTTCTTCATAGCATTGGCCAGGATCCAGCAAGATACATCTACTGACAGACATTTTTTGTCTCAGAAATCATAATCTTGTGTAGTCTCACTTGAAACCACTCCAGAGCCAGTTGCTGAGAGACTGCAAGAGAGACAGAAAGTACAGAAGCTTCAGTCATAGTGGTACTTTTCAGCATGGCATTGTATTTCAGCCATTGACCTATTATTAGGGCTGTAGAGTTGGAATCATTGTGTTTAGAGTTGGAAGCAATCTTGGGTAGAATCATATTCAGTAGAAATGTACCAACTCCAGATTCAAAATAAAACTTATTAAATGCCTAGTTTGCTACATACCTGTATTTACTTTCATAGGAATTTAGGGAAAAAAATTCTTCAGAAATGTTAATCAGATAAATATATTTTATGTGTTATGATGTTGGTGATTAAATGCCTTATGCTATCATTTTACTACAGTTAATTTGTTATTATTGCAGGTCGAGTCTTCCTTAACTGGAATTCCAAAATCTAAAATATTCCAAAACCCCAAACCTTTTTAACAGTTGGCCTAGGTAGTGAACCATAAATGAATTTTGTGTTTCTTGGCTCCCATATCCAAGCTCTCTCATTATGTACGCACTGTATATGCAAATACAGGTATTTAAAAAACAAACAAATCAATAATCCAAAATCCAAGGCAGTTTTGGTCTCAAGCATTTTGGATCACAGATACTCAACTTGTAATTAATATGCATTTGACATTTATGAAGGAATTGGACAGTAGAAAACAGGAGTTAGAGTCAAATATTTGGTATACTTACTCCACAGCCCTATTTCCAGCATACAGCCAAAATACCCCACTGTACTTTTTTTTTTTTTAATGATGGGGAGTAATAAGAATTGGAATCCTGCACCTAAACTTGGCTAGGTTTTTAGAGGGCAGTAAATTGTTCAAATCAAATGGAATCTGCACAAACTCTTGCAGTGTACAATGTCTCTGTCCAATATTCCAGTTAGCTCATATGCCATTTCACACACCATCGCTCCGATACACAATATTCTGTGGCCACTGAGCATGCTTTCATTAGGATGCTCCCAGGTGCTATTCAAGACCTGTAGAACCTCCAGTGAAGCAAATTCTGTCATCACCCTCCATTTTATGGCTCCCCCCCCCCCGGTGCAACAACAGTATCCAGATATCATGACAGTGCATCCTGGAAAACTGACTCATAATTCTGATGGATTAGAGCTTCTGGTTCAGATATCATGAAAAGCAAACCATGGACAGAGTTTTTGGCTTGTTAAACTGCTCCTGGTAGATGAAAATGCCAAATGGGAGGGATTGAGCAAAATGCAGCAGCATACTTGCTCACTCATGATAAACTAGATTAAAAAAATAATGGTGTGAGGACTGGGCCACTATATAGTCCCTTCTCTAAGAAAATGAGAGAAAGAAAAGAAAAGGTAATCAGGGTAGAGAGGAACTGTCAAAATATCAGCAATACCAAAGCAAGATATTGTTGAGAGGTACCAGAAAAGCAGATACTGTTTTTGTAGAATTAAAGGTAGTTTAAGTCCAAGAATAAGGCTGTGAATATAAAAATGCTCCAGTCTGATTCACACTGTTCTCTTCCTAATCAGTAGTGAACATTATTCTATGTTTGAATTCATTGCAGCAGATAATTCTGTCATTGTCAAAGATACCTTCTGAAAGTCTGGCTTAAATCTTTGCATCACTTTCTCTGTTTTTTTCTCTGTGTCTTTTTTACTTTAATTGCAGCTGATTCTAGATAAAAAGCACAGACATCTCTGAAGATGCCAGACACAGATGCTGGCAAAACATCAGGAAGACACTGTTTGAGAACATGGCCACATAGCCCGTAAAACCCACAAAAAACTATTTTTGTACTGTCATTCTTAGTCCCATTCTAGTCAGATAAGTAGTCTAATGGTCTCTTCTCTAAAAGAACTTCTGGTGTGCAGTTTTTGTTAAGACATTGCCTTCAGCTTAAGCCAGTATTTAACTGCTGCCTTTGATAAGTCTGGCTAGAAAATTCTGCATTATTCTCATTGCTTTTTGTCTGTGTTCCCTAAAATATAACCAGAGGATGTGCAACAACACTGTATGACTCCATCACTGTTCAGATCTGGAGCAGCAGTGGGGGATCCATATGAATATTTATGCATAACACCTTTTAGTATATGAGTGTCTGGCACTCTGGTTGCTGTTTCCCCATGGCTAGATACTGAACAACACAGATAACACCTGAAAGGTGCAATCAGGAGACATGATGGGTGAAGCTGAATCTAAGCTTGGAAAGATTCTTTTCTGGAGATTATGGAAGTTGAAGCCAAAAAAGGTCATGTTTCCAAGCTATGAAGGAAATTTCCTACACAGGATCTGTCTGCTCAATGGGACTTCATCCATCTGGCATTGCTAATGTGTAGTGTCCATCTGTGGGGAAGTGCATACATGCTAAAGAAAGCACACCTTTTTAAAATCAGCTAATGACAGTCAGGTCTTGTGCAGGACTACCTAACGTAGCAATCAAATGACAGATTGGATTTGTGGAGGCAATAGCTAAAATTTCCAACCAATCTTCAACTGAGGATAGTTCTCAGTGTAATAATCTCTTGTGGTTACCATGGATGACATTTGCTGGGTCTAAATCCAGCCTGACACCTGTGGTTTCATAATTTTGAAAACAAGATTGGAAAACAATATTCTGAGTAATAATCCTCATTTCACCCAGACTACACTCTTATAAAAAATAGAGCAGTTTTATCTAATTATCTAATGCTGCTTGTTGTATGGCAGACACACTTTTCAGTATTGCTCAGCTAAAGTATTTCACAGCATCCATGTGCCCTTTTCATCTTTAGTTTACTTCACCACCTGCATGCCTCATTAGCTAGATGCCTCTGGCATAAATAGTTCAAGTAAGCAGTGCCACTATATGACACACACACACACCTATACTGAACTAAAATGACAATAGGTACATTTGAGTGTGTACTATGATCTGAAATCATTATGGGCATAATGAAGTCAAAGTTGGTCCCATTTATTAAGTTAGGTAATCAATCAATCAATAAGTATTGGGAGATTTTAGCTGTATATGCACAGCAGAAATAATCCAGTTTGAGACCAGTTTAACTGCCATGCCATGCTCTGGTGCTGCAACAAATTACATTTCCTAGAATTCCATTGCATTGAGCCATGGCAGTTAAAGTGGTGTCAAACCAGATCATTTCTGCAGTGCGGATGCAGCCATGGTCTGTGAGATGGAAAAGGAGGATGCCTGGTCACCTTGACTGCTATACAGTATAGGTCTGTCCCTGGGCTTTCTACTCCACCAAATGTTTTACATCAACACCACCAAAAGTTTTCCTGATGCAAAAGTGTGATGGTTTCTTGAGAAATTTTGCTACCTTTTCTGCCTGCAAAGAGGCTTGTGGCCTCACAAAGGATCATACATATTGGATTGCAAAGGAAGTACCTTTTTCTGTTGCAAACTGATGTTAAATTTCCTGGATTTTGAGAATCTCCCAGTTGCCACATGGCCAGAAACAGGAGGTGCCAGCCTGCAAGAAATACCCCTCAATACCATCAGAACCGAGAACAAAAACAGCAAAAATGCAGGACTAGGACTAACACTTTCCATATTTTTCCTCCTCTATGGTTTTTAACACCTTGCCTGATGAAGAAACCAGTGGAGCATCGAAAGCTTGCAACATATATTGTGCATTTCGGTTGGTCCAATCAGGGTATCACAGTTTGGCGGATTTGGGAAGTTATTGGCTTTGCATATGAGGAGTTAGGCTCAAGTCTAGCTTTCAGCTCATCTCAAAGGTGCTGCAAGAGCACCTTTGCCGACTGAGATCCCAAATGCACTGCAGAAATAATCCACTTTGAGACTGCTTTAACTGCCTTCACTCAGTGCTAGGGAATTCCCCACTGCCATTCCCTTTTCCTTTTGTGTCTTGTCATTTTTTAGATTGTTCTTGGAACACATCATGAGAAGGAAGGACTCACTGGAAAAGACAGTAATGCTGGGAAAGGTGGAGGGAAGTAGGAAGAGAGGTAGGCCACATGCCAGATGGATGGACTCTATAGGTCATGGGTTTTATGGAATTGCAGGAATTAAGCAGAGCAGTGGAGGACAGAGGGTCTTGGAGATGTCTCATCCATAGGGTCGCCATGAGTCGAGATCGACTTGAGGGCATGAGAGCTTTTTAGCTGAAGAGCGGATTATAAATACTCTAAACAAACAAACAAATAAATTTGGAGAACTGCATTTTTGTACTTGGTCTTGTAGCACCTTTGAGAGTCACTGAAAGAAAGGAGTTGGCAGCAGGAGCTTTCCAAGACTTCGGCCTCCTTCCTCAGATGCAGGTAGTTTTGTGAGGTGCTGAGCCTTCTCTGTCAGAGAGCTCTGGGGCCACAACAAAGTACAAAGCCCAGGATCCCATAACATGGAGCTGTGTCAAACTGCATGATTTCTGCAGTGCAGATGCGGCTGAGGGGAAGAGCATCTATACATGATTTGTTATTTTAGGAAGGAGGGAGGGTAGAATTTGGGGTTATTGAATATTGTTGTTTTCTTATGTATCAGACTTTTTACTGTAAACCGCCTCAATCCTAATCAGAGTAGGTGGGATATAAATAAAAGTTGTTGTTGTTATTATTATTATGGAGCCAGGGCAGTTAAAGCAGTGTAATTTCTGCAGGGCAGAGGCAGCTAAGGGGAAGAGCATCCACAGGTACTGCCTTGAGGTACCCAAAGCCCAGGATCCCATAACATGGAGCCAGGACAGTCAAAGCGGTGTCAAAGTGCATGATTTCTGCAGTGCAGATGCAGCCAAGGGGAAGAGCAACCGCAGGCACTATCTTGAGGTACACAAAGCCCAGGATCTTTCTGATGATTCCTGCACTGAGTATTGGACTCCAGGCCACCTTTTCTAAGCTCAGCCTGTTTCTCCATTAAGCAGAGAGGCTGCATTCCTGGAGCATGCGCTTGTCTACATTTTTGGCAAGGGGAAAAAACACACACACCCTCCCATTGTGGGGGCGGAGCTACATGACGTAACCCTCTGGTAGCCCCGCCCCCAGAGTGACTGGGCAGAAGCCCGGCCCGAGTGGGGGAGGGAGGCTCCAGTCCGGAGGAGGCCCTGGAGGTGGGTGCAAGGGATGGGGAGCAAGGCAGGCTCAGAGGGGGCAGGGGGGCAGCCCAGGAGGGGGACCCTTCGCCCTTCTGTCCTGGGAGGGAGGGCCTCTCAGTCCTCGGGGGTTGTGGGTCAAGCCAGGCAAAGGAGGGAGCACCCAGAGCCCTAGCATTCAAAGGGATGATGCCTCAGCATCCCAGCTGGGACTGGGGTCCCCAAGCAGATGGGTTGGTTGCAGGGCCAGCTTTTGTGTCTATATGGGAGGGAGGAGGGGGATGAAAGAAAGGCACTCTGCACATGCACCCAAGCACGTGTTGCTTAAAACTTGCTAACTGCCGACAGGTTTCCTTGGTTGTTCACTGCCTTCGAGTCAATCTCGAGTCATGGAGACTCTATGGATGAGACATCTCCAAGACCCTCGGTCCTCCACTGCTCTGCTTAGTTCCTGCAACCTATAAAAGCCGTGACTTCCTTCACAGACTCCATCCATCTGCCAGGTGGCCTTCCTCTCTTCCTACTTCCCTCCACTTTCCCCAGCATTATTCTCTTTTCCATTGAATCCTACCTTCTCATGATGTGTCTGAAGTATGACAGCCTCAGTTTGGTCATAGACTACTACAGTTGGAAGAGACCCCAAGGGCCATCCAGCCCAGCCCCATTCTGCCATTCAGGAACTCTCAATCAAAGCATCCCCAATAGATGGCCATCCAGCCTCTGTTTAAAGACTTCCAAGGAGGGAGATTGCACCACTCTCCGAGGAAGGAGTGTGTGCCACTGTCAAACAGCCCTTACTCATATTGGCTTCCAGGAAGGTTTCCGGCTTGATCTGCTCTAGGACCCATTTATTTGCCCTTTTGGCTGTCCATGGGATCCTCAGCGCTCTTCTCCAGAACCTCATCTCAGATGAATGGATTTTCTTCCTATCCTCTTTCTTAACTGTCCAGCTCTCACATCCATACATGGGAATAGGGAATACAAAAGGAGGACAGCAGCATCCTGGTCCTCTTGCCGATGGATTCAGAGCTATAGCCGTGTTAGTCTATACTTAGGGAGAGACTTGGCAGCACCTTTGAGACTGACTGAAAGAAAGTAGTTGGCAGCAGGAGCTTTCCTAGACTTCAGTCTACTTCCTCAGATGCTTTTGTCCAAAGACTGAAGTCTAGGAAAGCTCCTGCTGCCAACTTCTTTCTTTTACTTAGTCTCAAAAGTGCTACAAGATCTCTCTCTGCGTACGTGGTGATAAAGATTATTACATGTGTGTGTGGGCAGTGAAGTTTCTTTAGTGTGATGGGAAAAGGCAGTAGGCTAGTATTGATCCTACCACACTGGATTTTAAAAGGATATTTTAAATCCTGTTTTTAACCTGTGTTTTTACCTGCCTTTTTTGCTACTGGGGGGTCCTGGAACCAAACCCGGAGGATACCAAGGGCCCACTGTACTTTCTTTTATTCTGTATCCCCTTTTTACCTCTGCTGGTCAATAACTGTCATAAAGATGAACTTGAACTTTTCCTGATTTTTTCTTTGGGGGGGGGGCATAAGCAGCAAAGGGGAGATGTCCTTGGTTGAAATAGAAGCCTCCTGTTGTTGTTGTTGTGTGCCTTCAAGTCATTTCCCACTTATGGCATCCCTAAGGTGAACCTGTCCTGGGGTTTTGTTGGCTAGGTGTTTCAGACAGGCTTTGCCCTTGCCTTCCTCTGAGGCTGAGAGAGTGTGACTTGCCCAAGGTCACCCAGTGGGTTTACATAGCTGGCCCATGACTCAAAGCTTGGTCTCCAGAATCATGGTCCAACACTCAAACCAATAGAATTCTCTCTTTAATGGTTTTTAAACTTTTGTAAATACAGTACAATTTTAGCTGTAATTTTTTTTTTTTTTCAATCTTCTTGGAGTCCCTTGCTGGGAGAAAGCTGTTAACTACCAAGTCAGTTTTGGCTTATGGCAACCTCAAGAAGGAGAGACCTCCAAGTCATCCTGTTATCATCTGCTCCGTTCAGGTCTTGCAGACTCAGGGTCATGGCTTCCTGGATTGAGTCCATCAATGCTATCTTCCTCTTTTTCCCCCCTGCCTTTTACCTTACTAAGCATTCATGTATTTTCTAGTGAGTCCTGTCTTCTCAAGATATGGCCAAAGCAGGACATTCTCAATTTAGTCATCTTGGCTTCTAGGGAGAGTTCAGGCTTGATTTGTTCTGGGACCCCTTTATTTGTCATTTTAGCAGTCTGCGATATTTGCAGCACTCTTCTGACCCACATTTCAAATTAGTTGATTTTCTTCCTATCAGCTTTCTTCGCTGTCCAGCTTTCACAACCTTACACAGGACAAACCGCATGGTTCCCCAGCTCAGCAAGAAGAACCCACAAAATTAATAGTCAGTGGTATACCTTTACACTTCAGGATGTTGTCTAGTTCCATCATGGCTGCCCTTCCAAGTCCTAGTCTTTTGATTTCTTGACTATAGTCTCCATTCTGATTAATAACTGAATCAATGTCTGGAAAATCATGAACTATTTCAGTGTACAAGGAAATCATCTGCGGTCATTCTTTTTGTTTTCTTAATGCTCATCTGTAAACCTGCATTTGTACTTTCTTCGTTGAATTTCTTCAGCTATGATTCCAAGTCTTTGCTCTTTCTGCTAACAGTATGGTTTTATCACATACTTTAAATTATTCATGTTCTTTCCTCCAGTGTTCACACATCCTTCCTCCAAGTCTAATCCCGCTTTTTTTATGATATGTTCAGCATATACAGTGAATGGACAGGTGATAAAATATAGCCTTGCCTGATCCATTTCCCAATTGGAAACCATTCCATTTCTCTGTATTCTGTCCTAATGGTAGCCTTTTGTCCCAAGTACAGATTATGCATTGGGATAAACAAATACTGTTGCACATCCATTTCTTTAAGAGCGAGCCATAGTTTTTCATGATCTATAAAATCAATGGCTTTGCTATAATCTATACAGCATAGGATATCCAACGTATATTTGCAATATGATCCCCAGTGCCGCCCCCGAACCCAGTTTGGACAGCTAGTATTTCTCACTCCTTAAATGATAAATGTCTTTGTTGTGGAATTTTGAGCAACACTTCATTTGCATGGGAAATTAATGCAGTCTCCCATGGATACTACAATCTCTGGTAGCTCCTTTCTTGAAGATTGGAAGGTATATTGAGTACAGTGCGCCTGCGCCATACAAAAGCACACTATACGCAGCTTTCAGCTTATGCTGAAGCTGCGCAGCAAAATAATGAATGGTACACGTGCCACAAGCACAAGCCCCATTATATTCAATGGGGCTCGAGCATACACGTTTGGTGGTGGTCCAGAACGGATCCCTGCGTAAAGTAAATCTCCACTGTATTTCCAATCTGTGGGCCATTTTTTTGTTTTCCATATTTGTTGACAGATTTTAGTTAGAGCTAGAGTAGATTCTATTTCTGCAGTCTGAAGCAGTTTTATTGGTATACTTTCTGTTTTTGGTGATTTATTTCTCCCAAGTGCTCTGAGTGCAGCTTCCACTCCACTTTCTGAAATTGAAGGTTCATCTTCATATGGCTCTTCCTCAAATGAATCTGTCATCCTTTCATCTCTTTTTATTTAGTTCTGTGTATTGTCGCTATCGTCTTTTTAGTTCTGTCTGGTCATGTAATGTGTTTCCCTGCTGGCTGTATGGCACCCCTACTCTTGGATTAAATTCCCCTTTGATTTTTAAATAAAATAAAATAAATACGTTTATTATTTTTGTGCTTAGTGATGGTAAACATAGTTTCTCTCCATGTCCTCTGTACACCAAAGTGGTACACCCTAGAATTAATACCTCATAGCTATGGGTCTTGAAATAGCAGTTAGAAAAGGTATTCTAACATGAGGCATCAGTCCAACACATGAACCACTAAGCTAAATAATAATGGGGGGAAATACAAATTAGATAAAATTACAGCTAGGCTAACAGATAGGCCCATACTTTTAGATCTACAGGAATTGTTCTGCAGATCTAGAAAGTCTGCAGATTTAGAACACTAACTACTCTTAGTCTAACAAGAACACAGGGATATGTTGTGTGTATGTGTATTTGCCTTCAGATTACCTTTCGAATTATGGCGACACCATGAATTTCATAGGGTTTTCTTAGGCAAGAAATACACAGAAGTGGTTTTGTTAGGCAAGGAATACGCTAAGGTGGTTTTGTCGCTTCCTTTCTCTGAAATCTAGCCTACAGCACTTGGTATTCATTGGTGGTGTCCCATCCAAGTACTAACCAGGGCTGACCCTGCTTAGCTTCGAAGATCAGGATCTGATGCCTTTAGGGTATGTAGGCCTCTGCAGGAATATGTTAAGGCCTGTATGTAAGCCAAGAAAAGGAACCTGTAGCCCTCTGGATGTTTGCACAAGAATACCCAAACTTTAACTTACAGTTGGTCCTTCTTATACACGAATTTTTAATACTCAGATTCAAGCATCCACGGGTTGAAAATGTTCAAAAAAAGTATAACTTTCAAATATCAAACCTTGATTTTCCATTTTTTATAAGGGACACCATTTTGCTATGTTATTATATTTAATGGGACTTGAGCATCTGCGGATTTTGTTATACACGGGGGATCTTGGAACCAAACCCCAGCGTATAACAAGTGTCCACTGTACTATTAGCTATGTTGTCTAGGGTTGCTGCTGAAGTCCAAACATTTAGCAGGCCAGAGTTTCCCAAACTGTGATGTTTGCAAGGTACACTGTATAACCTATGTTTATCTTACTAGTTTCTCTGGAATAGTGGAAACACATAGGAGCTAAAACAGGTGACACAACTGGGCTTTAGGAGCTGGCTGTAGTGAAATTAAGGATATAGTTAATAATTGCCTTTCTGCAGTCTAGCTAGTCCACCGCTCTGTTGCTTCTGGAAACTTACCAGGAAGACACAAATGTGCTGGTTTTTCTTGACTGTCTTCAGCAATTGTTCAGAGGTGTATTACCTATTATTATTATATTTTAGTTTCTTATATCCTGCCTTTCTTACTACATAGGGACTCAAAGTGGCTAACAGCAAATGCAAAAACAATACAATTTAAAAACATTAATCAACAATATTAAAATGTATAAATATAAAAATTTAAAAACAATTAAACAATTTTAAAAGTTTCAACATCTATAAATCAAAATTTAACGTGTTAAAAATACAAACATTAAAATTTAAAATGCATAGCATTTAAATCCCAACCCATATCAGCTTGAAAAGGTCTGACAGCATAAGAATGTCTTTATCTGCCGCCGAAAGGATAGCTGGGATGGAGCCACCCTGGCTTCTGTAGGGAGGGAGTTCCATAGCTTGGGAGCAGCCACTGAGAAGGCCCTCTTTCTTATTCCCACCAAACAAGCCTGAGAGGGTGGTGGGACAGAGAGAAGGGCCTCTCTGGACAATCTCAACACTCTTATGGTCTCCAGTTAACAACCTGGCTGCAGCTCTTTGGGCCAAGTGAAGTTTCTGAGCACTTTTCAAAGGCAACTACAAGTAGAATGCTTTACAGTAATTCAAATACATACAGTAATACATGGATGTCTGATTTTGCCAGCATGGTTAGCAGCTGCAAATGTACACATGTCTTCTGTTTAGATAAAACTTCCTTAACCTGGTGACCTCCAGATATGTGCAACTGCCACCTTCCTCAAACAGTGTGGTGAGGTTGCAGCCTAACCATATCAGGAGGACATTAGACAGATTTGCATATTGTGTCATATAGCATATCTACCTCTGAAATAGACAAATTTGCTCCTCCCTTATGACATTTCGTTGTCTACAAATGATGTGCCATTTTTCTGGTTCTATATTAGATACTTTATTTGGGCCAACATTTTTTTAAAATCAAAGCTACAAATACCCTGAAGGCATCAGATCCCAACCCATCTTGTAAGGCAAGCAGGGTCTAACCTGTTGGTAGTTGGAAGCAGGATTGCTAAAGAATATTAAATACTTTAGGCTATCTCTCAGTGAAGGCAATGGCAAGCCACCTCTGGATATTCCTTGCCCAAGAAAATCCTATGAAATTCAGGAAGTCTCCATAAGTCATCAGGCAACATGAAGGCACCCACACATGCACACACACACACACCTTTTTTATCAGATAAAGTTGCAATCATATGACCTAGTGGAATATACTTAAACATAAAAAACTTACATTGTATAGCTTTGCACTGACTGAAGAATTATTTTCCTTCTGCAGACACACACAGTAGTATAATATTTGATATTCTTTGTCTTGATCACATCTTGGTGTAATGAATGGAAAATATGTCTGGGATGTATTATTTGGAGAAAGTACGTCTGTGATTTACTATCTAGATGTTATGTCCAAATAATAAAAACATTGGCTTCACAAACAGGAAAGTATTTTAATGACAAATAGTGTTCACTGTTACTAACTATTACTAGCAAAATGTTTTTTTTAATTACACCAAAAATGTTTTGCTTTGTTGTTGTTTTTTTAAATGTTCTTCTTCTTTATAAGATGCCTTATTCACAGTGTGTCATTGCTATGGAAAGGCAGAGTATACATTTTTAAAGAAATAAAATAACTTGAAAGCACACAACAATAACAACAAACCTTAATGTAGAACTTGGAATTAGTAGTAGTAGTAGTAGTAATAGTTATTATCTGCCTGAATCTCTCATCTATTATGAACAGGGGACATACTGGCCTGAAGATTCTGGGAGCTGTAGTCTAAACTCTTCTTTATCTGTTATGAATTAGGCTACTTCTGTCTTGTTTGCTTGCTAAGTCTGTATGGGGGGATCACCTGTTTCTGACATTATGTTAAATCCACGTACTGTAATATTTCAAATTATTCCCAAATGTATCTTCATACAAATGTTCTAGTGATTCTTATAAGAAGTTCATTTCTGTAATTTGCACATGAAAAGGAAAATACCTGATGACTGCTTTTCTAAAATAGCTTCAGGGTTTGCTTGTTTGTTTGTTTTTTTGGAATGACTTCCAAATCTTATGTATTCCATCTACTGAACATAAAAAATTCTGAGAATCTCAGCTGTATTCTGCCTCTTTTAAGAGCGGGTGGCTAATTTTTCTTTCATCCTTTCCAGATGTCTAATGCAATCAGTCACAGTGCAATTTCAGAACTGAAGAGCTTCCCTTGTTCCATTAAGGTAAAATAGAAGGAACCGCCAAATAACTTGTTTTGTGTTCATGAGCTGTCTGCTATTCTTCATTTATGTATCTTGCTATATTCATGCCCCCACATCATTTATTGTTTTACAAACATGCAGTTATAAGTTAATGTTGAGAGGCTTGTCTCATTAAATGCCTAGTTCTGTTTCATCCTTTTAAAAAGTCCCTAGAGGTTGAAAAGAATATCTTTGTTGCTGTTGATTATTGTTATTGAATTGGAACATTATTGATGTCTAAAAGCAGAGATCCCAAACAAAGCTGTTTTTGCCCTCCTTCCTACTCTTGGAGCAGACATCTCCTCTGATGGGTCCTGCCCTGCACATTGAATCAACTTTGGCCAGCACAAAAAATCTAGGAGAGGGCAAATTAGGTATAGCTAACCAAGGCAAACTGAGGGCATTGTCCCTCAAAATTAAAAATTTGCACCTAAATGAAATTTTCCTGCAGCTCCCACCTGTTTAGTACTGCACAGGGTGAGACATTGAAACTTGATAATACCTAGAACTCTTACATCTGCTGTATTTGCATCCCTTTGGTGTCCTTGCAATTTCTTTTCCTCTGGATGCCTAAACTGTATTTCTAAATGTTCAACTGAAGTTTTAAGTTTCTACAATGCTAGAAATTTTGAGACCAAAGGAAAATTTCATGGGGAGGGGGGGGGGCAGAATTCCTATGGGGGAAACAATGGGCCTGGACAGGCCAAAATAAAGCTACTTTGAGTCACTTTGGAGGTATGCTATTTAAATGCTGCATGTGTCCTAAGAGGCCAGAAGCTGTGCCAAAGCCATGCTCCAGTCCTAAGGATTGGAGTGCAGTTTTTGCTCAGCTTTTAGCCTCTTCAGATACATGTGTCATTTAAATAGCATACCTCTAAAGTGACTCGAAGCAGCTTTATTTTGGCCTGTCTATTTGGGCCCAGTGTTCTCATTTTGCCCTCTCTCCACTACACTCCTTGGTTGTTGTTTTTTTTCCCAGTAAAGAAAAATCCACCATGATTTGTAAAAAAAAAAAAAAAAAAAGTTATACAGTGGACCCTTGTTATACGCTGGGGTTTGGCTCCAAGATCCCCCATGTATAACAAAATCCATATATGCTCAAGTCCCATTAAATATAATGACATAGCAAAATGTTGTCCCTTATAAAAAATGAAAAATCAAGGTAAATTTATACTTTTTGGGACATTTTCAAACCGTGTATGCTTGAATCTGTGTATAAAAAAATCCGTGTATAAGAAGGGCCGACTGTACACTTCTGAGAGAGGTGTGTCTGAAAGGTAAGCTGTAAATCTAGTAAATAAAATAATGGGATAATGTTTAACGTTTCAGCTTGAAAGTTGTTCCTAATGTTCTGTCTATGTTTCTCACTCCAATTTGACCTCATTATTTCTTGTCATCAGTTTTGGACATAAAAATGTATCCCTGTACTTCTTAAGGCAAGCATGTTTCAGAGAAATGTTACTCAGTTCCTATTTAACTGTCCCCTCCCCCCCCCCCCCCAGCTACACAAATTCAGCTTCTTCCATTTAGAATAGAATAAGCTTTTGTTGCAATCATAGACCAGCACAAGGGAGTGAGGTACATAAAATTGAAACATAAGGCTACATCTTCTTCCATTTCTCTTTGTCGATCATGTTTATCTTAGCTCTAATCACCTTTGTTATTCTTTACAACTGTTTCATGTCTGTTTTGAAAATGATGATAGAACCAAGGGCTTTATCAGAAGATGGGTTTACTGCATGATTGCATTGGCTTAGTTCTATGTCTCATCTTTCCTTAATACACAACATTGTGACCCTCCCATTGTTGCATTGCATTTCCATAATTACTGGATCACTTGTTTCCATTGATGGGAAAAACCTATTAATGGATCCCATATCACTGTTCTTTGGCTATTGCTTCTGGTGCAGTCGTTTCATTCCACTGCAATTGTGATATGTGTGAGTGGGCATGGTTCTCCTCTTCTCCTCCTCCCTATCCCCAAGCAAAATGGTGTCCCTCCACTTCTGGTATCTGGTCAAAGAGAGTGTAATGATGTACAGGAACATTATAGCTTTTACTCCATTCCTGATATTTTTTTTAAAAAAATTGGTTGGCCATAATTGTGTGGTTGTACTGTCGCGGTGAATTTCCAGTATGCCACAAATTCACAGTTACAGCAAAACAAACACACACACACACACCAGGAAGCAGAGTAAAAGCAACCAATGTGAACCAATGAATGTATAGGTGCCGTGCACTACACAAACACCTGAATGAGATGGGCAGATTATGATATGCATTGAATATGTGTGTGATTTCATTTAAAGGAGTGAAATGGCAGAAGCGAGAAGCATTAAAACTGTGCAAACGGGTCAAAAAAGAAAAGAAAAACAGTGCATATGTATTATGTAGCGTGGACTCACGTAGGAAGGCAGGGTCAGCCCTGTGTGGGTGACTCTCATATTCCCAGAAGGAGCATTGAGTTTCATTTTGGCAAGTTTCTACTTCTTAGAAAGTAAGCATATGGACTTAAAAAGTGTTTTGTTAGGAGGAAACATACTCTTTTCTCCTCCTCCATCCTGTATGCTTTATGTCCCTCTGTAACTATGGATTAGAAAAATAGAACAAATTGACAGGAAATGTAGTATAAATGAAAGGCACCCATCTTGAGAATACAGTAAGTCCTTTTTACCAGTTGCATAATGCACAAGTTGCAGTCACATTTCAAGTATTTGCAGGGCTATTCCCTTAAAAATACCCTTTTCAGAATTGCTCTCCTTCAGTTGCTTTGTCCTATTTTGCTAGTCTTTCAGTCAGTATTACACCAAGAGGGACTCTTTTAAGAAATGTGCTGGTTAACAGTGAGGCAGTGGAAAGGAGAGTATTGCTAAAGGATTGAGCCCCAGTGGTTTGTCCTTTATTCCTGTGTTTCATTTAAAAAAAGCAAGCGTATTTCAGTGCTGAAGAGGGATATGTGTGTTGTAGAAATACAGTATATCATTCTTTATTAAATGTATGCATCAGTTTCCACTGCAGAAAACAGCGTTGGAGTGACTTTTCAATAAACACACACAGAGAGGGATGTAAGTGCAGACATCCATAACTTATAAAACAAAACAACCCCCTTTCCAAAGTAGGATGAACAAAAACAAAAACAATGGACAGCTAATACCAATGGATTTGGTTGCTCTTAGTAAACAAGAACCTCTTTTATACAGTAAAGGTTTAAATTAGTCATCTCTCTGAACTGTAGAGGTTTATGTGGGATGGGAAACAGGCTGGGTCTCCTTTTTGTCAGCTTGGAACTTTCATTGACTAATCTGCAAGATAAGTCATTGCTATAAAATAAAAGCCTTTCCCAGTCTGCTGCCCACTAGATCAGTTTATTTTCTCTTGGGACCCCCCTTTATAGCTACATACAGATGTTTCACACACACACACACCCATGTAGTATATGAATAAAAAAAAATTTAGTGTTCATATTTTCATTTACCCATTCACATATATTCATATTTTAACTTCTTATAAGCAAATAACATTGTTCAAATTAGAATAGTTTTATTTAAGTCAATTCATTATTTAACTCAACACATGTGTACATTTTACACATAAAAGGTTTAGGAAGAGGTGGAGGGATAGAGAGCCTCCAAGTCTGATGCTCCCCTTTGAGCACCTCTCACACATCCCCTGGGGGTTCCATCCCACCATTTGGGAACCACTGCAGTAGATTTGTTTTGGGCTGCTGCACCATCAGTCCCAGCTAGCATAGCCAGTTGCCAATAATTATTCTAGTCCAAAACATCTGGAAGGCACCAGATAGATGACATGGCTGAACAAAAACTACCCTGAGCCTAATGTATGAAGAAAAGTGGTTCATGAAAATGAAATATTGTTTATTTATTTTATTTATATGTGGCCTTTCTCCTGGTTTAGGATACAAGGCAGCTCACAAAAGAATAAGTCAAAAACAATGCAATTTTAAAACACAATTAAAATCATCACATTGAAATAACATGTTAAAAATATAGAATAATTTAAAAAGCATACAAAAACATTAAAAAATAAAGCACCTTCTACTTGCATAAGAAGCCTCCCTGCAAGCACTTATTCATTAAAAGCTTACCTAAAGAGAAAAGTCTTTGCCTGTCGATGGAAGCAGAGGAAAAAGGAGGCCAGTCTAGCCTCTTGTGGCAAGGAGTTCCAGAGGGTGGGAGCAGCCACTGAGAAGGCTTTCTTTCATGTCCTCACCAAGAGAGCTTGTGAAGATGGCAGGGCTGGGAGGACGCCTCCCCTTGTAGATCTTAGGATTCATCCTGGTTTGTATGGAGAGGTGCAGTCTTTCAGATAGTCTGGACTCAAGCTATTTAGAGCTGTTTAGGTCATGATCAGCACTTTGAATTGTTGCTGGAAATGCACTGGTAGCCAGTGAAGCTGTTTTAACAAAGAGTTACATGCTTCTTATAACTGGCCCCAGTATTGGACTCAAGGAATGGGTACAGCTGGCAGGTAGGTTTTATAAGGATGAAATATAAAGTACACGTGCATGACCTACAACTATCTGTAGTGACTGTTGCCAAAAGACCTGTAGATTTGGGTAAGTTGTGTGGGGAGAGGCAGTCAGTAGCAATTATGGTGATGGTGGTGTTTCTGTAGTACCTGGTTGTTAAAAACCAGATGGTAGACTTAGGCCCGTTACAGACGGGCTTAAAAGTACGCACAGAGCGCGTACTAGGGTTAAGACGGGGCGGTGCTTCCACACCGCCCTAACCCTAGTGCGCACTGCGTGCACACAAAATGGCAGTGGCCATTCCACACGGCCGCCGCCATCGATACATCACGGCCGCACTGCCTCCAAATGAGGCGGCGCGGTTGTGACGTATTGGGGTCGCGGCAGGGCGCCTAGGGCGCCCTTTCCGCGACCCCGGAAGGAGCTCCGTTTCGGAGCTCCTTCCTGGTTTGGTCCGCTGGGCGCAGTCTTCAGACGGCTGCGCCCAGTGGACCAAAGGAGAAAGGGGCCAAATGGTCCCTTTCTCCTTCTCCCCGCCGCCTTTTGCTACTTCCCCGCAGCCCAGAAAGTGGCGGATCGGGGCCTCAGCGGCTGCCGCTCTAACCGCTGAGGCCCCGATCCGGCGGGGAAAGGTGCGCCTAAGGGGCGGTCTGTAACGCGCCTTAGATGAAACCATGCTATTTTATTCTTTTTATAAGGCTGGAATGCAACAAATGTGTTTGTCACACTGATGTCAGTAGGGAGAAACTCTCCTTAATGAGTCCCTCTTGCGCTTTTTCTGCATAGGCCACTTCTCTTACCCAAATAAAAATTCAGTCTGGAGGGAGGTCAGCTTGCATTTCATGGCTCTGTAATTATTTCTCCCTGGCTCCAAGCACTTCCATACCTGTGAAAAGCTGATATGCTAAGTAGCACTGTGAGGATGGAGTGAAATTTGCTAAATCATGGGCTTTCTAGAGGCAAGTACACATGGGCTGTCCTTTTCTGAAAGTGTTGGCAGTTATATTGTGCACTGACGTATGGAGAATGAGTATGGTTTTTACTAGAATGCTAGATTAAGTAAGCCCTTTGTTCTAGTCAGCTTTCTTTATCTATAGCTTATGTTTGAAACGACTGTCCTGTGTCACTTGCTGAGCTCTGCACAGCCCATGGAGATACCTGTTTGACTGCATAGGCTCTTTTTACTGGGTGTATGCTCTACTTTTTCTATTTGTCAGCGTATTCTGCACCAACATAACTCAGAACTTTCCAAAATAAAAAAGCTCAGTTCTGCAAGCTGCATAAGTCAAACAGATGTGTGTAAATGATGTCATTCTTCCAGTTTTACTGTTCTTCCTAATGTGTTGCTGCTTATTTGGCTAAGAGGGAAGGCCTCTCTCAATGCAGGACACTAAAGTCCTTCTGTCTGACTACTGGGAAATACATTAGCAAGTTCCTCATATTTTAATAGTCCTTTGCCATAGCAATTCAGATATATTTTTGGAGGCAGGTGAGCTGCTGCTTTAGGAAGATGTAAATTCTTTGGGCTATAGTATATTACAACACGTGCTTCAGCTCTCATGGAATCAAGATGTGCATACACACAGAAATGTCTTGTGAGCCACATCTGCACATGCGTGAAGTATGATTGGCTGAAATTTTTCTGCTGAGGGAAAAAAGCATTTCCGAAACAGATCAGAGTCAGTTGATGTAGAAGTTAATTAAAAAATAACACAAGACCATAGATAGTTGAGAGAAGGAAAGAGAGTTAAGAGGTATACTACTCTGAATACTATGCTTTCTTAGCCAAGATAAGCTGCTTTCTGTGCTTAGGATACTGCGAGCCTCTCCTTGCCAATACAATCACAATATTCTAAGCAATACTGTGCTTGGGATACTGTGAGCCTCTCCCTGCCAATATAATCATTACCCACCACTTGCTATTTAGAATATACAGTACAGTCTTGGTGAAATAAAGATGATCTTTTTTGCTGGACTGGTAGGAGTTTGTCTTCCAAGCTAATTAAACGTTCCTATCTTCAATCTGTCCCTTCCTCTGAGAATGCTACTTTGGAGAATGTGGCTCTACTGAGTTTGTTGAAAAAGCAAGGACTAGAACTTGGATGTTCAAAAAGCATAAACCCTATTCATGTATTCTGTTGCCTTATGCATTTATTTTACTGTTCTGTGCATAGAGGGCCTAAATACCCTAAGGCATCAGGTCCCATCTGATCTTGGAAACTAATCAGGGCCAGCCTTGGCAAGAATTTGGATGGGACACTACCAGAAGCTGTAGGCTATATTTTAGAGGAAGGAACAGTCAAAACCAGCTGTAAATCTTCCTTGCCTAAGAAAACCCTATGAACTTCTTGGTGTCAACATAAATCTAAAGGCGACTTAAACATACACACACACACACACACACACACACACAGTGAGTGCCATTATTGTGTATGGCGCTGTATACAGAGTTTTGTGGCCCAACTGGCAGGTGCTTACCTGTTCCCAAGGAGCTTACAGCCTACAAGAAACAATGTGGGAAAATATAGTAGAAGGGAAGTGAGTGGAGCTCTGTTGTGAGCCTGCTTAATGTATACCTGTTTGTTTATGTGTGGAAAATGTGTGGGTATAGCTGGAAATAAGGAAATAAGAGTTCTTTTTTGTTTCTGTGTTTGTTAATGAGTAAGCTGCCATGGGATTTGTCTTTTTGCTGTATCTCCCTGTGTAGGGAACAGTGGGTGTTCTCTATGTGGTAGCCTGCAAAACTAAATAAGATTTTTTTTTACTTTCAGTCTCAAAGTAATCCTTCATCAAGCCAGTTTGTGAGTGAAGCGTGTTGCCAGGATACCCCAGCTCTCTTTTCAGTGAACTCAATCCAACATAAATCAGGTACCTGCTTTGAGGTTTGGTCTGTTATGTTTGCATGTATTTCTTGTGGTGCACTTGTCTGTAAAACATTCAAAGGGACAAGATTATGCACGGTTTCCTATTGTGGGGGAGGTCAAGGGAACATGGCATCTGTTGGTATGGTCACCATAGAGTGCCTATCACTGTGGATAAGACTATAAACTAATTTTATTATGCTAGTTTATTTGTCTTAGCATTAGCAATTAAACCATAACTCACTTTGGATTTTCAGCCTCATAATATCCTTTTACCTCCCCAGTTAGGCACTATTTTCCCTGGACATCTGAACTCTTAATTCCACATCATTTATTTTAACCAGTTAATTAAGTGTAAATATTAGTCAGTTCCAACAGCACTCTTTTATTTACATTCTTAAATGAGAACAGCTTCTCACTAGTATATTGTTTTTAACACTTGAGAGATCTACCTCTTGTGACAGGGAAAGGTCATCTCAGATAGGTCTTTTCTTATTAAATTACAAGACACCAGTACTAAAATGGTTTTATATTTTTAGGTTAGTGTGCTTTTAATAATGTTGTACTTTTAATTTGTTATATTGCTGTGATGTTTTAGTTCTGTTTTTAAAGCTGTACTGCTTTTAAATCTTGTGAGCTGCCTTAGGGGAAATGTGACATTAACAGAAAATAAATAAAAGGGCTTCAGAAAGGGACAAGTTCTGAGGTCATCAGTTTTGAGGAAGGACCAAATTTAAAAACTTTGTTCACACTGTATTCTTCTGCAGCTTGCAATTGTTATACTTAGATGGGATGCTAAGGAGGTGTTTCCATAAAGAAGCAGCTATTTAGTTTTTAGTACAAATTGGAAGAGAGAAGTCATCTTGAAATTTAGTTACTGAAATGTCACTTAAACACAAGAGATTGGCAAACTTAAAGCAACCCCTGGATTCTTTGTGTGGTTTGTTGGGAAAGAAATAGGCAAAGAAGAGAAATAACAAATATGTGGATGGCAGAAGAAGCAAACTATGGGACAACTCTGTGGTTTCTTTAACTGTTGTCTCTTCAAGTGAGAGTGATAGGAAAGTGTACATGGACACACTGCTTGTAACTAAAAAGCAACTGGTTTCTTATGTTGTGCAAACGTAACTTAGTACATGGATGACAACCTCATCAGGGCTTCTGTGTTTGCTAATTTTCAGTTTGATAAGTTCAGAGACCCTCTTCTTCTTTTGTCTAATCCCAAGATTTTATGTTGTGCAGTAGTTTGAGACAGTATACACATTTAAGAAAACATTTTGGAAAAGATCTGTTTAAATTGAACATGCATGTGTGGTTAAAGTAGTAGTCTGCTTTTAAAAGAAAGGTCTCTGTGCTTCTGCCATGATACAGTATGTAGTCTCCTCTGTCTCTCATCTTTGGTTGTGCTACAAATTAGAATGTTCATCCTTCCCTTTCTTTCTTAAAAAGATAAATTTTCCTTCTTGAGATAATTTTACAAAGAATGGTTCATTATAAAACAACATAGAATATAGTTAGATGATAAAATTTGCTCATTAAAATAAAGTGAACAAACTTTGAACTAGATACTTTCAGCGTAACCAGTTCATTTAAGGAGATTAGATCATTGGTCCCAACTTTTTTTCCTCCATTTGTTTTGGAATTCAGATCTTAGAAACCTTAGCCAACCTGATCACCAGTCAGGAATTATGGGAGACAAAGTCCAAAACAGCTAGAGAACCAAAGGTTGGGAACCATTGTTCTAGATCGTGAACATTTATTCCATATGTTTTAGGCCTAGAGAGTTCCATAAGACTCCTTGTTTTTGCTGTAGTAGAATAAAATAACGGTGCTTCTAGAAGTAGTTTACTGTGAATTGACTAAGAAGAATTTTTTTCCCCAAAAACGTTCAAAGTTACTGCCAGTTTTGCAATGTAAATTAGCTGAAATATTCTAATACAGAAGTGACTCCAGGTCTATTAATGTTGTTTTATGTAAATTATACTTCAAGATGATTTGTGAGATGATGGGAGTTAAAAGTAGAATTGTTGTCTTGTTGTGAAGCATTTGATTGCCATTTTGCATACAGTAAAATGTGTCTGGTTTATTCTATCTGGGAAAGTATCTTTAGAACATCAGAGGTCATGCAAGGATATGTCATGCATTTCAGATTACAGGCCACAGGCTGAATAAACAGATAAAATAACACCTCTTGTATGTCTGGTATAGCACAAGTTGGAGATGTCAATGAGTGAAGTTATTTTCTGGTGTGAAACAAAACTCTATAACCTTTAGAGTGTCAGACATGGAAGAAACTGGAAGAAGTTTGGTCTGAACAATTCTCCAGGCAATGGATGCCATATGCTGGTTCTCCCAGTACTGGAAGAGAAAATAAATAACTTCTTGGGATGGAACTTTTGAAGGACATCATTTGTCACTATTGATATAAGCAATGGGGGTTGATGAAATATATTTTCATTGCATTGTTTAATTCATTCTGGGAAGGCTCTTCCTTTTTTTTTGCAACTAAAATTTCTAGCTCTTTCATTTTAATTTCAGAAGGTTGATAAGAACGATAACATTTATATATATATTTTAGAAATAATGTGGTGGCTTCTATAAAGTCTGTATTTATTTAGCAATCTAATCAAAAGCATCTGAGAGTATCAGACAAACGGTTACATCTGTATCACATAACCTCTCTTAGTTTCTGATAAAGTTATGTTAACATACTAGAGGAATTGTTTCTTCAGTATGGGTAAGCAGATTGTTAACAATATGTATTTTATTTTTCTACAAAGGAAGAAAGATGGAATAGTCTGTCAGTGTTTGTAAGGATGATGGAAGATAATGGTTAGGGCTGTGCACTGGAAATTTTTGTAAGGAGAAATCTTTTCCCTTGCAAGATTTCTGCAAGAATGAAAAATTACATCAATTGATTGTTTAAAGCAGTATTCACAAACCAGAAGGTATGTTGTTCGACCATTTTAGTCACTAGCCAAGTAGGCTGTATGGCTTTTGGGTTTCAGATGTGCTCTTGACAGAACATACTTATGGTGTTCAGACTAAAATCTGAGTATCCCAGCTGTGCCAGTGCTTGAAGCAAAATTCATAGAATCATAGAGTTGGAAGAGACCACGAGGGCCATCCAGTCCAACCCCCTGCCATGCAGGAAATCCAAATCAAAGCATCCCCGACAGATGGCCATCCAGCCTCTGCTTAAAGACCTCCAAGGAAGGAGACTCCACTACACTCGGAGGGAGTGTGTTCCACTGTTGAACAGACCTTACTGTCAGGAAGTTCCTCCCAATGTTGAGGTGGAATCTCTTTTCCTGTAGCTTGCATCCATTGTTCTGGGTCCTGTTCTCTGGAGCAGCAGAAAACAAGCTTGCTCCCTCCTCAATATGACATCCCTTCAAATATTTGAACAGGGCTATCATATCACCTCTTAATCTTCTTTCAGCCTCAGTGACATTGGTCCAAAATACACTGCAAAAATATCCCAGTTTGAGACTGCTTTAATTGCCCTGGCTCAATGCTTGGGAATTCTGGGAACTGTAGTTTTGTGACATTTAGCCTTCTTTGTCAGGGAGCTCTGGTGCCACAATAAACTACAGTTCCCAGGATTCCTTAGCACTGAACAAGGATAGTTAAAGAGGTTGCAGGCTGCATTATTTCTGCAGTGTGTTTTGGACCATTGTCAATAAGCAGTTTAATAATCAACTAGCTGTACCCAGCCACGCGGTGCTGTGGCTCAGTTCAATTAAATGGAAAAGAAAGAAAAGAGAAAGCCTACATTTCTGAAATATTCAATGTCACAATGCTTGTGGGTATACAATATTTTTGTTGTTCCATTGTCTGTGTAGATATAGAGATTGTTTGGTTTACCGACTCTACAACATGCAACATATAATAGTCCATGTGAGAAGCAATTCCTGTCTAGATCAGCTCTTGCCACTGGCTCCCATCCTCCAAGGCCCATTTGCTGGCTTCTGCAGGTCCCAAAGGGACACTTGGGGGCCGGCAAACTCTGGAGGACAGTGACCAGCAGCTCACAGTGACCAGTGGCACATATAAAACCATGTGTGTATTTGAATAGAATGTTGTGTCAAAATGTGAAAGCAATCGATGAAGAGCTTTTGGAGATTTAAGATTTTAAACAAACAAACATTTACATTTTTATTTATATAGATAAGATATTAATGTCAGTATTCAGAATCTGATGAGCTGGATCCTGAGTGGCTCTTGTGTAATGAAGAAGGCACTGAGATTTGGTGGGGACTCCCTTTTTAGAGCTGGTGGTCATTTTTGCCCATTCCCTCTGCAGTCCCACTGTGCTACCTCTTGCACGATTCTAGAAGTTTCCCCATTTCTCCAGGACAGCCTCTCAAGTTGTAAATAGGCAAGGAGGAACTCTTAAAAAAAAAAAGGTAATCATCATTTCCTCTTCTAGGAGCATCCTGTGAGTGAAGTTACATTCACAGGAGTGTTGCATCTCACCATCTTTAAAAACATTATCTGACTAATTCCTCTTGAACCTGGGCTGGATCATGCCAAAATTTGGGAGGCCATTTTGAGCACTTCCCAACCCCATACCACACTGTCACATATTGTGTCACGAAGTGACATTCCAGTCACTTCTGGTCACTTTCAGAGACAATTGTTTGTAGTTTTGGAATATGGAAGGTGGGGAGAGGACAATATTTAGACAGAGAATTGCCCTTGTAACATGTTACTTCCAAACTGTGGTCCAATTTTAAATGATCAGTTAAAAGATATATTTAAGTGACCAGGGTATATTTTTTCAGATTTAATAATAAGAAAGGTGGATATTCTTGTTCTGTAGAACAAGTTGTAGGTTTTGTGTGTGTGTGTGTTTTAAATAGCCAGCTCCAGATGGTGTTCTTAAAGAGAACCAGTTATTGGGACAGGGTTGTACATTTGTATGTTATTTTCCATCTTGCATGAATATGCTCACTCACTCTCTTGTTGAAGGTTGAAAGTAGGGTATGAAACGGGGATATAATAATGTAAGAAGCTTCCTTACACTGGATTAGAACATTGGGTAATCTACTTTAGTATAGGTTAAATATCCCTTATCAGGAATTTCAAAATCCAAAATTGTCCACTTGTGTGGCTGGGATAGTGATATCTTTGCTTTCTAATTGGTCAGTGTACACAAATTTTTGTTTCATGGACAACATTATTAAAGATATTAGAAAATTACCTTCAGGATATTTGTATAAGGTTTGTACAAAACATAAATGATGTTTGGACATCATGTTTGGACTTGGGTATCTTCTCTATCTCATTATATATGTATATATGTGTGAGTGTATGCAAATATTCTGAAGTACAAAAAAAAAATCCAAAATCAAAACCAAGCATGTAGGATAAGTGAGACTCAACCTGTATTGCCTATGCTGATTATCAGAAGCCAGGGGTATTTTTTCATCCCTACCTAATGGTACCAGAGAGCTTTTGAATGCTAAGATGGTGCCTTGATGGCTGTTTAAATCTTGGTTAGGAATTTATTGTTAGGTACCATAAATATCAATGCACAACCTAGGTGCTTCCAGACAGGATTTCTAATACTATCAAACAGTACTGTGTAGACATTCTGTCCTTTCTTCCTTAATGTTTTATTTTTCTGGTGAGAGAAAGTGGTAAGAAAACACAGGAGGGTTACAAACAGAAAATGACATGTGGAGAATCCCCCTTTCCATACAATTCCATGAATGAGTCAGGGTGATCATGCAGTAAACCACTCCATCTATAGGTAGATCACTGTTCTAAAGCCTCATATGGAAGCTAAGTAGGATTTGTGCATGTGAGAGAGAACCTGTCACTTCCCCTCAAATGGTTAACTGTGGTGAAGAGATGGGAAATTTGGCTACATTTGTTGAACAAAGTCAAACTTTACCCTTCCTTCTTTTTCTTTTAAAGATGCCTCACTGAATTGATGCCAAGCAGTGATGAGTTCAAACTAAAGCTGTACATCTGGATACAAATGTTTTCAGTTGAGAGCTGAAAATCATTTGATAAGCAGAGATGAGTAACCATAGTGCATCCAGAGGCCAATTTCCTGACCCTGTGACTATTGTAGGGACTGCCAAAAAATGCCAGACAAGCAAGACAAACCAAAACCAGGTAGTTTTGATGTTAAATAGTGCAGAGGTCTTCTGGAACCTAAGTTGACCCTTGTTTTTGTTGCCAAAGAAAATGTGTTCTTCAAAGCTTGCAGGAACTAAGGGCACTCAAAACATGGCTGAAGGGGGTTGCATGTAGCCCTAGGGATGTGTCTTCTCCTAATGTAAAAGGATGGAGCTGTGACACAAAAAGCTGGGGTCTTGGGAGGGCACCCACAATTGACTTTGATAGGGGAATTAATTTAACTCAATAGGAAGTGGCAAGAGGGCTTAGGCTAACCCTAAAGCCAGGATACAAGCCTATGTATAATGGTTCCTAACTCAAGAAATCCAGAGGCTGGCTCTAAATTAGTTTAGTTTATTGATTAAAAAAGGAATCAGCATGTACAGAAAACTTTCTCTCTCACACACACATTCACAAAAGAACTAGGATATAAAAGCTGATAGCAGACAGTGAATTAAAGGGTTGCAGTAGGTGATACTTTACTGGTTCCAGAAGTGGGGCTCTGATCTGGGGGAAGACACTGAGCCAAATGGGGCTCAGTACTCTGCTGTGTGGAGTAGCCAGTAGTAGTGAGGGGTCAAGCTTGAATCCAACAGATTTTCTGCCTGACTTAAGTGAACCAAATTGGAATTGCCCAAATAGGCAGTTTTATAGGGTGAAATGTGTTCTGAGGCAGTTTTTCAGGAGTTTGAGTGGATTTTCCAGGAGGAAGAATAACCAGAGATGTGTGGAAATGGCAGGGCAGTCAATGCAAATGTTTTACACAAAAAGGTGCAATTTCCAGCTCCCTTTGAACCCCAGCTTTCTGGCAAGTACCTGGTACTGTATATTGCTCTCCAATCTCACTCCTATGTGAAAGGATTGTGCAGATTCTGATCTTAATTGATCTGTTCTGGCTAAGTGCCTTGTCTTTTCCCATGCTGAGCCAACAGGATCTCAAGGTACAGTCATGGAAGTCCTTATATGCTATGCCTAGTTTCCTGCACTGGAGGTGCCCTCTTGGATACTTGATCCAAACATCCCTTTTAATATTAAGTTGATATCACAGGTTGACTAGGGGTGAAGGAAGACTAGACCTGGGGGTAACAGAGCAGCACTCATCTGTATGTATATCAGAGAATGGAGAAGCAATAATTTTGGGAGAATAGTGTCATAATTCACTTGGGTAACTGAGAAGGTGTGTGGTTGATTATGAGCCTAGAACAGTGGTGGGGAACCCACTGCCCTCCTGGTTCTGACAGACTACCATTCCCATCATGCCTCTGTAGGTTCCCCATCCCTGCTCTAAAGGATGAGAGACGGATAATCAGTCAGATGCTGGGGAACCAAAACCAACAAGGGTGTGCACAGAAGAGTAGTCTGGATTTACAAAATAATCAGCCTTCCTAGATAAGGCAGGCAGCAAATGCTCTACAGCCACTGGACACATATTCAGTTGCCCATTCTGTGAGAAACATCTGAGCTAATTCAGAGATTGAATCTGTAGTGCGTTTGCTGCTTGCTTTATCTAGGGGAGCTGATTATTGAGTGCAAACATCTGGGGCTGCACTAACTGAGCTGCAGGTGTGCTGAACCTCTTCTCAAACACTCTAGTCCTGCTAGTCTTTCCAAGGGAGATCCAACAGTTAGTGGACTAAAGGCAGTGAGGAGGAGAGCAACAAAAAACTGCCCCACGACATATCCCTCTCCCTTCTTGTACAGATGGAATGTCAAGGTATGCCACCCACAAAAGCCAGCTCTTCCTTCTAGGTGTGGATCTCTGGTTGCAATCTCACATAACAACTGCAAAAACAGTAATGGAACTGATGAACCACACAGAAAGGATCCAGTCTGGAAGCATCTAAAAAGTGGCTGCAAGTTTTAAAAGCAAACTATTTTCTTGTGGGGCCCATGTTTGTAGATAACACTTTTTGTGTACAGAGAACTGACCTTTTTCTCCAGCTTATTCAGTAAGTCATCACAGAGTTGGAAGATTGCAGTGATAACTGAAATGGCATAGAATGGTAACTTCTTGTAGATTTGACAGGAAAAAAGGAGACACTTTTTGAAATGCTCAGTGGATGGTGTTTTTTATTTTTATTTTTTAATTTGGAAAAAGTTCAATGCGTTTCAGCTGATATATGCATAGGCTGAAATGCATTGGGCTTCTTCCAAAATAAAAATAAAAACAACCATTCACTGAGCACTTGGACATATATTGCCCTTGTTTCCTATGGATTTTGTTGCTCTCCAGTATTTGCCTCTTTTAGCAATAGTTTTGGCTTGCAATCTGTGACCCTTGCTTTCCTATATATTCTATGGCTTTATTCTCATATTCATCAAACTGTATTATTCTGTTGTGTTTTAACAAAGATAATCCTGTTTTTATGTGGACAGCTGAAATGGCGAAGAGATAATGAAGCTCCTGATATAAACAGGCCAGCAATCTGCTATGTGGAAATGTTGCCTTTTGGCAACTGAGGCACACTAGAGGGTTTTGAAAGAGTATAGATATTTTTGTTAGGCCAGTTTGCCATGTTGTTGCCATAGTACCAAGAGATGGAGATGGCTTTCTCAGTAAATTTATTATAAGTGCTTGTTTTTCATATTTTCCTGAACAATATTTGACCTGAAACTAGCAAAAAAAGAGAAGGGGGGGTACGTCTTAGGCAAAATATGTCCTTTTTGTTACCCATTAATTTTTTGAAATGCAGGAGATCAAATATTAAATGCTACAATGAGAAAGAATATTAAAAAGCACAAGCACATATCATTTTTCAGCATTATATAACACAAACAGAATTATTGTTTACCCTTTCTACCCTTTCTTCTGTATAGAGAAGGTCAGCAGCCAGCCCCTTCCCATAGCGGACAGTGTCAAAAGGAAAAAGAAAAAAAGGACCAGGGCTACAGATAATTTCCCTGGAAGGTTTGAAGGTTGGCTTTCTTTTTTGCTTTCTTTTATGATCCTGCACAGTAGCCTCAGTTTATGCAGTTACAACAGAGTTTATAGCACTGTTTATGGTGAAAATCTGTTTTAATCAGTGTGTTTTATGCCTACTGTTTTTGAGTTGCATCATTGTATTTGGGAGATTCAAAGGCAGCAGAATATTGACATTTTGAAGTTCATACAGTATCATCCATTATTTGCTTATTAGACGACTGTAATTCAATCTACTTAGGGCTGCCCTTGAAAAGTGTGCACAGTCTCTGCACAATGTGGTAGACGATTCATCATTGATCTTGGCACCGCATGGTCTTGGTTCAGCATAGCTGTATTGGCTTCCATGCTGTTTTTGAACACAGTTCACAGTGGTGGTTTTCAAGTCCTAAATGGCCTAGGGCCAGTATATTTGAAAGGCTGCCTCCTAGCCTATAAACCTGCCCAGACTCTGAAATTTTGTTTTATGTTACATCACCCATGTTTATATCAATTAAGGTAACACCTCAGGGCCTGAATACCCTACAGGCACCAGATCCTGTCTGATCTTGGAAGCTAAGTTGGGTCAACTCTGGTTAGTAATTGGATGAGAGACTGCCAACAAATACCAGGTTCTGTAGGCTATATTCCAGAGGAAGGACCTGACAAAACCACCTTTAGGTATTTCTTGCCTTAAGAAAACCCTATGAAATTCATGGGTTTGTCATAAGTCAATAGGCGACTTGAAGGTACATAAAAAACACAAGGTAGTACCTTAGCTAGGGAACCTCCTAGAGAGTGAAGTCAGACTGGCTGAATATTTGCTGAGGTTCTGGTGGGTGGCAAATCTTATTTCTGTTTCATTAGGATTATTTCAGAATAATGTGAGAGGAGGAGCAGTTGGCCTTTAAAACTCCAGTACTATTCACATTTAATTGAGAGCAGTGTCCATTTAATTACTTCTGTGTAAGCATGCATTAGACTGCTTTGCATATAACACACTGAATTCAGAAGACATATTGTCATGTTACCCTCTTTGAATTGTGCCTCATGTGTAACTACAAATAATAGGAATTTATGTTTTTCTTAACACAGACCTGTTTGGGACTACAGCTATTTTAAGATGCTAACATGAAACAGCACTACTTTCTCAAATTCTCCTTGGAGAATAAACTGCAGTGATTTTGAAATATTTATTTTACATCAGTTAAGTTGGTAGGATCACAGAATTTTGGGAGTTAATATTTATGTGGATAAGGTTTGAACTTCACTCCCATGCTTTTGATTTTAACTTATTGATGAGAACAGATTGATAAAACCGAAGCTGCTATCTCAATTTTGTTTATTAGCAAGAGAGCACTTGCTGTTATATTATTGTTGGTAATAGTAATTAACTTATTAGCCTATCTGTACAATTCATTGAAGTTTTCTGTACTAAGCTTCCCTTACATTTCTGTCTGCTGGCTTTCTTTGGCAGATTTGTACAAACTCACTGCAGAGTTGCTTGGTGAGGGCTCCTATGCCAAGGTACAGGGTGCTGTCAGCTTGCAAAATGGGAAGGAATATGCAGTTAAAGTAAGTAAAAGTGCCTCAGAGTTCTTTTCAGTATCTTAAATCAGGGGTACTCAAATGGTGGGGTGATACTTCTGGGGGAGGGGCATGAGAGTTCCTCAAGGAGGGGGTGAGCCTTGGAGGCTCTAGTCCCTGCTCCTCCACCTCTTCCCAACATTTTTTATGTGTAAAATTTTTACATGCATTGAGTTAGATATTGAATTTAATGAAATATTGAATTTATTTACTCTTCTAATTTGAACAATGTTATTTCCTTATAAAATGTTAAAATATGAATATACATGAATGTGTGGATGAAAATCTGCACACTAAATAAGCAAAATATTGTTATTCATATATTTTGTCGAGGGTGGGGGAAAGATTTTAGTATCACTATCTTAAGGTCTTGCTTCATAGGTGCTTATATACCAAAAGTACACAGTGATGACAAATGGTGACCATAGATGATAGTGTGGGGTTTTTTTGGGAATCCTTAGGGAAGGACTTTCTCTCAGGCCCATCATCATCACAGAAATGTCTGGTGAGGACATGGAAGAAGGCTTTCTCAGTGGCTGATCCCAGGCTATGGAATTCCCTCCCTTGGCAAACTAGGCTGGCCCCCTCTCTGACCTCTTTTCACCTTTTTGCTTTTGGCAGGCTTTCAGTTATTATTTGTAAGAGAAGGGCCTTTTAATGGAGTGTGTGCTTTATTTTTATAGAATCATAGAAACATAGAAACATAGAAATCTGTTCCCTCTGGAACTGCCGCTCTGCTGCCCCTAAAGCAACAGCAATTCATGACCTCTTTCTCTCTAAATCCTTTAACCTCCTCGCTCTCACCGAAACCTGGCTCCCAGCCCATGATACTGCAACCTCCTCTGCCCTTTCTTTTGGTGGTCTCTCCTTCACGCACACAAGCCGTCCTGAGGGTCGAGGAGGAGGGGTTGGTATCTTGCTATCTAACTCCTGCCAGTTTCAAGTTCTATCTTTTCCCCCCAGCTATCACTTCTCTTCCTTTGAGTTTCATCCTATTAGACTCTTTTCTCCTCTACAGCTCCGGGTTGCAGTCATCTATCGCCCTCCTGGTTCTGCCACCCAGTTCCTATCTGACTTTGAATCATGGCTGACATTCTTCCTTTCAGATTCAGTCCCCACTTTGATCCTAGGTGACTTTAATATCCACGTTGACGATTCCAACAACCCTACAACATCTCGCTTTAACTCTCTGCTAGCTTCTTTTGGCCTCCAACCACACTCCAACTCTTCAACTCATTCTCTTGGTCACTGTCTTGACCTAGTTCTTGCTGCAAACTGCGCCATTTCTGACTACCTGGCACTTGACTTTCCACTATCTGACCATCATTTAATCTCCTTTGCTCTCACTTATACTCCTCCTCCTCGCCATACTATTCAACGTCTTTTTCGTGATCTTCAATCTGTTGACTCTAACCATCTTGGTCAGACCCTGGATTCATCTCTCTCTTCCCTAAATCTCGGGGATTCTGCTGATTCAGCAATGTCTTTATTTAACTCCACTCTTTCCTCAACTCTCGACCATTTTGCCCCTGTCTCTGTACGCACTTCTTCCTCTAAGACTAGGCCTCAGCCCTGGCTTACCCCCAACATTAAGTTTCTCCGGTCCTGCTCTAGAGCGGCCGAACGTCTTTGGAGAAAGTCCAAAAAGTGGGCTGATTTTATCCATTTCAAATTTGTTCTTTCTTCTTTCTCGCGCGCCCTCTCTATGGCAAAACAGAATTATTACAAATCACTGATCTCTTCCAATGAGAGGTGCCCGCAGCGTTTGTTCTCCACCTTCAACACTTTGCTTAAACCTCCCTCTCCTCCTGTCTCTTCATCTTTCTCTCCTAATGACTTTGCTAACTATTTCATCTCTAAGATTACCACTCTTCGCTCTGAGATAGTCCCTCCTGATTCTTCTACTGCTCTTAATCTTCTTTCGCCTTCCCCTAACAAATTTTCTGTCTTTCCTCCTTCCTCTTTGGATGAACTCTCTACACTTCTGAACTCTTCCAAACCTGCTACCTGTCCTCTTGATCCTATTCCTACTCGTCTTCTAATCTCTATAGCTCCCTCCTTTCTGCCCTCGCTCCTCCATATCTTCAATCTCTCTCTCTCTACAGGCTCCTTCCCCTCGGACTTCAAACATGCTCTCATTTCCCCAATTCTGAAAAAACCTTCTCTTGACCCCTCCTCTTTGTCTAGCTATCGTCCGATTTCTCTTCTCCCCTTTCTTTCTAAAGTTTTGGAACGGGTTGTCTATTCGCGCTGTCTTGAGTTTCTTGAAGCCAATTCCATCCTTGATCCCTTTCAGTCTGGCTTCCGCCCAAGGCATTCTACAGAGACAGCTCTCACTAAGATCTCGAATGACCTTTTACAGGCCAAGGCTAATGGCCTTTACTCTGTTCTCATTCTTCTCGATCTGTCTGCAGCCTTTGACACTGTTGATCACTGTCTTCTAGTTGACATACTCTCTGACCTTGGGTTCTCAGACTCTGTTCTCGACTGGTTTAGATCTTACTTGTCTGGCAGATCTTTTGCAGTAGTTGCAGGGGGTCAGACTTCTTCTCCTGTTCCCTTATCTGTTGGAGTTCCCCAGGGCTCTGTTCTGGGTCCCCTTCTGTTTTCTCTCTACACACTGTCCTTAGGAAAACTCATTAGCTCTTTTGGCTTTTCCTACCATCTGTATGCTGATGACACCCAGCTGTATCTTTCTGCCCCTGACCTTTCTCCAAGGCTTGAACAGCAAGTCTCATCTTGCCTTACAGCTGTCTCACAGTGGATGCGCCATCAGCGTTTGAAGCTCAACATGTCCAAGACGGAGCTTCTTGTCTTTCCTCCTAAGCCCAACCTTCAACACTCCTTTTCTGTCTCTGTGGACAACATTTCCATTCAACCAGTCCAGCAAGCCCGCAGTCTTGGCTTTATCTTTGACTCTTCTCTGTCGTGTATCCCTCAGATCCAGACCACTGCCAAGGCTTGTAGATTCCTTTTGTACAATATTGCCAAAATCCGACCATATCTCACTGCCTCTACTGCCAAGATCCTGGTCCATGCCCTAGTGATCTCACGACTGGATTACTGTAATGTCCTCCTGGCTGGGCTTCCTTTTTCTCACCTCCGTCCTTTAATCTCTGTCCAGCATTCAGCTGCACGCATTATCACTTCCACCCACCGCTCTGACCACATCTCTCCTGTGTTGGCATCCCTTCACTGGCTCCCTCTCCCTTTCCGCATTCAGTATAAGCTCCTGCTGTCGACATTCAAAGCCCTCCATGGACTGGCCCCTCCTTACTTATCAGACCTTCTTTCTCCTCACCTTCCCACCAGGGCCCTCCGTTCTGGTAGTCAAGGTCTGCTGTCTCAGCCCAGGATTTCCTCTGCCCCATCCCGGATTCGCCCCTTTTCACTTGCTGCCCCTCACTCCTGGAACCTTCTTCCTCCACAAGCAAGAGCCATCACTTCTTTAACCAGCTTCAAAACGGAGCTGAAAACCATCCTATTCAGAGAAGCCTTCCCAGGCATCGCATAATTGTCGCTTACTATCTGATGTTCTGTTGTTGGCTGTTTATCGATCCATTTCCTGTATTCCTATGTACTGTATATGTATTATCCTACTTGTGATTATGTATTTTCCCTGGATAATGATTAACCATCCATTATGAAGCCTTGCCCTCCCTCCAGTCCATCTGCCTTGGTCCAGGCCTCGGAGGTTGAGAGGAACTGCTGGACCTCTTACCCTTTCTCGTCACCACTCCCTTCTCCTTCTGTATCATGTCTTTTTTTAGATTGTAAGCCTGAGGGCAGGGAACCGTCTAACTAAAAAGATTGCATGTACAGCGCTGTGTAAATTTACAGCGCTTCATAAATAAAGGTTAATAATAATAATAATAATAAACATAGAGTTGGAAGAGACCGAAAGGGCCATCCAGTTCAACCCCCTGCCATGCAGGAAATCTAAATCAAAGCATCCCCGACAGATGGCCAACCAGCCTCTGTTTAAAGACCTCTAAGGAAGGAGCTTCCACTACACTCCAAGGGAGTGTGTTCCACTGTCGAACAGCACTTACTGTCAGGACGTTCCTCCTAATGTTGAGGTGGAATCTCTTTTTCAGTAGTTTGCATCCATTGTTCCGAGTCCTATTCTCTGGAGCAGCAGAAAACAAGCTTGCTCCCTCCTCAATATGACATTCCTTCAAATATTTAAACAGGGCTATCATATCACCTCTTAACCTTCTCTTCTCCAGGCTGAACATCCCCAGCTCCCTAAGTCATTCTTCATAGGGCATTTCTCAACATCCTCTTTGAATTGTGGTGCCAAGAACTGGACAGAGTATTCCAGGTGGGGCCTGACCAAAGCAGAATAGAGTGAAACTATTACTTCCCTTGATCTCGACAGTATGCTTCTATTGATGTAGCCTAAAATAGCATTGGACTTTTTAGCTGCCGCATCACACTGTTGACTCATGTTCAACTTGTGGTCTACTTGGACTCCTAGATCCCTTTCACATGTAGTCTTGTTCAGCCAGGTGTCCCCCATCCTATGTCTGTGCATTTCATTTTCTCGCCTTAAGTGCAATACCTTACGTTTCTCCTTGTTGAATTTCATTTTGTTAGCTTTGGCCCAGCTTTCTAGTCTATCCAGGTCATTTTGAATTTTGATCCTGTCTTCTGGGGTATTAGCTACTCCCCCTAATTTGGTGTCATCTGCAAATTTGATAATTAGGCTACCAGCAGAACAAGAGTGCAGTAGCACCCTCATGCTCCTGCTTCCCAGTAGCTGTTATGTAGAGGCATACTGTCTCACATACTGGTTATATCTAGCCATCATGATTATAGTAGCAATTGCTGTCTTATTAACCTGCACAAATTTATCTAATTTCCCTTTAAAGCTATCCAAGTTGGCAATAATCACTGATCTTGAAACAGTGAATTGCACAGTAAACTATGTACAACACAAAGAAATACTTCCTTTTATCTGTCCTGCATCTCTCACCATTCAGTTTCAGTAGATGACTTTGACTTCTGGAATTATGATGGGAAGGCTTCTTGCTATCCACCTTCTGTACATCCTGTGTAGCATTATTCGTATCTATCATGTCTCTGTTTACTCATCTTTTTTCTCATTCTGTCTTTTCCTTTTCTGTCCTGCACATTTCACTTAGTGAGTACAGTAATGCCTTGGCTTAGTCTTAACAACAGACCTGGCAAACCACAGTTCAGTCAAAGGCAGAAAGCTTGTAATGACATGAATGTGTGTTCATTGAAAATTTTCCAGACCATATGGCCATGTTCTAGATCTAGAACATGGCCACATAGCCCGAAAAACCCACAAAAAACTATGGATGCTGGCCATGAAAGCCTTCAACTTCACTTTCCAGACCATAGTTTGGAAGTCTGGAAATGTCTAAACCATTACTTCTTGATGTGTGAGACCAGAAGTTATTTTTGTTTCATGTGCTAGTGACTAGCATATTTGTTCCCGTTGAATACAACTGTTCTTTCTCTATCTTTCCTGGAAACTTGCCAGGGACCAGCAGCCAATGGCTCAGGGGCTGATGTTTGTCCAGCATTTTGAGCAGTACTGGCCTAAACCATTAGTTTTTAAGAGATGAAAGGAAGATAACATTTCCCCTGTGAAACCATTATTTCTGATTCTCCACTGTCTTCTCTGGTCAAACAGACTGGATTGTTTGCACCGAAAACCAGTACAAAGTCCTGTTTGTTAGAAATAAAACTGATGATAGATGGTATATATAGATAGTCTTAGTATGAATGTAAGTATGTATGGAAAGATAGAATGCTTGTTTGTTTGTATGTTTAATTTGTTAATATTATATTGTATTGAATGTACTGAACTGTATGAGAAGGGTGCTAGTGTGTTTGGGTTGTAAATGTATTAATATTTTGTATTTGTATTGGCATAATAATAAAGAATTAAAAAAGTAAAGAAATAAAACTGTAAGAGAAAAGGCTATTCACAGTGTGCAAATCCATCCCAAGTTTTTAAAAGAAATATTTCTTAACCTGTTTGAAGGTGCCTTGTCATAAAGGAAGAGTATTAGAATAATAGCAACTTTAAGAAATGTCCCTGACCATCTTACCCCTCTGGCACTTCTGTGAAAACCTTTTATAAAGCTGAAAAATAATGACCGGCATTTTTGTAGGTTGCCTTGTTTTTAAAATTTATTTTCAATTTTTGCAACAGATAATTGAAAAGGTTGCTGGACATAGTCGGAGTCGGGTGTTCCGAGAGGTGGAAACTTTGTATCAGTGTCAGGGTAACAAGTAAGGAATTGCTACTGTATTTAACACACAATCTGAGCTCATTGTTTAGTTTGTGGGGGAAACCAAAGCTAAAATATTATTACACTGCAAATTATGTTCATCAAGCACTGGGAGGAACAATGACATGAAGCCACCACTCCTAGTTTTTCTTTGAACGTTTTGGCACCCTCTTTATTTCTTAAGCAGCCTTCACTTCAGTAATACTGCATAGGAGTGTGTGTGTATATGTGAAGTTGTTACCTGCCCCTTTAAATTTGAGAAATGTAAAATCTTACATTTTAAAAGTGTGCTTGAAATCCAAATTATAACATTTGCTTACCCAAATAAAAATGAAATACAGATGTAATATATCTTGATTTCATTAAGGTTTTTGACAAGTTCCCCAGTTATATTATTGTAAGCATGCAGCTGTGGGCTAGAGAGTGCTACAGTGAAGTGGATCTCTTAAGAGTTAAGAGAACATGATGGCTGCTCACACTCTGCAGAATTAGTCCACTTTGACACTACTTTAACGTTCATGGTTCCATCCTATAGAATCCTGGGATTTGTAGTTGTGGAAATAGATCTCTTTGACAGACAACACTAAATAGCTCGCAAAAATACAACTCCCTGAATTCCATAGCACTGAGCCATGGCAGTTAAAGAAGTATCAGACTGTATTAACTATGCAGTGTAGATGGAGCTAAAGAGTACTTTCTGGTGGTTGCTCTTCATCCTGGAAAGAAGTGACTAGTGGAATGTCTCAGCCTTCTCTCATGGTACCAGCATTGCAGAACATCTTTATAAATCACTTAGATAATGGAATGGAAGACATGCTTATCAGATTTTCAGATGATACCAAATTAAGGGTGGTGGAGGTAAATATGCCAGGGGATACGAACAGAGTTCAAAATGACCTTGACAGATTGGCGAGCTGGACCAAAACTACTCGAATGAATGAATTGTACAACTATACAATGGCTGGCAGCTGGTTTGTAAGTAGTATATGTGAAAAGGAACTAGGAGTCTTAGTAGACCACAAACTAAACATGAGTTGTGATGCAACCACCAAAAAGGACAGTGCAATTCTATTCTGCATCAACAGGAGCATAGTGTCCAGATCAAGGGAAATATCAGTCCCACTCTGTTCTGCTTTGGTCAGAACTTATTTTGAATACCGTGTCCAGCTTTGGTCACCACTGTCCAAGTAAGATATTGACAAGCTGGAACATGTCTGGAGAGGGCAGCCAAGATGATCAATTGTCTTGAAACCAAGCCTTATGAGCAAGCTGGGTGTTTTTAGAGTAGAGAAGAGAAGACTGAGAGGCGACATGATAGACATCTTTAAATATCTGAATAGACGTAGAAGATTGAGCAGGCTTGTTTTCTGCTGCTCCAGAGACTAAAACATGAACAAATGGATTCAAATTATAAGAAAAGAGATTCTTCCTAAACATTAGGAAGAACTTTTTTCTACTGCAAGTGCTGTTTGACAGTGGAATAGATTGCCTGGGAGGGTGGTGCCACCTCCATTTTTGGAGGTTTTTAATCAAAGGTTGGATGGGCATCTTTCAGGATTATTTTAATTGTGTTTCTCTACATGATAGGGTGGGTGGACTGGACAGGCCTATGTGGCCTCTTCTAACTCTGTATAAGACTGTATAATGTAAATAGGTTTAGGTTAGAAATCCTATCTGGGATAGCTGTTTAATTACTTAAAGTACCACCAATGCTCTTGTCTGTCAATGTTTGGATAGAGTAGACTGTGCTTTCACATTAAGTCTAGACTTAGAATTTTGCTATTTATTCAGTTTATTCCATTCTAAGAAGAGTAATACTCAAAGCAAGTAAACCAAGGTATATTTATTTGTTACAGAATTGGAACAGTGAGGTGAATTTAGTTAAAGTTGGCAATATAATAGGAAGCGTATGTTTATACTGTTTTTGTTTTGATTAGACCAGTATAAGAGGTATTCTTCTTTAGAAGATTTTGATAATGTTACTGCCTTCTAGTAATAGCGTTTTTGTTGAGTACTTTGAAAAAAATAAAATTTGTTCTCTCTGTCACTGTGTGTCTGTCTATCTCCCTCTCTCCTCCTTCCTAGGAACATTTTGGAATTGATAGAATTTTTTGAAGATAATTCAAGGTACTATCTTGTCTTTGAAAAACTACGTGGAGGTATATATGTGTATTTTTAAAAATATTTTTGTAATTAGCATCATACTAAATGTTCAGACCTCAAAGAGAAAACTGCAATGGGTGAAAAGGTAATATTTTGTGATGTGATCTCACTAGGGGTGTATATAAATGGTAGAACATAAAATTTTCATACATATTTTGCAGTTTTAATCCTTGGAATCTCCAATTAGGGATGGAAATGAAATTGCAAAATAAATTATTGAAATTATTTAAATTAATAGCTCTTGAAATATTAATACACTTTCACACAGTTTACAGACCCCAAAAGAATAAGTTTGTTATATTATGGTGGAATAGTGGTGACACAAGAGACTGTGGTGCAGTAGTCTGAGTGTTGGACTACAACTCTGGAGGCCAGGGTTTGAAACTCCATTCAGCCATAGAAACCCACTCGGTGATATTGGGCAAGTCACATTCTCTCAACCTCTGAAGAAAGAAATGGCAAACCTCCTCTGAACAAATCTTGCCAAGAAAACCCCTTAAGGTTGCCATAAATTGGAAATGGCTTGAAGGCATACAACAGCAACAACAAGACACTTAGTCTTACCATGGGAAGTAATTGTAAATAGCTCCAGAATTCTAATCAAGCTATAAATTAACTTATATTTTACAGATCACAAGAAAAAGTATAAACCAGTTTTTAAGAACTCTATTTTAATATTAAAGTTTCAGCAGACATTCAAAACTCTGCTCTTAAAATAAAACCTTACTGCCTCCAAGTAATCAAAGATGTCACTGAATAAAAGAATAGGCGAGTATATAGCTTTATTTTCTTCCTCTATTCTCCTGACATATTTATCAGCCAATGTAGATATCCTTGAAAACTGCATGGTATTTTTCTGGGGTGCTTAAAGTCTGACATGTTAATTTTGGGGGATCCAGATTTGTACAGTTGGCCCTCCTTATCCACAGATTCTTTGTGCACAGATTCAAGCATCCACAGCTTGAAAATATTCCAAAAAAGTATAAATTCCAAATAGCAAACCTTGATTTTTTTTATTTTACATAAGGAACACCATTTTGCTATGCCATCATATTTAAGGGGATTTGACCATCCACTGATTTTGTGATCCATGGGGGAGTGGGTCTTGGAACCAAACTCCAGTGGATAACAAGGACCCACTGGAATCCTGAACTTTAATACAAATTCTGTGATTCGTATTCCTCTACTTATTTGAGATCTGAGTTTTCACTGAAGGTTGTTTGCCCCACAGATAGGAGAAAGTCATTCTACTCTTCCACCTCACTATTTCATCACCATTACCTGCTGTTTGTACAGACAGGAACTTTGGCTCACCCTGTGTTTTCTGCAACGATTTCTTCCTTTGAAGGATCTGTATGTTGCATGGATGGATTGCACCTTCTGTTTATTTAAGCCATTTTTAAAATCTGCTTTTGACATCAAAGATTTTCAAGACAGCTTACATAAAATACCATTAAAATTGTACCAAAATCAATAAACTCATCAAACACAATAGGAACAGATAAAAACAGATGAAACTTAAGAATTCAGGAGGAAAACGGGTCACGATTTGAATGTTGCCTAAAATCTTCTAAAAAGTGTGTCAGACCATCATGTTATATTGAGTTTCAGAATATGGTACTGTACTGCCATAAAAATGCCACCTTTCTAGTCATCACTTTGAAGGTGGAGTCACTTGTTGAAGGACCTTATAAAGGAGATTCCACTTGCCAAACAAGTTCTTATGTCATATAAATAAATGACCAGCACTTTGAATTGAGTCTGAAACAAAATCGGCAGCAGTGAAGCTCTCCTAATACTCATGACGATTGCTGCTGGTTAAAGGCCTTACAGCTGTGTGAAGTTGTATGTTTGAAGTAGCTGTGCATGTAACACATTGCAGTGTTCTATCCTGGATGTTACCAGAGTATGATACAACTGTGTCTACAGCACATATTTTTGAATGCATTAATGCAGAATAAAGAACATTCTTCTAACCCTGTCTAGTTTTATGCCTAAAATTGATTACACTGATCAGAATTGCCTGTCCAAGAGGGACATGAGATATTTTATAGCTATGAAAGTTTATTGTAGTATGTGCATGTGGCTTATGTAGGCTAGATGTGTAAAGCTTAACCAGTGTCATCTTTTCCCTGCCGCTCCTGGTAAGCAGCCTGTGTGTTCAGCATTCTGTGTAGAAAATAAAAACTGTTTCAGCCAAAGAGTCAGGATATGGATTCTTCATTTGCACCTTGGATCAAAGGAACCTTCTCACTTTTTTATTAGCAAAATCTTGCATGCCTCTTGTTCTGTGTTAGCTCATTCTTGCTCCTTTGCATCATTCATATAGCGGTCCTGTCTGCTAGTACTGAAAGGATAATTCTTCAAAACCAGGCCAGAAACCTACAAGATTCCTAAGGAGTCTCTTGGCAGATCTAAGAGATAGGCCGTAACCCACATTTTCTACCAGCATGTTATATATTGTTCTGTCTGCCTGACAGAAGTGTCAATAACTTGCATCTCATTCCATTTCAGAATAAATTGAAAAAGAGATAGCTGATTGCTTCCATGTCAGTGAGATGTTGGATCTACTCCATTTTTTACTACTGAATTTTAAAGAAGATATCCAAAGTGATGAGTCCTATCCCCAAGATAGATTTAGAACCTTTAAGATTCAAGTTAGAACCAGGAGCAGATTCATTACCCCACCATAATGGAAGCAACCAGCCACCAGTGGCTTAAGAATAAATGGACGGTTGAAAAAACTAAGTTTGGGTGTGAGGACCTTGTTGAGTAGAATCATAGAATCATAGAGTTGGAAGAGACCATAAGGGCCATCTAGTCCAACCCCTTGCCATTCAGGAACTCTCAATTAAAGCATCCCCAACAGATGGTCATCCAGCCTCTGTTTAAAGACCTCCAAGGAAGGAGACTCCATTACACTCCAAGGGAGTGTGTTCCACTGTTGAACAGCCCTTACAATCAGAAAGTTCCTCCTAATGTTGAGGTGGAATCTCTTTTCCTGTAGCTTGCATCCATTGTTCCCGGTCCTGTTCTCTGGAGCAGCAGAAAACAAGCTTGCTCCCTCCTCAATATGACATCCCTTCAAATATTTAAACAGGGCTATCATATCACCTCTTAATCTTCTTTTCTCCAGGCTAAACATCCCCAGCTCCCTAAGTCATTCCTCATAGGACATGGTTTCCAGACCCTTCACCATTTTAATTGCCCTCCTTTGGACACGCTACAGTTTCCCAGTGTCCTTTTTGAATTGTAAACTCAGATGAATAATATACCAAAGCATCTGCTGAAGAAATCTTATTTTTTCTGGGGGGTTGCAGTTCAGAAATGCATTTTTCTCTTTACATTTCAATATCATGTAAAAAATTTCTTTCCTTTAAAACCAACAGTTACCTTTTAATTACGTGATAATACCTTGGGATTTTGAGTTATTGTCTTATGACTGTTGTGATGCACACATGTACCAGACTCATAAAATACCCAGACAACCTAGGACCTGTTTGGAATAAACATATATAAATTAGACTGCAGTTTCTGCACCTATTATTGAGTTGTAAAATTGTTGACTATTACAGCAGTTTCTCTACAATAATTACCTTTGCCACTGCCCATGTTGAGATAAGAGCCATGCTGTTCAATTTTATTCTAACATATCTGTTTCCACTACCATTTCTGTCTAGAATGAATTGCTTTGAAATAGCTCTGTCTGTCTTTTTGTTCTTTCTCAAAAGCACCTGCTTGCCCTTTTTATCCACAGGTTCTATCCTGGCCCACATACAAAAGCAAAAGCACTTTAATGAGAGAGAAGCCAGCAGGGTGGTGAGAGACATTGCCTCTGCTCTGGATTTCCTGCACACAAAAGGTAAAAATACAATCGCCTCCACCTCCAATCTTACAGGCTCATTAGTCAGCAGCTCAGAGACCAGACAGTTTTAGAGTGTGTGTGTGTGTGTGTGTGTGTGACCAGCATGCTTGGGATCATTCAGTGTTTAGTCATGTTTAGTGTGTGCTGTTTTTCCCTATAGGAGATATGCCAGCTAGCCCAGGATTCTGGTTCCATTGTTTCTGGCTTTGTTCAGTAGTGGCTATGATTAAGAAGGGGATGAAGACAGCTCCTGTGTGAGCTACTGGGCACAGACATGATTCAGCATGCTTGTCACTCATGGTAGCCAAATGGTATTTGGAGAGGATGAATAGTGTTTATACTGCCAGCTTCATGCTTGTAGATGCCCTTCATCAAATAAGGTTATACAGTAAGAAAAAAGGTGAATATTTGAAGAAGAATTTAGTTTACAGACTGGTATTTGTCTAATAAGAAAAGATTATGACTTACAGTATCCAGTCTAACTTATTTTTTGCAATATGCTTTACAGATCGTAAAGTTTCACTGCAGAGGTTCTTGATACCGAGGCTTTACATATTTTTTGTGTATTTTAATTAGTTGGAGATAGCTGAATTATTATGGTTGCAATCACTTTATGTTAATTTATGCATCACTTTAAAAACAAGCAAACCTGAAACTAGCAAGAGCTGATTGCAAGATGAGTGGTTAAGTTGGAGAGAAACTGGTTTAAGAAGGCACTTTCACAAGGTATCCAGGTCAGATATATGCTACTTTTCCTGTCAGCTCCAGAACCCTGTCTTCTATATTTAACTTATGGTGTTTCTACGTAAATACACTACATAGAAGTTTGAAGAAAGCTAGCTTGTGTGGTGCTTATCAGAAAAAAACCAAGAATTTAGACATGTTCTTACTGGTACTTTGTACATTATTCTCTTGTACCTCTGTGACAACAACTCAAGTGTATAGCAGCATTAATATTGTTCCATCTGAGGACATAGTTTTGAAGTGTCTGGGGAAAAACTTGTCTGCCAGAAAAAAACCGTGGAAATATCATTGCTGAACTGAACAGCATGGCTTGTGAATTGAGAGTGTGTTTGGAAGACAATTGCAGAAGCAGAGGGGATTTTTCAGGATGGTTAAGGGCCACCATGTACCACAGTGGTGGCAATCTTGCTGGATGATGTTGCCCTGCAACTCCAAAAATATGTCACCATTATCAGTTATGGCTGGAGCTTCTGGGACCTGCAGCCCAACAACTTCTGGAGAGCTGCATGGGTTTCTCCCCTGCTTTTCAGTGAAGAGCAAGTTAGGTAGGTTAGAGTGGAAAGCAGGGGAGAATTATAAAATCTGTCTAAAAGATTTTTTATTGACTTAGGGGTGAAACAGACCGGCTGTAAAAGCTGTTGTCCAGGCAGCTTGAGAGTGTGGTGCTTTTACACTGCATGCTCCATGCCATCGTGAAGCCACCTGGAAGTGGGCAGCTTCAAGACGCTGCAGTGGAGTGGCATTTAGATGTTGCACGCTGCTGCAGCATCTAAAAGCTGGCTTTTGGTTGCAGCGGGGTGGGAAAAGCCACCCTTTCCCTGGCCGAAAATGCAGTGGATATTTTCTGCTCCTTTTTTAGCTGGGGAGAAAGCAGATTGGGGTCATGGTGTGTGTTTGCCATGGCCCCAATCCATCTTCGGAAGGAGCGGCTTCAAGCTGCCCTTTCCACCAGTCTGTTCCACCTTTTACTGAAGTAAGGACAGTGAGGAGTGCTCTTTATGTCTTGAAGTAATTGCAGAAGGAATGTCTGCTTGACATCTCTGAAAAAGAGAGAAATCAAAGTTTCAGGGGAGGCCTTATTGGTCAATAATATCCAATTCTGTCTCCTTTCTTTGACTAGGGATCTGTGGAAGTCCTAAATCAGTGCTGAAGTACTGAATGGGGGCTGACAAACCAAAGCTCAGTCTAGATAAGGCAGAAGTACCCATGGTTGTAGTTGACGCCACTCTGAGAAGAGGTGTCCAGAATGTTTTAGTTTTAGTTTTGCAATCCTCTTTGAAAAACAACTGTACCTCTTGGGATTCCTCCTTGTTCTAGCATTGTTACTGATACTAGGTGGCTTTGCACAGCTTCAGCTGGTATTCCAATTACACCTTGTTCTAGCAAAGGAACACCTTTCTGAAGATTAGACTACTGTAACTATGTTGTTTTTGAGGCTGCTCTTGGAAAGTGTACTGAAACTTCAGCTAAAGCAATAACGAGAGTAGGTCTACTATGCTGGATCCACTTTGTTTCTGGCATCAGTTCAGGGTGCTTGTTCTTGTTTTTTAAAGCCCCCACATTCGATACCTGGCTATCTGAAGTAATGTGACTTTATCTATATGTTGAGTTTAACCAAATATGTTCTCCACATGTTTCTTTGCCCTGTGAGGTTATAGAATTGGACTGTTTTAGCAAGAACATTTCACTTAAGGAACCATGGCTCTAAAAGACATCAGGTTTAAAAAAATCATTTAAGGACTGTGCAGACAGCCCCAAAGGCCAGATCGGGGCCACACCAATTGCACACCGCAGCCCCGATCTGGCCTTTCCAGGGCACGAAAAGGAGCCGCAAAGAGCATCTCCTTTTTGCGCCCTGGAAAGGGTGCAATAACCGTGGTGCCACACCTTTTTGGCAGTCCATTGGTGCTGTATTGTGCAGATGCAGTGCCAGAGGAGCATTGTGATGCCGCACGCTGTGTAGTGTAATGCATGGCATAATGCCGCTCTGGGTGCAGAGCTGGGATGTGCGTCATATGGACGCCATACCCCAACGCTGCCCCCATCCTGGCCTTTAAGGCTGGTCTGCACAGGGTCTTAGTGGACCTTTATGGTACTATTTGATACTGTATTGTCTGCTATTTCTCTGCTTGTGTGTTTTATGTTGGTGCTGTTTACTTTATTGTTTACTCGTTTTCTAATGCTCTTAAACTGATTGTAAAACTTTCTGAGGCTATGATTTGAACAGAAGAGGGGGCACACATATTTTATAAACAGGAACACTAAACTAGAAATAATGTAAATACAAGCTGGTTTGGAATTTTATGTTTTGCTTTTCATTAGCTGTGTGCAGACCATGCCCTTTTCTAGCCTTGCAGAATGTTTTAGAAGCAGTTTGTAAAAATGTTTTGAGGAAAGAAGCTACACAGCAGGAAGCAATGACTGAAGAATGATCTTCTGCAATCCCAGATTTTCTCATTTAGTTTGTGATTCCACTGTGTGGCATTAACAGCCTTATTAAACAATATTGCACACAGTATTAAACTGGGAGTCAAAGCCTTTGTTACTCTGAATGCTTAAGCTTTTTGCTGTTTAAAATTATACAGTTCTCAAAAAGCAAGAGTAACTGTAGGAACTGATTTACTATGAAGTCTGTATTTTCTGCATTCTGTGTTCCTGTATCATAAGACTCTGTACTTGGTGAAGAAACCCTTAATAGTGCACAGCATACTAGGAGGAAACCCATTCATGTTATATGATTTTCTAGAGCTGCATCTGCACTGCAGAAATAATTTGATACAGCTTTAACTGTCATGGCTAAATGCTGTGGAATTCTGGTACTTAAAGTTGTTTGAGGCACCAGCACTTTGGGCAGAGAGTCCTTAGGATGAAGCTACAGCATTTCAAGAAGTGTCAAGCAGTTATTTCTCCAGTGCAGATGCTCCCTAAAGCCATTAGAATACTCAATGTCACTGTTAAAATCAATGTTAACATTTGATTTTAATTTGTGAATGACATGCTCATATAACAATATGTTTTGTCTTGAAACCCAACAGGTTCTTCCTTTGTTGGGACCAGGAGATAGAAGTTCTATAACAGAATTATTTTGTAATTTGCACTGTGCCAAAAGGGTAGTCCCTTTCATGTGTAAATCATTCCAAAGTTTCCACATAGTTTTGGCAGCACTTGAGCTATGTTGTCAGCTCCTCTCTTTGAGTTAATATGGTTCCTTCCTATTCTACTCAGCTGTGATGTTTGCGAGTTTGTGTTTGTCATGGGAGCCTTCAAACACAGTTCTCCCTGAAAACACCAATGCGTAGTGTATGGACTGGGTTTGACCAAAGAACTAAGTGACCTTGTAGGTGTGACACAGTCCTAATGCTGTTTTAATATGGAGCATTTTGTGCCATTATTGTGTGAAGGGAGCTGGTAACTGCATTGTTCAGCCATTATTCAGATGTTTATATTCCCTTTTTAAAAAGGCAACCACCACACAGTATTATACAAGTAAGAAACAAGTCACAGTCCTTTTCATGCACAAGCATTTCTTCATCAGGATTATAAGAAGTCTATAGTATGTGAGGCTCCTGCTAACCTCACTGTTAAAAATTGTGGTTTGTATGCAGTTTTTGAGGTTGCGTGATATAGTCATATGAATGTTGGACTAGGATTCTAAAAGCCCACTGCGTTACTTTGGGCAAATTGCACTCTCTCAGTCTTGGAGGAAGACTATGGCAAACCTCGTTTGAATAAAGGTTTCTGAGAAAACTCTAATATAGACAGTGAGGCCATAAGTCAGAGTTGACTTGAAGGCACATAATGTCAACAACAATAATGCACTTCTTAAATGTCTTAACATTGCTAGATAATTTATATCTGGGAGGAAATTATGTCATATCTCCATCTCACATTGACATTGTCCATCCCCAAAATGTGGTCACTTCTGGCAGAGTAGTGAAGCATGGTATAGACTCCTTAGATAGTTGTGCCTATTCAGGGTTTATCCAGTACTATTTAACACAATGGCTGACTATGGTTTGGTGGACAGTGCAGCTCATGAACAGCTTGATTCACTTCACTCTGTATGTAAACACCAGTAGTAAATAGTGTATTGTTATAATGGCTCTCCCACCCAATTTTGTATTATGTATCTCTTTAAGATGTCATTCTTTCTTCTCCCTGTGTTACTTGCTTTAGGTATTGCTCATCGAGACCTAAAACCTGAAAACATATTGTGTGAATCTCCCACTAAGGTACTACATACTTTGTCATTCCTCTTTTTTTATTACTTTTGCAAGGTAGTGTTCATGAATGTAATGTGGTGTCCTCCCCCTTTTTTCTTCTTCCACCATTTTAGGTGTCCCCAGTGAGAATATGTGACTTTGACCTTGGAAGTGGTGTAAAACTCAACAGTGCATGTACCCCAATTACTACTCCTGAGCTGACTACTCCAGTATGTAGACTCTGCTGTGTTCTGTGGGAAAGTGGAGCTAAGGGAGGAAGATGGGCAACTTATTAACTCACCTGTGTATTAGGGGGTCATGTTGCATGGCAAACTATGACATTTCAGCCATGTTTCAGCATGCAGTCATCACTTCTGCTCCGTATTTTTAGTAAAATGCATCTGAATACTCACAGTAATTGGGGTTTTATAATTATATGAGCAGACTTCCATCACCTTCAAAACTGCATCATCAGAGTTTGAGAGGCTATAATTTCTTCTGTCCCTAGTCCTAGAAGGTCTGTGGCTCACAGAGTCTGGTTTCAAAGGAGGACTTTTGTAAGTGTGTTTATCTCTCTCATAGTCTATCTCTTTCTTTCTCAAAATAGGAATGACATTCACACATCTGTGGTCAGGTTTATATGATCAAACAGTGCATCTATAATGTAGAAATAATGCATTTGACCCCACTTCAAATGCTGTAGTTCCATCCTCTGGAATCCTGGGATTTGTAGTTTTACAAGGTCTTTAGCCTTCTCTGCCAAAGAGTGCTGATGCCTCACTAAACTCCAGGATTTTGTATGTATCCATGGCAGTTAAAGTGGTGTCAAACTGCATTATTTCTACAGTGTAGATGCACCCAAGCCTGATTCCCATTACCTTTTCAATCGGATCACAAATTGGTTTGAACCGGTTCAAATGACTCTGGTTCCCACTTGAATTGATTCACTTAAGCAATTTGGAGAAGGAGGCCATGTGCTAGACCCACTTAACCTGTGGTTTTTTGATGCTGATGTTTTCTGTGTCTTTTTGGATAAATTGATTCTGTGCAAGTGTGAACCAGATGCGAATCAGAATCAATTTAAATTTGCCCTTCGACTGGCTGGAGCGGGTCCATTTTGAACTGATTCATTTGTGAATGTGAATCACAAGTGTGTTATTTTACAGGGAGAATATGTGATTGGGGTAAATGTAGTGGAAACCATGCTCCACTGTCGAATTGATCCATCAATTTGGATCCTAAACTGCTTGTTTTTGTAAGTGGAAATAAGGCCCTAGAGTGCTGCCCAAAGGATTTTTGGTCCCATAGCTAGGATATGTGATATTGGCTTAATAGTTTATGCTGAGGAAGAAGTTAATGTCACATAGGAAACGGCTATATGGGAAATCAAAGCACTAGTTATTCTAGCCGATTGTGGCCTACAATGATTGGGAGCAGCTGTTCAGTCTTTAAACATCAGTCTTTTCCAGTGTTCCCTGGAGATGTCAGGGATTGAACCTTTTGCCTGCAAAACATGTTCTGCCACTAGAACATGGCCTTTCTCCAATTCAAGCCTAGGGCTCTATTTAATTAGCAGGCATGTGTGGCTTTCAAGCTACAATATAGTGTTATATGAGAGGCAGGTTAACTAATGATTTAGATTACTGCTATGATAAATCTTCCCAATTCATTTTAGGGTAATATTGATTCTTAGGTTTCTTGAAAACTGGCTGCAAAATGAATTTGCTTAAACTGAAAACCATTCACTTCCTTAGTACTAAATAATGTATGTATTAATAAAACACCATCCATGTGCTTGAATCAAAAGTAACAAGAACAAAGACCCAGAGGAGATGGCAATCTTAAATTTGTAAAGGAGGCAAAAGTTGGGTGGGAAGGATTAGAAGCAAAGGTAAATGGTGAGCATCTCTGTGCATATGAAGTTAACACACACTTGAGCTTGTTTTTTATGCAAGATACAAGCCAAAGGACTGTTCTATGAATGATTCTAGATTTCAAAGAAGTAGGATTTCATGGAAGAGAGATGTATAATCAAATTATTCTAAAAGGCAGTTCTATATATAAGGGACAGTGATCCATTTAAGGGAATAAAAGACTTGAGGGTGACCAAATGCAGTATACAGAAGCAAAAGTTCACATATCTCAAGCCTACAAGCAGGTCAGTTGTTCCTGCTGTGAATCCTGGAGTGTACTTACACTGTAGAAATACTACATTTAAACTGTAGTTTAAGTGCCATGGCTCTGTCTTACAGAATCCAGGGATTTTGTAATTTTGTGAGGCACCAGTACTTTTTGGCAGAGAAGGGTAAAGATCTTGTAAAACTACAAATCCCAGGATTCCATAGGACAGAGCTACAATACTTAAAGTGGTATTAAACACCATTATTTCTACATTGTAGATGCACACACTCTCCTAGATTTCCCCTTCCCCTTGTTCTTTTCATTCTCTTAGACCTGTACCTGGGAGACATAACAGTTGTTTCTCCCTCTGCCTCTGTTCCTGCACTCTTTTCTGTTTCTCAACAGTGCTACTGGTACAAGGTACCATGGGGAAATGTAGCTCTGTGTTTTTCCTAAGACTCAAATTTGCAGCACATAGCATGCTGTTTTTTAAACATATTTGTTATTAATTTTAACATTATTAAAAATTTCAATACAATATAATTTAAGACGTGTGTGTGTGTGTGTGTGTGTGTGTGTGTGTGTGTGTGTATAAAATCATATTTTGTCCATCTATTCATCTATATATCATACATTACCAAAAAAAGTTAACTTTAAGTCTATTACTTCCTTACTTTATTTCCAATTCTGTATATCCCTTTACTATTTCATACTTTCTAACACATCTTTGTTCTAATGTCTCTAGGTGATAACAAGTGCATTCATAACCTCATAATTCATCTGTTTTTCCCCACAGCATCTTAGTTAATCCCTATAAACCAAAACAGCCCTTCATTTTACCTTCATCTTTATCCATTAATTCATTCTAAAGTAACTGCTCAATCGAAAATTATTCTTGTAAAACTTCCCTTCATATGGAACAATAATTTACCATGTTTTCTCACCAATAATCATCATTATTCATATTTAGCAAATCCATCTTGGGATCTGCACTTGGCATACTGTTGTGATGCAGCATTTTAGGTACTAGAAAGACAGAGGCTTGATTGTAATGATTGTACGCCACTATGATACAGTACCAGCCCAGCCTCAAATTTGGAAGGGCTCATCTAATTTTGAAACAAGGCAGTTCAAATAGAAACCAGAGTTTAAATTAATTAGAAGTAGATGTTTTAAAGAAGCTTTAAGAGGTGTTTGCCCTAGCCTTGTGTGGGGTTTTCAGCCCCTAGAATTTGACGCTCAGAGACCTGAAATTACAATGCTCCTTGTGTTTTGAAATTATATTTTGTGTTTGATACAAATGTCACAAGATCAACCCTTCTTTACAATGCAGGAATAGTTTAAAATTGTATGCTTGCTCAAGTACTGCATATTGAAAGACCTAAGAATTAAAATTCTTCTTGCTTTCATTAGCTTCTACATAATACTTGCTGTTGCCCAGCAACTCTACAGTAGTGTATTGCCAGGCTTGTGGGAGGCAAACCAATAATCCCATCCTTCTTTGCATGGAGTTGAATTTTGCCAGGAGTTGAAAGTCCTTGGCTTTAAATAGGTTGAATTATCTTATGAGCATAGATTGTTGTGTGAGCATGAATTAAATTTACATATCTTTCTTCTTAGTGTTAGTCTGTCTTTGCCCACCTTAAACATCAATGATTTGCACTGGGCTGCATTTCAAGAGTGTTATGTGGCTTGTATATGTGGGAATATGGATGATTACACAACAACTCTGTGCTGTTGGGGAGTACCTTTTATTTTCCAGCAGCCAAAATTCAGTTAGGGAACGATCTGGAAGCTATGTCACCAGGAGGGACTAAAACAAACTGAGCAGGTCCAAGGTGTAAATCTTACCAGTTTCTCCTTATGCTACAAATTTCAAGCATGCAGAGCCTTCCAGGACAAACAAAAACAAAAGCTCCTGTTCCATGTAGAGACCCCCAGATAATCTGGGATAACTGCAAACCAGCTCCTTATGACCTTTAAATTGCTTGTTATCCCCAATTTGAGCACAGATAACCAGCAGGTTGGAGAACCTTTATGGGCTGAAGGTTTCTCCACTGCTGTAGTCAAATTAATACTGAGTGGTTAATTTTCTTCTGACTATCATCTCATTATATGCCCACTGACTGGCAGTTAACTTTGCCTTGGGCTTCCTGGACTTCGTGTTTAAAATTATCAGCAGGAGTACACCCTATGCTGGATTTATACTCTTTCAGGTTTATGTGAGAAGGACAGTTATTTGAGAAACAGAGGTGGTTTGGGCAATATAATAACATTCTGAACAGATAAGGCTGAAAAGATCTATTGAAATTAACCTGAAACAAGTTTTATCTCAAAAAGCAAGCATAGAAATGTGTAGTATGCATTGGTTTTTGCTGTGTCCTGAATGTGTCTTTGAAAAAAAACACCCTAGGGATTTATTAATGTTTCTCTTTCCTTCTCAGTTACTAATAATAGGATTTATTTATAATAATAGGATTTATTTATATACCACCCAATCACTGGGAATCTGAGCAGTTTACAACAGAGGGAATAATAGACGGTTGATTTTAAATGTAACCGTTCTTTCTAACATGCCTTTCTATTGGTGTCTTGCTAGTGTGGTTCTGCAGAGTACATGGCCCCTGAGGTGGTGGAAGTGTTCACAGAGGAAGCCACATTCTATGACAAGCGCTGTGACCTGTGGAGCTTGGGTGTGATTTTGTACATCATGCTAAGTGGCTACCCACCTTTTGTGGGGAACTGTGGCACAGACTGTGGCTGGGACAGGGGAGAAGTCTGCAAAGTTTGTCAGGTAAATAGATAAATGTGACATATTCCTCTGGTATCAGTAGCATACAAAGCAAGTGAGATTGAGCTCTGTCAAAAAAACGAACAAACAAAAAAACTTCCAGCAATCATCTGAGGCATGCTTCTGACTGGAAGAGTGAGGGGTATGGGTGCGACCATATAACCTGATCAGTGTGCTGTCTCAGATCCCAGTTTCATTCTGCTTAGAACTGTGATCTTGTATTTCTTTTCTATATTCACCAGTTTCATTTATATCCTACCTTTTATACTTTGAACTTAAGGTGTTGCACATGTCTTTTGCCCTTTCCACTTTATTTTCACAACCTAACCTTGTGAAGTAGGTTAGGCTGATTTAAGTTGCCCTGTACATCTCATGGCTCCATAGAGACTACTGGAGCTTTGATCTCTGAATCCTACTACAATACTGGCTTGGCTCTCCTATATGTCAGGCTATATTCCAAGAATTGTTATATCTTTTTATATCAATTGTATGTAATGCATAAGTGAAAAAAGGGGATACCTCAAACTGGAAAATAGATTTCACTACTGTACTCCAGTATGAACTGTGCATGCTCATGATAGATGGGAAGATGACATTATGTCCAGTCTTCAAAAATGGCTTGTCTAAATATGGCTTTTATGTTGTTCCCTTCAAGACAAGAGGAAGGGTAATCCAAAGTTGTAATGGCAATGTTACCAAATTTCTTCGATGTTGAAAAAAGTGAAAAGTTAATATTTTAATTCTGAGCTTTTGGCTTCTAAAGAAAATGAATATATATATTTATGTTGTTACTAGAACAAACTCTTTGAGAGTATACAGGAAGGCAAATATGAATTTCCTGAGAAGGACTGGTCTCGTATCTCAGATGATGCCAAAGATCTTATCTCGAAGTTGTTAGTTCGTGATGCCAAAGAAAGGCTTAGTGCTGCTCAGGTTCTACAGCATCCATGGGTACAAGGTGTAAGTAGTGCCTCTTTAAGCCTTCATTATTTTTTATATAGAGCCATCAGTGTGTACAGTGTGTCATAAAGACACATGTTCCTGAGCAAAAAATTACCTTTGCTTTAGAGCTGGGTGGCATCTGCAAAGGGAGCAGAGACCACTTGTCACCCCTGTGGCCCCTCTTCTGCCTCCCCCGAGCTGTATCATTGCATTTCAGTATGCTGGGAGTGGCAGCCTATCATTTCTGACTGGCCAGTGTCTGGGATATTCTTGAAGGAGGAGGTTGAGGCTTGGGGAGGGGCAAAGTAAACTGCTGCATTTATAGCCAATTATTAGTTTTAGCAGGTTTTGAGGTGGAAAACCTGAACATTGCCAGGAATTAAAAAAAATAGAGTTGGGAAGCTTTAATGGGTCATCAGAGGCTGAAGAAGAGGGGTTCATCACGTGAATCATCATTTCACTTGGCCTACTCCCTTAGGAAAAAAAAATCTGTCCAAAATGGAGATTCTTTAGGGTGTAAATGTGAATAGTCACCAAACCTAGTGCCATGTAATTCAATGTTTCAGTTAGTGTGGCTGCTTATAAATATCTATAAATAAATACCTTTGATCTTCCAGATGTGTTCAGCATCTAGAAACCCCAGCCAACATAACAACTGGTAAATAATTTGGGGAGTTTTAATATAAAACTCTTTAAGGGTCCAAGGTTTCTTGACCTTAGGCACAATGATTTCCTAATCCAGAAATGCCTAGTATCTCTTTCCTACCTGCAACATAAGGGTTTAAAGGCATTCATGGATCCTCAGCTTTTAAAACTGATTGGAAACATGTGGAAATTGCCCATTTGCTGGCTAGAAGACATTTGGAAGCCAAAAAAACAAAACAAAACAAAACAAACAAAAAAAACCCCACCAAACAAACAAAAAATCCTAGACACAGAAATTATCCATATGAAGTTAACAGCCCATACTTTCCCCACTTCTGTAGTAAAACCTAGCCTTTCCCCCTTCACTGCCTGTCTGTCTCTATATAACAAAACTCTATTCTGTATAGAAAGAGTTCTAGATTCTCCTATGTTGATGTTTGCTTAATGCAGAGGATGGTGCATGATTATGTTGCTGTTAAATATACATTTCTATAAACATTATATCTGCCTTGTTTGGCTATCTAATTCATTTTGAAGCTCTGCCAATCCAGCAGAGCGTGTTCAAAATAATAAAACTCGGACACCTAACAAGAATCAGATGTTTGAATGAATAAAGATTTTCTCTAAACATCCTCAACTTAACCTTGAAATGTTTCCATTATGTGCAGCATGCTTCTGAAAGAGGACTGCCTACACCACAGGTTCTTCAAAGGTAACCATTCCTGATTATCTTTTATAACCTGTTGAACGGGGTAACTGGAGAGTTGTTACAATCAAATGAAATAAATGTTCAGTGAGGAAGGGAGCAGTGAAAGCATTTATTGGAAAAACTGTGAGAGAACACTGTCTAGTCTAGAGTGCAATGATGTTTATTAAAGAGCACAGAACCTAATTTGGCTAGTTGTAAAAAACACAATGGAGAGGCAATTTCTGCCTTTCTGCTGGTGTTAACAACTGGATTTTAAGGCCAGGATCCTATAGGCTCCACTGATGGTGTGATTATGCTAGTAGATGTGAAGTGGGGAAATGAACGAGGTGGCATCATGGAAAGAAGAAAAAAGGCAGAGATAGTGGGAGGAGAAAGTTGTTGGCTGCATGTTGTGCTTTTTTCTCAAATGTCTGTACTGTCCAGACCAGACCTCCTGTGCATCTTTATCTTCATGCATCCCCATCTTCCTCATTAGTCAGGCACTCAAGAAACACCTTGCCCAGGCTGACAGCATTTGGGTGCACCTACACTGTAGAAATAATGCATTTTAATACCATTAAATAGCCACAGCTCCATCCTACAGAATCCTGGGATTTATTGATGCACCAGCACTCTTGACAGAGAAGGTTAAAGATCTTGTAAAACTACAAGCCCCAGGATTCTATAGGATGAAAAGTGGTGTCAAACTGCATTATTTTTACAAGGTAAAAAAATGCACCCTTCTCCTGCTGGTACTGTCTCTGTCCTATCTGAATTAGAAGACGGTAGAGTGCAGTAACATCCAAAATCCACAAAACAGTGATAAGTTATCACTGTTTTGTGGACATGGGATGTTATTGTACTTGGCTGTATGGTCTACACAGCTACCCCTGGATAAGTTTTCTAGGACAAGGTAAAACATAGTGGACTGTTTTGCTAATGTACAGCCCAAAGGGATCCAAGTCTCTGCCTGCATTATATCAGCTGTTTTTGTCTGTACCTCCCCAACTCCTACATCCCTTCTCCAGGAACAGCAGCACAAAGGAGCTGACCATCTTTGCTGCTGAGGCCATTGCCCTGAACCGCCAGCTCTCCCAACATGAGAATCATCTCAGTGAAGAGCAAGAGAGTCTCTCACAGGCCATGTGTTCAATGAAGCTTTCTCCTCCTTCCAGATCTCGGCTGGCCAAACGCAGAGCCATGGCCCAGGCCACAAAGAGCAGCGACTTCCAACCAGCTTCTCATATAGCCCTTTAACACCCCTGTCTATTTGCTGAAATTAGACTTGGCTTTTATATTACTATTTTAAAGGACTCAATGGTTTATCAATGTTTTTTAAAAGTTTTTAGAACAAAGTTTAGAACAAATTAACAAAGTGAAGTAATATAGAAGGAAGATTTCCTTGGAGTTTTTAAATTTGCAAATGGTAATAATAATAAGTTTTTAGATTACAGTTGGTGCTGTGGTACTGATATAACAAACCACCCAGGCTGTGTTTGCACATAGATTTCATAAACCCAAGAAAACTTCTGTCTTGTGACTATAAAAAAAGGGCTCTGAACTAACAGGTTCTTGAAGAACTTTTCAGTACTTTGGGTCTCTGCCTGCAGCTGCAGAATAACTGGTGGCCATTCTTCAGGAAACTTGGCTTACCTGCTTATTTCTTTCTTCGTTCACTATAAGATTTCAGTGAAATAGCAAAACATATGCAGAAAAAAATCTTTCCTTTATCTTTGTGTCAAGAGTGTGTGTCTTTATTAAGCTGGATCCTTGACTACAGATGTGACCAGAGCTTTGAAATTTTACTTGTTCAGCAAACCACTCTCAGAAACCTTCAGCCAGGATGGCCAGTAATGGAATTGCTTAAATTTAAGATTGTGTGGTGCCATACAAAAAAGTTTAAATGTAGTGAGCTTGCATAGTTGCAGAATTTGTTTCTAGCGTCTAATGATCTGAGGAGCATATCATCTCTTTTGACAACACAACAGGACTTCTGGTTCAGTTTGACATTTTTAAAGTGCACACCACAAATGGTCTTCTCTACCACAGTACAGGAAAAGATAATGCCATAGAGTTGGATAAACTAGCTCAGAGCTTCCTAGAGCTTGGATCAGTTTGTGCTGGGAGGAGAGAGTCTCTTGCTGGGTCATAATACTGAAGTTGGAGAAAGAAAAACCACAGGGCTGGTGTATGCCATGTTCATAGCCCAATGTAAAGACACTTTCTCATTATTAGCTATGATGTTTTCCTTTGTGTGTCTCAATCCCTCCCCACATTTCTGCATGCCAAGAGAGTTGTATTGGAGTAATCTTATACTGTACCTCAGAAGCTGTACATGAAAGCTCCATTACAGTGTATTTTGGATTTAGTAATGAGAAGACAAGTGACAGGAAAAGATTCAGATTTCATTTTTAAATGCTACATACTATTTCAACTAATGCCTTTTCAAAACCTGTGGCTTTGTTTTACAAAAGTCATTTTAAAACCAAACCAGTGAATTCAGCTTGAGCATCTTGGGAAGCCTTACTTTGCTGAAAGTGCAAAAGCTGTTCACCTCAGGAATAAAGCAAGATTTATTTAAAGTTGGTAATTTTTTGAAAATCAGTATTTGTGTTGAAGGACCAGGAGACGGGAAAAATCCAATAAGCAATTCTATAAGATGTGAATTGAGGTTATCCTAATACAGTCTGGCAGTATAGCTTCTCATGTTTGCCTTTGAATACAATGTGGGTATTTATACATTTTTAATGACTGTGCTTCATATTAGTGATGAATGTGAAGAATGACTGCTAAAAGTTTTCTATGTATTGTACCATTTGTGAAGGTAATTAATTATACTTTGGTTTTTAAATGTACTTTAAACTTTTACAGATATACTGTACTGCATAGCTAATGGTTTTTGTTTTCAAGCATTTGAAAACTCAGGAAGTAATATCCTTATGTATGTGACACATTTATTAATATTGTGTACTTTACATTAAAATTAAGTTGTTTCTAAAATGTTTTGTTTTCTTCTTCATCTGTTTAGATACACACACACACACACCTTTCTCTGTTTGAACTGTTTGACGGGGATAAGATCAAGAATATATATTTTTAATTTCAGCCACATGATGTTAGATATGGACAGTGTAAATCCTGTTGTATAGTATACCATTGAGAACAAGTAAAGTAAATAAAATTAAGATATATACAATTAATCTGAATAGAGGGTTAATTTAGACAGTTTATTTTGTAGAGATAACAATTATCTAAAAAAAAACCCTAAATATTCTGTTGAGATTATCAAGAAGTATGAGAAATAAAATGTAGATCTCCAATAGAAAATTCAGTGGAACCATAAATTTGAATACCTAGATCTAAACTGTGCAACATATTTGAATACTTTGTAGATGCAAAATTGTGTCTCACTTTCATAGAATGATTATAAGATAATCATTTATCATGAGAAGATTGTTTTTCTTGGGATTAACTTGGTGGCCTAAACCATTTGGACATATATCTTGTTAGGCTTGATTTTTTTTAAAAAAATACATGAAATCTTATGTTGGTATGCATGCTCTGGTGAAAGTGCATGAACATACCCAAACACCAAATCTGACTGGCAGAAATAATAATGTATCACTCACAAAACGTTTAGGGGGAAACATGACGATAAATTTTTGAGTGTTTTAACAAAACCTTTGCTTGGTGGCATACTTAATCAGTCATTGGGACTTTCTCCTCTTTGTAATTAATTTATTCCTGTGTGCATTTGTATGTTTATATTACCTCCATAACATACCCCCCCCCAAAAAAAATAGTATACCAATTATGCTGCTATAGCATGAGCTAAAAATTATTGAACTGGAGATAAAAATTGTGATTTTTTTCTTTTTATAATTAGGAAAGAGGAAGGATGATTGATAATTATGTTTGCTTACTTTGATACATATTATATTTTTATACTAAACCCAATGAAGATCATTTGGACATCATTCCACCTCACAGTAAATCAAGATGGCAAAGTATTGAGAGGACTGGTAGCAGAAAGGGAACACTGGAAGGAGGGGAAAGGTTTTAGTACATTTTCATGAAGTCTGTGTTGATGTCATTGTTTGTTGTTGTTGTTGTGTGCCTTCAAGTCATTTCCAATTTATGGTGACCCTAAGGTCATGGGTGTTCTTGGCAAATTTATTGAGTGGAGGTTTGCCATTGCTATCCTCTTGAGATTGAGACTGTGACTTGCCCATGGTCACCTTCTTCAAAGGTAAAAAAAAAAAATAAGCCCTCTAAATTTTCCATTGAAGACTGAGCATGTTCATCAACTTTGAACCACTAAAAACACTGTTACAACATGGAGGTAGCCACTTTGGTTGATAAGCAAAATCCACCAGTCGGTATATTTGTCGGGTAATTTAAGTTTCCTAAGACTTCAGCCTTTGGTAAGGAAACAAAAATATTGAATATCAAAAATGTCAAAGCCAAGCCTGTTAGGGTCTAAATTAGCAGAGTAGCAGAAATGTGCTCTTGTCTAACTATGCTTTCCTAAGAACTGAGACTGACTCCAAAAAAACAAACACATAGTTTGTAGTTTAAAACAAAAGTTTACGAATTGCTTTAATCTACATTTACATAGAAGCTATATCCTAATCTAGTTAGTGAATAGTTCGGGTAAAAGAAATATTTATCACGCCATCTTTACAAAGTTGACAGAGCAGGAAGATGGAAACACAACAGCTCAGTTGAAAATATTTTGAGAGAATGTCAATCCCAAAGGGGAAGTAACCAAAATAACATGGTTAGTTTGAAAGAGAGAGAGTTTGCGTACAGGAATTCCCTATCCAAGGAGGGGAAAAGAGAAAGCAAAAATCATCCAACAATATTAAATACCTTTATTAAAGCCAACTACAGTTCCTAGAAGCAAGTTTTTGAGCACTTCCATGAACTTTCATCAGGCTTGGTGGTTAAAGGTAAGGGGAGGAAGTCCAGAAATTTGGTTAGATGTTTTATTAGCTGTGTAATAATGGAGTTACACACATGATGAGAATATATAGGTTTGATAACTCATTGGTAGGTTGAGTAAGACCAGAGTTCAATTCCAAGCTTGATCATGAAACTCACTTGGTGACTGATCAAGTCACAACTTCTCAGCCTCAGGGGAAGACAATGGCAAAAGTCAGCAATGCCTGCTTAGCCTTGGAACACTGGAGTTTCACTGGAGGAAGTGGACTTTATGACTGTGTTTTCATATATTGTGATGATTTTCTGAGGAGTTATGTTCCCCCCCAACACAAAGTACAGCTACTCAGTTTTGCTTCTATTGATATGCTTAGCCTGTTTCAATATCTACGATGATCTCCAGATCTGAGAGCAAAGAGACTTCTGAAGAGACTCACTGTACAGGATGTGATGGAAACATAGTTCTTAGTAGAGGGTACTTTGTAACTTCAAATAGAGAAACAAAACTTTACTGGCTCCCCCCCCCCCATGCTTTTGTTCCCAGTTAGCCCCTAGTTATTGGAGGTATGTGGCCCAAGTGTTTCCTCCACAACATCTCAGAGCAAATGTGTAGATGCCATCACTCCAACACCATCCCTTTCCTTCCCTGATCTAAGAACCGGTAGGCTTCAAAGGTTAGCACAGCTGTTGTTTTTTTTAAATAAAAAAATATTTAAAGGTGTTACAATGTGTGCCACAACTTGTCTGTGTCCTAATTTCACCCATGTTGCACACTTGTGTTTTAATTTCAGCCATGGAAGCTAAAAACCAATTAGATGTATTGCCACCTCTTGGTTCATGTCACTTAATGTTGCTTGCATGCTTTGTGCATGCAGGTTTGTGTTTGTCTGTGTGTGAGAGAGGGAGGGGGAAGCACTTTAATCCAGCAGATAAACAGTCAAACTTGCATTCTTCTTGCAGCCCAATTCTACACTGTTTCCCTGTATGTGCTGTTCATTATCATTATCTTTTAACTGCATAATTTACCCTTTAGTGTAAACAACATTCTAGAAAAATTCTTTCCTGCTTCCTCACCTATGTTAACTAATACAAAAAGTATCTACAGAGCCTAAACCACGTGGGCATGTTTTCTCCAACAACACTAATGGGTTGTATGGTCTGTAGAAAAGATGCTGCTTTGCAGATTAGAGAAAACACAAATCCTGTGATGATGATGATGATTATTCTTATTATTTTTGAAGGCTGATGCTTTTTTTCATTCAGATGATTCCAGTGGTAAAGCACAAATATCTAATTTGGTTTCTTTAGGAACATTGCAACCATGGCAACTGAAGGCTTGACAGTTCTGAAGAAGCATATGTTAGTGCCCACTCTCTCTCAAAGCTTTCCCTACAGGTCTTGCTATGTCGTTTATTTCTTACTATTTTCTCCTAACACAATTATTGGAGGCACTGCAATCATTTGTGTTTATGTGATTAAGAAGGCAGCTCAGGCTTAAAAACAGGTTGTTTTTCTCTCTGAAGAGGTCCTTGATGGCCAAGACCTCTTCTGCCAATAGGAGCAACAATAATGAATGGACGATTAACTTACTTTAATTGGGCATATTGATAATATATTGCTTTGGACACATGGCACAACTTACTTTATGATGTCTTCAGGAGAAAGACAAGTGCCTCCATATTTAAGGAGGACCTGATCTGAATGGGAAGTGTGTCTTATCTTACAGATTAGTGCAATTGTGATGTTGTTGTTGTTTTTTTTCATTTTTATCCCTGGATACCATGTGGGGTCTTGTAGCAATTTTGTTTTAAACAGAATGTGAGAATTCAAAAGTGCTTATTGTGTCCAAAGAACCTGGCACAAGCAGATTGCCAAAGCAGATCTTCTCAGTGGTAGCACCCAATTGCTGGCACATGAACTTGCAGAGGCAGAAATAGTATTCATCTCCAAATATTTGCTTGAAAACATTTCCCTGGGAGCAAATTCACACACATAAACCACATAAGCCCTGTCTGTTTTCTTTTACACTATCACATACCTAGAATTATAACTGCACTGTCAAATATTTGTGTAAATTGTGAGTGTGTCACATGAAACAGCAGCACTAATTTCTCAAAGTGTGGCTATCTTCTTCCCCCTCTAGCAGCCCAAATCATGGGACTGTGAGTAAAAAACAATGTTAGGGAAGGGTCATATTGAGCTGAAAATGAGTGTCTGGGAAAGAGTTAAGCACCTGACAGTTTATGGTTTTATTTCTGCTAATATCTTCTGATCCCTCTCTATAGCTGCTTTCCACAAATAAAAGATAATATTGGGCCAGTTGGTCCTAACTTTTTGTATGCTTTCCTAGTTCCTCTAAGAACAATTTATGTCCAAATGCAGAATGCACCACTTTCTCTGTTGTGAATTATACATGCAGATAAGCCTCCTTTCCCCAAAGCCACAAATGGCCCATTTGTTTCAGCACATTCTAATCTGGAATGACAAGAAGGTTTAAAAAACAAATTTGCTCCTAGATTACTGTAGGGGTGGAATGAGAGAGATCAGCATACAGTAAAATCAGTAAATTATTTTTTTCCAGTGATGGCATTGTTTAGTTATCAATAAAAACAATCAGTGGGTTTTTTTTAAAAGGAAAGCAGTAGTCATCTTTCTTTTTTAAAACAAAACAACCACTAGAAGCAATATGACAGTTCACTTTTGATTGGGGATATTTGTATGTTAGCCTCATGCGTGAAGCTTTATCTCAGATACATGGAAAGTTCCATCCCCATTTTAAGGGTTTTGGGAGAAAGTGATGCAGTGTACCAAATATGTCCCTGTTCAAGCCATACAGCCTTGAGCCTCTTTCTGCTGAGATGTTAAACCCACCATAAATCCCACCAAAGGGAAGTCATTTTGCAGAGGTTTCTTCATATTTAAAAAATCCCAACACTTTAAAATAATTGCAACACTTCATTCTGTTGCAGTGTGGCTACTAAGCATGCTCCTGAAGTTTGTCTGTCATTTGCTTGCTTGTTTTTGGTGTGGAGTTTGTACTGTTGAAGATAAGGAGAGTCAGCTCTGGTTAGTACTTGGCTGGGAGACCATCAACAAATATGAAGGGCTGTAAGCTATATTTCAGAGGAAGGAACTGGCAAAACCACCTCTGAGTATTCCTTGCTTAAGAAAACCCTTGAAATTAATGAAGTCACCATAAATAGACAAATGACTTGAAGGCACATATGTGTGTGTGTTCACACACATGTCTTCAAGTTGCCTGTCAACTTATGGTGATTAATGTCTCCCCATGTTACACAGTTCTCCCTAACCCAATATCTTCCACATCTGTAGGCCTACAAGTCTTATCATTCTTGGTCATCCTGGGATATATATTTTTATTCTAGATGCTCTTTTGCAATGGACAAAATGATGATATCCCCACGCAGAAGGTAGGAGTATAACTTGGGGAGGGAGATGAGGGCAATGCCTTCCAAATAAGAATTCTGTACCCTTAAATGAATTTTTTCTGTAGTCCTCAAATTTCTAACATTCCAAAAAGTGAAAATTTAAAAAATAATTCAGTTTTTGTTCACTTCTATTAGCTGTGTTCACATTTCCTTGGTAACACTGTCTATCCTTTCTATGTATAAACTGGATTTCAAAATGCTCACGTGAAATTTTTAAGCTGCTGAAATGCTAGAAATTTGGGGGATAAAGACAAATTTTATGGGTGGACAGAATTGTTATGTGGGGACATGCTCTCATTTTGCCACGCACACACCCATAGTTATGGATAGCTCAGATGGACTTACCTTAATCTTGCTTGACTTACTGGCAAGAGACCCATTTTGAGTCATCACAGCAACCTATTTTTAGAAACAGTTGCCTGAAGGTTTGTGAATGACTTCATTAAGGACTTGATTAGATAAACAGTCTATTTTTCAGGAGCATAGTTTAGTGGAAGAAGGAGCTTAGTTTTCTTTTACTATGAGTAATGGCTTCATGGAACAACTGGACTCATTAATGGGCATCATATCCCACTTGCCACATTACAGTACTACACTCTTATAGTGCTGCTATTCCACTTTTATTGCTCTGGCTGCCTCCTGTTGCATTCTGAGGTTTGTAGTTCAGTGAGGCCTAAGAGCTCTCTGGCTGAGAATTCTAAATGCCCTCCTTAAACTGTTAATCCCAGAATGCAACAGGAAGCAGCCAGAGCAGTTGAAGTGGAATAACATTGCTATAAGAGTGTAGTGCTGTAACCTATTAATCAACAGGTAAACCTGGCAGAAGGAAGATCATGGCCTCAAATAGCCTGATTCTTTTCCTCCTCTTTGTCAAAATTTCACTTTTTAATCAGAGCCATTTTTGAATTCCTGAAAGCCAAGCTGAAAGCAAATTGGGGTGTGTGTGCATAGGGTGAATCGGGGGCAATTGGAAATCTGATTTTTGACACCAAAAGAGATATCTAAGTAAGGGGTTCCACTGTATAAGTTAGGGTTTCTGAACCCTTCCACCCCAATTTACATCCTTATAGTTTGCTTTAAACAACAAGCTGTCTGCTTCTCCTTCCATCTTGGACCTACATCTTGGACCTACACACACATGTAAAGGGGGATGGGAACCCTATCTGTTGCATGCATGCTTCCTTTGCCCTCAACAGTGGCTTGTTTCATGGTACATTGAAAAGTGGTTTCAATTAAACATGTTTAAAGCAAAATGCTCCCTTAATAATAAAGACATTTGTTTGCCATAGGACATGATTTTCTCATATTACAGTCGATCCTCCATTCTGCACAGATTCTGCATCCATAGATCATAAATAGTTTAAGATTAAGATTCATGAAACATAACAAACCTTTGGATCTAACCCAACCATCCATGCCTTGAAAATATTCTGCTCTGCACCCAGCAATCCAATTCCTTGATTTTTCCATTTTATATAAAGGACCATTTACTACACCACTGGAAGTAATGGGACTTAACCATTCACAGATTTTGGTATCCATGAGGGCTCCTGGAACAAAACCCCAGTGGATACCAAGGGCCCACTGTACGCAGAACATGCTTTGTTTTGTGACTGATCATTGGAAGGTAATGCAAGTTTAATTTGCAGGGTTGTATACCTACAACTATACATCATAAATAATTTAAGATCCATGAAACATAACAAACCTTTTGATCTAACACAATTAATTCAATGCAAGAGACTTACATATTTGTTTTCCTTTGTTATCTTAAGGTAGACCTAACCTGAAATTTCTAAAGAGATAAAGCACAAAAGTTTTGTGCAAACTTAACAGTCTTCCAATATCTTTATCTTTATCAAGACAGAATATTCATTTTGGAACCAAGTGTTCCTTACTGTTGTGATTAGCACAATTAACAAAATTAGCACTATAATAAGATTATTCTTCCTTGATTTTGCAGCTGTAGCAAGCAAGTGGCTGAGCATTAAAATTATGATTCTGGATTTAACATGCTGAGTGGAGTTTACTCATTGAGCTATCTTTAGAGATGATGTCTTATCCTGCAGAAGGCAGACCCATACCCTACAACATTTCACAGGTGAAAAAACATGTGGCCAATCATAATCAAAGTGTAGTCAAAATGGCAAAAGTTATTAATGAGGAAGAATGCACAAGCGATGAAAGACTGCAGCAGTTTGTTTTGTCTGAAGCTACTGGGATGGACAAAATTCTGCTCTACTCCTCTCATCTCCCTGGGAGATGGACTTAAGAGGAAAGCTGCCTTATCTTGCAGAGGTCAGACCATGGGTCCTTCTTGTCTATTATTATTGATGCTGGTTGCCAGTGCTGCTGCAGGATTCCAGAAAGGGACCCCAACGTTGCCTAGAAAAACGGAAATTGTTGAAAAATCAGGGGCTCTACCATTGAACTATGGCCCATCTTCAGATGTGGTTATGAAGCACATGGGGAATGGGTGGTTAAGACTCACAGATGCTCCACAGTAACACTAACCTCACGTGGTATATGTTCCAGCCCTAGGCAGTCTTGCTTCCTCTGGAGCTGGACTTGGCGAACGTATGAAAGTGATGACCTAGGGCAGTGTTTTGTTTAAAAACATGTTTTCATCCCCATCCATAGACCCATAGGTGCACAGGCATCTGCACACAGAGATATGAGCTACTGTATGAGCAAAAATTTCGGGGTGCTCAATGGGAGAATAAATCAATGCATATATAGAGCAAGGCAGAAGAGTAAATTTAGATGGGTATCTAAATTTATAAAGTCAGAAGAATACTAGCCTATTATTAGGGTCCTCTCATGTATTAATATACTGGCATAGGGAAGGGGCTCAGGACATCTGGGCGAGGGTAGGAAATTTTAACCTCACTATTATCATAAAGGAAGCAATACTCTTGAGTAGGATTTTTGGGATGAGGGTAATATTAAAGCTTTCCATCTACCCTAGCAGCCTTGGCTTGGAATGGTAAATTCCCTGTTAATTTTCATTAGTGGCATAGAAGTAGCGATACAGGCTGCTTTGTGGTTGCTGAGTCAGAAGTTAACAACAAAGGAAATACTGCCATTTGCTCTCAGCCATTGATTCTTTCTTCTTGCCTTGAGATGTCTTGGAGAACAAAAAGCAGGCAGCTCCTGGTCATGTTCATGTGCTCTCTTAGAGCTCATTCCCACTTACATTTAAACCGATTTGGGATTCACCTTCGCTCCGTGTTCGTAAATCGATTCCAAAAGGTCCATCATTCCCACTATGAAAACGGATCTTTTCATTATGTCCTTGTAATCACTTCTTTTTTGGCATGATTGTCATCCCCACTAGTTTGTGCCACTTCAGAATGCATGTCAATCATCTGCGTGTCATCAGTGACATAAGCGGCAGCCCGGGTGGAGAGAGGGTGCTGGCAGGCACTGGACCTCTTGGCTGGGCATCACTCAGGAGGTGCTTCCCCCAAAGAGGTGCTCAGGAGCACAGTGCTAAAACTTTCAAAGGTCTCCATGGCATTTGATTTTTTTAAAAATAGATCAAAGATTCGATTCATTGGTTTTGCAACTACTTGCCTTTGCAAACTGATCACACTAGGATCAGAACCGGTTTCAAATGAGAATGATGGTCATATAAACCGATTGGCAATTCGTTTTAAAAGAAAGTGGGAATGAGCCCTTAGCTGCTGTCACCATACCTTCATAACCTTCTTCTGATTTCTAGCACGGTTTTTTCCCCTCTTGTTGCCTTCCACCAATTCCTGAGGCCAGCTGTGATTAGGAAAGAGGAGGAGATGGACTTCTGGAAAGTCAACCATAATTCCAGCTTTGAAGCAGTTTACAGCCAGTTCTTTAAAAATCTTTTAGACACAGCACATACAAGTGTGCCATGAATATATAAATCTCCCAGGGGAGCTATTAGCTTAGTGTATAGCCAGACTTTCAATTACTGTCCCACAAAATTCAGGATAGGTCAGGGCATGAAACATGGGAACACTCTATGTCCCCAGGGATGGGCCAAATGAGGTCCTGGCACCTCATTTTGAGGCCCATTCATCTTCCTCTTCATTATCTCTGTGCCTTTGCATAATCAGATCTTGCACATTTGCAAATGCACTCACAAAACATTCCAGAGCTGAATAGCTTTTTGGTGGTAACCCCACTCTCCTCAGGTGGCTGTGTAAACTGTACCAAGTAGCTGCTGCCCTCAGCAATTCATTTTGATACTTCAGACATTGAAAAGATTATTCTTTCTTTGGAATTTTTCTTCATTGACATCGATATTGCGTGGCCCCTAAAGTCTTATTCACACATTGCATCATGCATGACAGTAAGATCCTTCACACAGAAGCCCATGACCACTGCCTTTTCTTCCTCAGAGAAGGCTACTGGGTCAACTCCTACTCCATCTGCAAGGGCTTTACTATCCAAGCCCTGAAGAACCAACTCTCCAAACTTAGTAGGAGTTCTTCCTAGCTTCTCACACAAGTCAAATGAGAGGTAAATTCTGACATTTCTTAAATCTGTCTTTCAGTGAGTAATATTCCTGCATGTTGCAGCTCCATCAAACTGCCCACTCTTTCATATGTGCAGATACATGGATGGAAGGTGTGTGTGTGTGTGTGTGTATTAGAGAAAGCATTACTTTGCCTTACTTTTAAAACTCTTTCTTGCTCTCATCTCCCCATCCACTTAGCAACCCCTACAGCTTGACACTGCTTAATTCTGAACCTTTGCAATATTAAAGTTTGCTCACTTTGAGTTAGTGTCTCTCCATCCTAAAACAGCTGTGTTCTAAGTTGCATGAACTGTTCAATATTTGCTGTTCCCAATGCAGCTGTTGTGCATATCTTGACTGCTGTATGTTCAATACAACTCTCACTTTACAGAGTTCTGTGTGAGTGTGTTTTTTTTTAGTCCAGTTTGCCCAAACATAAAACAGTAATATCCTAGATAGATATGAGTACTCCTAAAATGTGTCAATTCATGTGCTCTGAGAGCATACCTGGTAAAAGCTAAGCAGAAAGGGGTAGGATAAGAGAGAAACTGGAACATTTTTAAGCATCTGAAAAAGTGGGATTACAGAGGATTAATTGGGACTATCCTTGCCAAACAGAGAGTTTGAGGGTATGAAATTGACCTGGATTTGCCACAGTTACCCATCCCTGCTCTAGGGTAGTGCTTCCCAAGGTAACAGGTATGGAGGACTGGCAATTATTTTTCCCCAATGTGTAAAGGATTGGTCCCATATTTGTTACCACTGGATACAATTATTTCTCTTTTTCATAGAATTTCACCAGGGACTGGAAGTAGATGACTGGCATACTGAAACCAATCACCACTTAGAATAACACTGCCCTAGAGGTACATGGGGAGCATATATTTAAAAGTTTTTAAAAAGGAGGACTCGGGCATGTCTGGCTGTCCAAGGACTGATGTAGGGCATTTGAGGGCCCCAGACCATGAGTAGTTTCCCACCCTTGCCATAAAGCTTCTAATACTGACACAAATGGTAGAAACAGTGAGTATGACATGCCAGAAAGAGTTGTCACCCTCTTTTGTGATTAATATAATGTATTATTTATCAAAGGCAGGAATGGTGGAGTTGTTTATGGCTTCAATCTATGATACTACCATCACATCTGATACCTTATGGAAAGGCCTGGAGTTTTGTCCACCTGTCACTGGTTTTTACATGGAGGAGCAGCTATCTCAACAACTTTGCAATCACTGAGGGTATTAGGGGGAAAGTAAATTATACATTTATCTTTCCCTGTTGTTAAGATATAGGCAGCAATATCATATGTATGTAAATGATCCAGGGTGATGTCCTGAAAAGCCTTCAAACTACTTCTAACTATCCAAGTCATCAGTAGTCCAATTTCACATATCCTTATGCGTGACTATCCAGAAATCAAATACGATAAATGCACATCATTTTAGTAAGTCATCATGGTTATCTTGACTCATTCACTGGCTTCCTTGCAATAGCAAATAATCATGCATAACACAGGCTGGAATGATACTGATGCACTTGAATGAAATCCAAAAATCAATTTAAGTGTGACTTGAGAAAGCAAGCTTTTCTCTTAGGGAATAACCGCAGTGTTTACAAGACACTAATCTGTCCAGTACATTCTCTCTCTCTCTCTCTCTCTCTCTCTCTCTGCCTTTTGGAGTTCTGTACAAGGTGCTTATTAATTTTCTGATCTATCCATTTCCTGTATTACAGCCCTGTGAGGAATAACATTTATTACTGGACATAGGCCAAGCCAAGGTTTTTTTTTTAAAAAAACCTTTCTGAAGCAAAGCAGAACAAGTGAAAACATACTAGTATCTGATAACAATGGAATCAGTAGATCAATTCCACAGGGGACCTTCTGAAAAAGAATCACACACTGGTGGCAGCAGAAGACAGACAATACTTTATACAGTATACCAAATAAACTGAACTTTGCTCACGAATTAATTAAATTTACCCCAGGACTCTGGAGGTATTACACTAAAATGGTTTTTTTTTTTACAATGTAGCCACTGATAGCAGCAGGCAGTTTTAATGCAGTGTTTAGATGGTCCTGTCTTTTCAAGATCAGTTTCTATATTTATTTCTGTCAGCTACACCTTCCTTCTAGAGTTATAAAAGCTTTCAAAGTGGCTTATATAGCAGTTTTTAAAAAGGCAGTTGTTATTAATTTAATTATTAATTTTATTTTATCCACTTTTCCCCCAATACAATTCAAAGCAGCTTACATAAATTAAAACAGAACAGTTACAACAATATGAAGTACAAAAAGTTAAAAAAGCACTAAACAGTATTTGCAATTAAAACACTATTTTTTTTAAAAAAATAAAACAATTTAAACACTTAAAATACACAATGCACATTAAAACAGCACACATCACTCCACTCTGGTAAGCCAAGGCTGAAGGAGGTTTTTGCCTTCTGGAAAAACTAAGGTAATCTTTGCCTTCAGGTTTACAGTCTGAAAGGAAAAGCCAATGTGATTCAAAGCTGCAGAAGGTTATAGTCCAGATCAAAGGAAATAATTGTATTCATCTTTGATCAGCCAAAATACTGTGTCCATTTTTGGCACTACAGTTCAAGAAGGATATTGAGAAGTTGGAATGTGTCAGAGGAGACCAACCAGGATGACCAAAGGGCTCAATCCCAAGCCTTACGAGGAATGACTTAAGAAGCTGTGGGTATCTTTAGCTTGGAAAAGAGAAAACAGAGATGACATGATAGCAGTCTTTAAACATATGAAGGGATGTCATGACTCATGTAGAAGGTGGAGCAAGCTTGTTCCCTGTTGCTCCAGAGACCAGAAAATGAACCAATTGTCCTAAATAAACATTAAGAGCTCATTGATGCTATGAGCTGTCCAGTGTGTGTAGTGGTTTGAAACAGAGTGGAGTAGTGGTTTGAGCATTGGACTATGCCTCTGGAGATCAGTACTATTCAATTCCATACTTGGCCATGGAAACCCACTGGATAACCTTGGGCAATTCAAATAGTTTCAGCCTCAGAAAACCCTGTAATAGGTTCATCTTAGGGTCAGCATAAGTCAGAAATGACTTGAAGGCACACAACAGCAACAAAGAGCTGTCCAGCTGTGGAATGGACTGCCTTGAAGAGTGATGGACTCTCCTTCTTTGGAGGTTTTTAAACAGAGTTTGGATGCCCATCTGTCAGGATTGCTTTTGTTGTGTATTCCTGCATGGCAGGGGGTTGAACTGGATGGCCCTGGCAGTCCCTTGCAACACTATGATTCTGTGAAAAGGAAATGGAGACAGAGAGGGAAAATTAAAAACAAACAAACAAACAAGCAGAAAACTGAAGCACACATACTTATGTCGTGAGGTTTCACAGCCTGGTAGAATGGCTGCTGGATGGCAAATTTATGACACAAACAGGTTGATTCATGAATTTTCAGGTTTTGATAACTACCTGCTCTTCTCTCTCCTGCTTTCTTGTCCTCTTCCACCTCTCACCCAGAAGATGAGATGAGAGAATCTGGTAACAGTGATAAATATCAGTGAATAGTTGCAGAAGCAGAGAGAACTTTAATTGATCTCTACATTGTCTATTTTCATGTCACTGAATGTGGGTTATCAGATGTATAAGTAAATACAGAAATCATATAAAGTGAGTGTCTGATGATTCCATTACCCATGAAGATTAACACGCACTGTGCCAGAATCAGACCTGCCATTAGTCAGAGTAAGGTGGCCTCTTCAGACAGTACAATTTGTTATGAAAAGAAAGTATAATGCCTAGTTTTACTGTTATGATTTTGCACCCAGGTAGTGGGGAGATGCTTATGGGATTTTATTTTATTTTGCCTTACGTGCAAAAGCAACCAGACCTGCTTGTGTACCTTGACTGGGTGAGCATGCATATTTTCATGTGTGCTCACATACACTATTTGCTGCTTTGCCTCAGGCGGTACTATGTCTTGGATCATCCCTGTTCACTGATAAGGCTCTCTATGTTCTTTAGGTGAGTAAAATGAGCATCTCAGCATCTATTTATTTATTAAAAAATTGCAGAGGCACTTTGTGTTTCCCTCTGTGGAGATGTTTACTCTTCTGCGTAGATGCCAGAGGCTATCTGACTAGTCAACATGGTTCTTATTTTCTAATACTGAATACGTATTCGAATGCTGAATAGGTATATAACTCTACCACTTTCCACCTCAATCCAAGGAGGCTGTCCTGGTCCTAAACCAGTGCCTGTCACCAGTAATGGACTGGATGAGAGCAAATGAATTGAAACTTAATCTAGACAAGACAGAGGTGCTCCTGGAAGATCAGGGAATACGGATACAGTCTATGTTAGAAGGGGTCACTCTCCCTCTGAAGACACAGGTTCACAGTTTGGGAGTACTCTTGAAGGCCCAGGTCTCTGCAGTGACCAGAAGTGCTTTTTGCACATTTAAAGCTTGTGCACCAACTGCTCCAGTTCCTTGAGATGTCAGATATGGCCATGGTGGTACATGCCTTGGTTGTATCCCATTTGGGTTACTGGAACACACTTTACTTGGGGCTGTCTTTGGAGTATTTGGAAACTTCAGCTGGTTTAAAGAGCTGCAGCCAGGCTGTTAACAGGGGAAGGTTACAGAGACCACACAACGCCTCTGTTGAAAAAGTTAAACTGGCTGCTAGTTTGTTTCCAGGCACAATTCAAAGTGCTGGTTGTGACCTATAAAGCCCTATATGGCTCAGGTCCAGGCTATTTGGCAGACCATATCTCTCTATATGAACCAGCCCAGGTTCTGAGGTCCTTAGGAGAGGCCCTTCTCTCTGTTCCACCACCATCAGAGGCACGGTGGATGGGGACACAAGAGAGGGCCTTTTCTGTGACTCTGTAGCTCTCTCCCCAGGGAGACCAGAATGCCCTCCTCTTTGTTGTCCTTCTGCCGGCAGGCTAAGACCTTCCTGTACAGACAAGCATTTAAAACAGAAGGTTTTTAAAGAACAGGCTGGGTGTTGTATTCTTTTACATGTATTTTAAACACTTTTATCTTTTTAACTATATTTTATTCTTTTATATGCAATCTGTTTTAATATTGTAATCATTAAATCTGTTTTAATGTAACACTTTTGTATGTTTTTAATTGTACTGTTTTAATCTTGTAAGCCGCTCTGTGTCCAGGTTTTGGGAAAAGGAATGATGATGATGATGATGATAAAATATATATATAAGAACTCATGTTGACCTGATTTAACTGAATATCAGGCAAACAATGAAACCACTTCACTATGCATAATTGACATGCGATCAAAGCACATGGTGTTGGGGCCAGAGTTTATAGTTTTAGTAGAAGTGTGGTTTAGGCTTCATATAATATTAAAAATGCATTGGCCTTGTTATAAGAATGGGTCAAGGAATGTTCTCTGTACTGGGATGGTACAGGAGGGAGGAGGGATGGCATTCCAGTGCTAAAAGATAAGCTGTTCCCAGTTTGTCCCAGCACCTGGAGATTGGATAAACAGTTTGGTAGTTGGCATGGGAACCTTTTCCCCTTTCCTTGGCACAGACTCTACAGGGTAGATGATGACATAGTATATGTTAAGTTGGTAGAAAAAAGCAACAATATATAAGATAGTGGAGAAAAAAGATTGTTCACCTTTTCATATCCTTTGAACACACTTGGTGGCTAGATCGGCTGTAAGTGTTATGCTTGGCAGCTAGTTGTTGGGCTGTGAGCATGCACTTGACTGTCAAGGCTGTGAATATTGCATTCAACAGCTAATATTGGGGCTGTGAGAGTGTGCACTGAGGCTGAGCTTGGGCTGTGAGTGTTACACATTAACATAAATATATTTAATAAAAGTTTGAGACAAACCGTAGGGTTCCCAAAAATAACTTCTTATTATTTGATCCTCTGTATTAAAACTAGAGAGAGCCAGTGTGGTGTAGTGGTTTGAGCACTGGATTACAACTCTGGAAATCAGGATCCTAATTCCTACTTGGAAACCCACTGACTGACCTTGGGCAAGTGACATCCCCACAGCCTCAGAGGAAGGCAAATACAAAACCCTTTTTGAAGAGACCTTGTCAGAAAAGCTGTGATAGGTCCACCTTAGGGTCGCCATATGTCAGAAACTACTTGAAAGCATGCAATGACAAGAAATTAAGACTAGAGCTTAGAAAAGTTACTCTTGAAGACTACAGCTTCCAGAATCCCCAAGCCAACATAGGCACCAGATCATAAAAAATAACTTTTACAAGCTCTGGTGTTAAGAGACAGAATCTTTCCACATGTCACATCCCAGGAATAATCACAGTAAAAGGACTGTCTTCTTCACACCATGCTTGGAAGCTTTCATGGGCATCTTGCTGCATCCCATTTGGAATGGGATGCTTGATCAGATGGGCCTTTTGGAGATGCTCCTTATGTCTTTTCACCACACTGTGCCTTGAAATCAAATTGGATGTCATGTAGGTGTGCTATCTCAAGAAAAGTTTGTGTGAGAGCTATATGACGAAGGTGGGCCAGTGTTGCTGTGGCAACATGTCTAATCCAGTTTTAATTTAGTTGGAAGAGTCAAACACTACAGTAAGTATAATAATAACTAAAAATGAATAGTGGTCTCATTAGAACCATTTTTCTCTGCCTCTCTTCCAGAAACCCATCTCCACTGATTGCAAAATAAAGGTGTACATGCTTACTTAGTAACATGGGTTACATATATTAGTTCATTTCAGGCTGGAAGCGCATGGGAACCATTTACAAACAATTATCATTCAGGACATTAGAGCTATTATTTCAGCATTTCTGTTCCCTGCTGGCCTTACACAGGTGGACTCGTTGTGAGCTGTGTTACCTCAGTCTCTTGAAACTGGCATTGGCTGATGATTATTATCTATGCACAACTTGAGGTTTAGGCTGCAGTTCACAGAGAGCTATAGCTTTCTGGTAATTATACAGAACGATTACACACACACAAATGTACCACAATAAAGCTAAAGGCTGCCATCCTGTTATTAACAGATATAAATCCAACTTTGATGTTGTTGTTGTCATTGTGTGCCCTCAGGTAATTTCTGATTTATGAAGACCCAAAGGCAAACCTATCATGGGGTTTTCTAGGGCTGTGAGTGTGTGACTCACTCAAGGTCATCCCGTGGGTTTCCATGGCAGAGTGGGGGAATCAGACCCTGATCTCCGGAGTGATAGTCCAATACTAAACTTATATATCCACCATAAACATAATCATAAATCTCATATCTGCATAAATCTTTTTTGTTGTTATTGTTATGGAGATTGGAATTCTCTATGGATGGAGAGTGGGGAAGCAACAGAGAGGGATGCCTCACTGCTCTGTGTCAACTATGGGACCACTGTTGGACACTTCTGGTCTCAATTCTCCCCTGGCTAGCATGGTTGCGGTGGGCGGTTGTGAAATGCTTACAAGGTGTGTTTCACAGTTCTGCCTGAGCAGCACTTTACAGTGCATCTTTTGAGCTAACATCTCATCATACTTTTAAAATACTGGAAAATAAATGAAATAAACATACCACATCTGTAACTCCTTGAAACTCTCCATGAAACATTTCGCAGGTCTTCTTTATAGCATGGTAAAGAAAGAAAAAAACTTTCTTTCTTACAGTTGGCCCTCCAGATTTGCAGCTTTGACTTTTACAGTTTTGATTATTTGTGGATTTGTTTATTATATTCTCTCTAGGGATCCCTAAGTCTTCCAAAGAAATGCTGCTGGAAACTGACCATAGAGTTGCATTGGAAGAGCTAGAGATTACTAGAGAAAAGACTTCTGTAGGCATTTGTAAATCCTCTAGCATGATTCTATCTATGGTTAACTTTTGACAGAGGTTGACCACAGAGTTGAGCTGGAGGACCTAGAGAAGTAGTCTTTGAGGCTTTTTTATTTGAAGTTTTTTCATTCTCATGGGGGTCCTGTGTCCCTAACCCAAGCAAAGGTGGAGAGCCTGCTTTATTTACCTGCTTGGTAGGGCAGCCAAACTGCAATATATATTGTGTTTACAGTTACCATGAACTCTCTCTTTAATCTCGGATACCAAGCAAGGGGAAACGGAATTTAACTAAAAGACAGTTTACCTATGTTTATCTGCAATGAGCGATTACCAACGCAATCTACAGTAATTCTGGATCCAATGTATCCTATTTATCTTTTGCAATGCTTTAACCAAAGCATGTTAACAATAATATTTATTTATTTATTTATTTATTTATTTATTTGTATCCCGCCTCTCCCGTTTGAGGATCGAGGCAGGTAACAGCAAGGAAAATTTCATATACAAAGTCACATGTTGTATGGAAAGTCAACAATTCTGGGATTCTGACTTCCGCCCAGCTACGAAGGTGTGAGGAACGCTTTGGCGGAGCTCCGCCAAAAGCCTCCCGTTTCGCGGCTTTTTTCCGGACCCAGCGGGTTGCCAGCGCCGCGGTTTGTCCGGCAAACCCCTTTGCCATAAGGGGTTCCAGGGGACCCTCACCAAGCCCCCATACTCGTCTCCAAGCTTTCTTCCCTGGGGATCGGAAGGGAATTCCCCGAGGAGAGGAGCCATTGGAGAGAGGAGGGCGGAGGAGCCGAGCCACAAACGGAGCCTATGGCTACAAGCGCCTTTGCTGGGGTTTTAAAAGCAGCCTTTTGTGAGCGACTGGGATAAAGCGAAACTATCGAATTTGCCTTGCAGGAAGTTACAACAAAACAACTCTTTATATCAACAAAGGAAAGTATAACTTTGTGTGGGCTTGTGAGTTTGTTTTTGCAACTTCCACTGCAGCTGTGCTAGCGCTGAGTATAAGAGCAAGAAGCAGCCAGCTGGATGGACTTAATCAGAAAGAACAAGTGGGAGCCCTGTGTTACATTGTTAAAACTCAATTGAGAAAATAGGAATGGGAAACTGAAGAGAGGAGAGTTGAAAGAGGAGAAGAATTAAATATAGGAAGAGAAGACAAGAAGAAGAGAAAAGGATTAAGACTTAGTTTGGAAACCAGTGGAAAGTACATACATAAGAGCAAGAAGCAGCCAGCTGGAGGAACTTAATCAGAAAGAACAAGAATTATATATACAAGAATAAACTGAAAGTAGTCCCAATACTTGCATTGGAGAAAGGCTACAGAGAGACTATATTAGAACTGTTAAAATCTATCTGGGGAAGCTGGAACATAGGGAAGAAAGTTAAGGGAAGGAAGAAAGCTTGGGAAATATTTTTTTTCCCCTTCCTCTTTCTTTCTTCTTACTTAATTATGAATAGATCCTGGGAGACAGACTGGAAAGTGTCTTTTGCTCCTTGAAATATTGCCACTGTTGGAGTATTATTCACTTCCTGGAAAACTTTACCATTTTTGGAAGTCTGCAATTTGTCTACAGAACAGATTTTTAAAGATATTGAGGAACATTTGATATGAATACAAGAACAATGGCAGCGAAAGCAGCTATACAGCAAACTAGAAGAAATTCACAAGATCAAGCTTCAATCATGGACGAAATTAGGAAACTCACTATACAAATGGAGAAAAATGGGAAAGATTTGGAAAAGAACTTTAAGCAGGAAATAAAGGATTTAAGGAAAGATTTGAAGCAGGATATCAAGGTGGAACTGAAGGCGGAGCTTAAGGGAATTAAAAACTCTTTGGATGACGTGGCGAAAGAATTAAATCAAATTACAACAAGAATTGATTGTTTAGAAGCTAAGACACAAAATCTAGAGGAGACCACAAATGTAATTAGTCAACAGCAAGCAACTCAATTGGACATGAAAGCTCTGGAAGAATTGAAACTTAGGGAAAACTCCCTGAAAATCAGGGGGTTAAAAGAAGAAAAGTTCGAAAATTTATATGAAAAACTGTCCACAATACTGGCAGAATATATGGAAATGTCCCACCAAGAATTCTCCAGGGAAATAAATAAAACTTTTAGGGTTAATTCTCAAATAGCAAAAAGCAAGGACCAAGCCAGAGACGTGGTAATATCTTTTGTCAGAAAGAAAATAAGGGATGAGCTATTATTTTTAAGTTACGAGAAACCACTTACGGTTGAAGGGGAAGAACTGAAATTTTTTAAAGATATCCCAAAAAGAATATTGCAAAAACAAGGGAACTTTAAATTTATTACCTCCAGCCTAAACAGAAATAAAATCCTTTATAGATGGGAAAAGCTAGAAGGGATATCTGTAAAATGGAACCAAAAGTGGTATAAACTTAATACAATTCAAAAAGCTAAAGATTTCTGGGCTAAGCATGGGAAGAAGATTGAAGCTATGGAAGGAAGTAAGGAACAAAGAGAAAGAAAGACTGAACAAAACCTACAAAGTGAAGAAACATCAAAAGAGCTTATCACGAGTGACAATGAAGAAGAGGATGAAGGAGAGGAGTTGTTGGATAAAGAAAAAGAGCCAATGGAACAACTCGCATGATCTACGCCCGCAAATGGAAGCTACAAGAACTACCGTCCAAAGAAGAATGGATAATGAAACTGTTGGATCTAATGACTATGGACAAACTTTCCAGAAGCATGAGGAATGAATCTTTGAACTGTTATCAAAAAGATTGGTTGTATGTCCTGGAGTACCTTAAAAATGTATTGAATGATAAAATAGATTTAAGTTTAATCTTAGTTGAATGAGGTACTCACGCTATTTCTCTTCTCTTACTACTCTTAGAGATATATCTCCTTTGGTTATATAGGGTTATCGCCTTTAAATTTTGAAATGATAATCTTGCTGTTTTTTTTGGGTAAAAGGAAAAAAAATGCTCTTAGGAATCTCAGCCATATATAGGTAAAGCATTATATATAAAGATACTGAATAGGTTATACAACATGTAATAGATGGTTTATCATCATCCTTTTTTTGATATTAAGAGAGAAAAGATGAGTTGGAAAAATATGTAACAAGGTGTAAGAGGAGATAGATTGAGGTAATTTGATAGTTACGGAAGCAGGGTGAATGTAAAAGTTGAATATTTGATATTGTCTGTGTTCTTTGTTTGTTCTTTTTCGTTTGTATCGTTTTTGTCTTGTTTTGTTTTGTTTTTCTTTTAGGTTAAGTAGTCCTGTTCTTGTGGAATGTAAGGAAATTTGGAATGCATGGAATTTTTAACTTTGTTCAAAACTTAATAAAAATTATTTTAAAAAAAACAATTCTGGGATTCTGGCATGTGGAATGTAGTTCTCGTTGGCTGTCAAAGTATGTCTGTTCTGACCTTGGAAACTTAGCATGATTGTAAGCCTGAGGGCAGGGAACCATCTAAATAACTATCTGTAAGCCACTCTGAGAGCCTTTAGGGCTGAAGAGCTTGGTATAAATGCCATAAATAAAAACAATAAAAAATAGGGCCTGGTTAGTACTTGGACATGTGAATATCAAGTAATATGAGTGATCTTTGGGTAAGAACTAGGGAAGAATCCTCCCTTAAGCCTTAGAGATCTGGCATCAGTGAAAGAGGATGCTACTGAGCTAGATGGACCACTGGTCAGTTTTAGCAGTTTATCCCATGGACATAACCCCTGACTACACCCAAATGGGTGCAGGGGGTTGCGGGATGCAGGTGGGAATTATCACACATAATTTGCCACTGATTTTGCCAGGCTGCAATAATTTGCCACTGATTTTGCAAGACGACTGCAGCCTGGCTCCATCCTGGGTCCCAGGTGAGCTTTGGAGGCCAAAAAGCTCCTGGCTTTGAAAAGCGGCCTCCAAAGCATGCCTGGGACCCTGGGTGCAGCCGGGCTACACTTTTTACTTTCAGAACATCCCAAAAGTAAAAAGCTGCTGGTTTTCTCCGCTTTCACTGTGATTTAACTTCATGTTATTTCATTTTGGAAGCAATTCAGTGTGATAAACTCCCCAAATTTGCAAGTTTTGTTTAAATTCAAATTTAATTTAAATCACATTTAAGTCTTGTTTGCCTGCAGGATCTTGCTAGTGTGATACCTAGATACAAAAATGACAACTCAGGCATGTAACTGTTCAGTGAAAGTTGACAAAGTCTGTAAAATTAAACATTGTATTTAATCCATGGAGTCTTGAGAGAAGGGAATCATCAGTCTGAGGTGACTCTGGGAGACATGGATTTCCAGTGCATAGGCAGAAAGTGACAATCATTTATTAATGCTCCTCAAAGCCAGGAAAACAGAAGTAACAGTTATAAAGCTTCAGAGATTACCAGTGTTTTCTAGTTAATTCAAAAACATTTAAAAGAATTCCTAGCTTGTATACTTATGAAGAGTGCCAGATTTACACACAAGGTAAGTATAGCAGCATGGTATAATGGTATGAGCATTAGACTGTGACCCTGGAGATCAAGATTCAATTCCCAACTTGAGCATAAAAACCACTGGGTGACCTTGGGCAAGTCACTCTCTCTCAACTTCAAAGGATGGCAATAGCATAGTGACTCTGAAAAAAACACCTAAATTATCAACTTTATAAGGTTATTAGAATGATAGACACTTCGGTCATGTTATGAGACTTCTCAAACTTGATATTTTGAGCATGACTTTTCCAAGCTTGGATGTGAATGTATAATAGCTCTGAAATAGAGACTAGACTTTTTAGGCCAGGGTTCATAATGGAATGACTTATTAAAGCAACTGTGGGGACTCCAGAGATTGTAGGACTACATCTCCCAGCACTCCTCATTGTTGGCTATGCTGGCTTGGTGCTGTCAGTAGTTGCAGTCCTACAACATCTGGAGGGCAACATGATTCCCACCCTTTTAAAATTCAAACCTTCTCCATGCTCTTGCAGCCAGAAGTAGGGAAAGTCCTTTTAAAAGGCAATTCAGATAGTTTAGACTGTCATGCCAAGCACCCAACACTGCTTGAGAGTGAGGTCTTAAGGTTTCCTATTTGCATTCAAATGTCTGTTGAGCTGGGAGTTGGCAAACAGTTTCCCTTGGAAGGTATCCTTGCTCATGAATGTTATAATGATGCAAGATATCACTGTGACATTCATTTGCAGAGTAGAATGCAGGCATGGGAGCCATCATCTCCAAGGAAGCAAGGAATTGCAGAGAAAGTCACCCAGCACTGAAACTGGAAAATCTCAGTCTTTTCTCCATGGGTTTATTGTTACACCCATTGGCTCTGGCATCAGAGTACACTTAATGGTTCATAGAGACTGTCAAAGCTGAGACATAATAAATGTTGTTGTTGTGTGCCTTCAAGTCATTTCTGACTTGTGGTGACCCTAAGGCCATGAACCTACAATAGTCGCAGTATAACACTCAGAGGACTACAGCGTGCTGGCTCTCAGATCAGAAACTGAAGACCAGTAACTTCTGGAAGGTCAAAGGTTGTCCAGTACTGATCTAAACTATTATTTCAGTTTTAATCTTACATTAATTAACTTATAACACTACAAGTTATAATGACTTAACTGCTCTAGTATGTGCCTCTTATTTTGTGTGTGTGGGGGGGGAGGGGAATACAAAGCTGTATAACATCCGGAGTATCTGGATAGTCCTATCTCACTTTCTTGGATCGTTATAAAAAAATTTCCCAGTTTCTTTCGCTTCTTCTCACTTTCCTTTTTACCTACTTTCCCCTCTATTTTGATTGTGGCAAACTGAGTTCAAAGTGCAAAAGTAGCTAAGGGAAAGAAGAAACGAGAGGAGAAGGCTCAGACAAAGGCAAACTTCTGTAGCCTCTCCTGCCTTGTTTGTTCTTCCTCATTAATAATTTTTGTCCCCTTGGGTGCTGCCACACTGCAGAATTAATGCAGTTTGACACTGCTTTAACTGTCATGGCTCCATCCGATGGGATCCTGGGATTTGTAGATTGTTGTGGTGCCAGAACTCTTTGACAGTGAAGGCTAAATGTCTCACAAAACTACAGATCCCAGAATTCCATAGAATGGAGCCATGGCAGTTAAGGTGGTATTAAACTGTGTTAAGTCTGCAGGATAGATGCAGTCCTTGGCCACACACTGATGTGTTCAAGTTTATCTTCTGTATCCTTAACTTTCCAGTCAAGGTGTATAAACTTTACATATCTAAGGTTTTCCATAACCATTCTTCTATCATGGGGGTATCCCCCCCTTTTTTTGCTAACACTAATCTTGCAGCCAAGATCATATATAGGAGCACTCTTCCATGGGATCTTTCATATTTTTTGTTTTTTTGTTTATCCTATTGAGGAGGTATATCTCTGCTAATGTTAAAATTAATTTTAAAAATTGGACAAACAATAATATGTACCTGTTTCCAATATTTTGTTATGTTAGGACAGGTCCACCATATATGTGCAAGTTTTCATCTGTAAATTGCTGGAGGGTATTTACCAACACATATGGGAAATTGTTTTTCAAAGTGCTCCAGGCTCCCCAAATGCCTTAATCGGTCTATGTGTGTGCATGTATCATCCCTTTAAGTGTCTTCAAATCTTGTTGCTCTTCACAGGCAGAGTTGGATGGTATTACTCTATATGCAATTACCTGTCTGTAAAACACAGCTCTTTTCTGCAGGGCATTTCCACAGAAAGTCACTGAAGACCACAACATAGCTGGATCTTGGTCTGGTCACTTCATTAAATTTCTTTCAGGCAATATTTATTGTATCAAGAATTCACAGAATTAGCAAACTCATTGTGCTATTTGGTACCACTATAAGCAACCCAATCCATCCTATTGTGTCCATAATTTTATTGATGGCTTAAAGGTTACATGGATTCCAGGCCTAAATAGTAGGGGATTTTCTGGATGTAGACCATTGTGGGCAGAAATTAGTTCTCCAAAATATGACCTAAAAATGACAAACAGCAGCTACAGTTTCATTAGTTTTGCTGTTCATACTAACAATGGCATTTGGAACATTGCCCTACAGAAAGTTCAACTTCATTTATATGCAGCTCAGATCTGATCCAGGCAGTGTTGAAGAGAACTAGTTTGCAGCTGCCTTCCTCAGGACCAACATAAACTGTTTTTTTTTTTTTTTTGAAAAAAGAAAGAAATGTGACCAGATGTGAAGAGCAAAATAAGACTGACATCTTCAAAATGGAAGGAGAACATAACGAAAAAGCTTTTTGAGATGACTGACAGAGACAGAAATAAATAAATTTAACCCCAATACATTTTGCTGTTTGAAGTGGTTGCAAAGGCTGTGTGTGTGTGTGTGTGTGTGTGTGTGTGTGTGTGTGTGTGTGTATGTATATATATATATATATATATATATATATATATATATATATATATATGCAGGGCTGTCATAGGAGAGGATGGGAACATCTGTCAGCAACTTCCCAAGCAACAGGGGAATGGACTCCATCAATCACAGCAGCTGCTTTCTAGGGATGGGAATGTTTGGGAGGTGGGTAGGCTGGAATTCACAGCGTAGCTCCATAACTATGGTAGTTAAGCATTCATAATTGCCTAACAGGATTCCTGTCAATGTAAATAAATAAATTTTGTTTCTGCATAGTGTTCTCTGGAACATGCTTTCAGACGTCTACAAAGGGCTCCCTGTCCCTCTTTGCATATTACTGACATTCAACATTGGGCTGTACAGAAGAGGGGAATGAATGACGTTTCTTCCCAAAGTGCTGTCAGTTAGCTTAGATGCCAGCAACATACCGGAGAGGTATGAGGAGGCAGAAGGAGAAAGAGACAGATCATGCTCATAAGAAGGTTAAAACAAGGCTTAGGGACAGATTTGAGATAAGTTCTCAATCAGTTTCAAAATGTTGCTTTTTGGACTACAGCTCCTAGTATCTCCTATTGCCATGGCTAGTGATGCTGGCTGGGACATTCTGGGAGCTGAAATTTGCATCATAGGTGAGAGAAATATACCAATGTCTGTCACCTGAACTTTACTCTCAGCCTCATCACAGGAACAAGATCTAAAGAGACTGGAGGCCTATGCAAACAATTTCCTCTCTCCACCACTACCACTAGTATATATATTCACCCAATAAAGATGCTGGGAACAGAACAACACCTTCCAACCGGCCTTCTCCAGTGCTGAGAGACCTGTTGGTCACGGGCCCTAGTGTAAGGGTTTTGAACTTCAACTCCTAGACATCCTAGCCACCATGAGGATTATGTGAGCTGTAGCACAAAACATGGAGGGCTAAAACTTTGCCACCCTTAGTAGCTGCATAATTGTTAGTGGTTCAAAAATAGGTTTATGCACACAGGGGTCCTTCACAGAGGTGGGAACTTGTTATGTAATCATGCATGTACATGTATGCAGCACCTCAGATCAAATTAGACAGCACAAAAAATAATAATAAAATAATTTTTTATTTATATACCGCTATTCCTGTGCAGATCACAGTGGTTTCCAGCATGAAAAAGTATAACAAAAAACAGTTAAAAACAACATATATCCCCAACAAGGTGCAAGCCAACCACCCATACCAATCAAAAAAACCATACTTCATCTAAAACCAATTATCTTACAAAACAATTAAAAACATTAAAAACCATAACAAATAGCTGGATTGAACAGTATCAACGGGAGATAAAGATAACATTAATACTCATGGGGAAAAGCCTGGCGGAATAGGAAGGTCTTCAAATTCTTCTTGAATACATCTAGGGAGGTGACAGCGCGGAGCTCATTGGGCAAGACGTTCCAAAGCTGTGGGGCTGAGATGGAAAATGACCTCCGAGATGAAATGTATCTTGTTTTAGGAACTCTTAATAAATGTTTTCCACCCGATCTGAGAGTGCGAGGCGGACTGTATGGGGAGAGGCAGTCCTCCAAGTACCCTGGGCCCAAGCCATTTAGGGCTTTATAGGTTATAACCAACACCTTGTATTGCGCCCGGAAGCAAACATGGAAAGCATTTCCTCTGTGATAAACCTTTTCTCTCCCCCCCCCCCCCCCGCCACATGATGGGAGAAAATGGAATACAAAATTAAAATAAACCAATTTCCTCAAGCATGCATGTCCTAGCAAACAAATCTGTAAATCAAGCCCCCCCAATTTAAATCTTCTAATGATAAAGGATGCTGAAACAGGATAAGTATGTGAGGAAAATTACTTGCTATGACAAACAGACATCTTTCACCATTTAGGGGAGAACCTTTGAAAACCTGGCATAAAAATATTGCCCTGTTTAGATTCTCAGGCCAATTCCCACTCTCAAATGAGGCTGTGTTTGCCCTCCCTCCCTAACTTTCCTGATCCTTTCATGAAAGAGGAGTTGGCCAAGCCTACCAGATAATTGTACAGTTTTCTATAAATCACCTTGGAATATAGTTTAAGTGCTGGGAATTTGGGAGTGTCATTCTGGCATCCCAATTATCTCTTTATTTAGCACCTTTGTCTCTGAATAACATTTCCTAGAGTTCCCTGGCACCAAGTGGACTTTAAATAATAATCAAATAAAACTTTTATTTGTATCCCACTTTTTGTAAAAACAATCAAAGTGGTGAACAACACATAAAATCATACAATGATATACATAATTCCCCCCTTAAAAAGAATTAACACATTGAGATTAAAATTACATGATTAATATTTTAAATCTACTACATCCTCTATGTCTTTGATATATGCACACCCTATTTTCTTTCTGCAGGCACAGCCCTCTGCTGTCATGTGGTTGGAAGATGCCTTTGTCACAGTCATTCAGCTTAGGAAGTTAAAGTAATACAGTTTTATTTTGTATGTTTATAAATATCTGGGGCTGTTACCCTTTTCCTAGGAACACATTGTGCTTTGACAAGATGCACAATGTACCATCTTTAAGACACTATTTCTCAGATTGCAAGGTTGGTTTTTAAAAAGTATATAATTCTATTTCTCCTTATCTGAAAGAGTACAGAGCAGAGGCCCGCTGCTCAAGGCTTTCAAAGGAGCTGAATGCACACCCTATTTATGTGAATACTTTCTTTTGTTCAAGCATGGATGAAAGGTGCTGAAATAGCATGTGACTTTTCAATCTAATTCCCCAGAAGATATTATTCATTTCAAAGAGTTATGGAGAGAGATCATATTTTGTAATGGAGATATACCACATTTTGCATCTATGTTCTTGGGGTTTGAACTAACTTCTTGTAGCCTTCCAGTCATAGCAAAGGGGTTGATTATGATCAGTGGGGCAGTGGAAATGGATCATATGGGTATGCAGTTCTCGAATGCTTTTCACAGTGGGTTTTATTACATCATTTTCTAGAGCAATATAATAATAAGAAGAATACATTTTCTTACTAGTCTCTACTGCTGTTCATAGAATCATAGATTGAGATGGGTTACAACATACATTAAAATACAACATATAACTAACTATTAAACATATAAGTTAAAACACAAACAAAGGATTAAAACGGCCGTTACATAATAAAATCATCCAGATTAAAATATACCAATTTATCACCCATAGTTTAAAGTCAAATGTGCAGGCCTGCTGGAAGAGATAGAAGTTTAATACTGTTTTAAATTCAGACAGTATGTTTACCTGTTGAATCTCTCCCAGTAGGTCATTCCACAATTTAGGGATGGTTGATCAGAGCAGGTAAAAGAGAGAGGGCCAAGAGAGATGCAGATCAGAGAAAGAAAGAGAGACTCTCTTTCTGTGTCTCTGTATTTTAAAGGTCTTTCTATGGAGTTTATTAGACAAGGGAAATTGGAAGTATAATCCAATGGCAATCCGAACGCAATCATGGGGTTTCACGTTATTGCGTGATAGACTACCACATGCAAATTCGGGCAATGGCAAGCAATTTTCGGGCAATGGGAAGTCAGTTTGAATGCAATTTGAATTCATGTAAATTAGCTGAACTAGCGAATTCACATGAATGCGTTCTGGCCTCACTTTCTTTTCATTTGAAATTAAGAGAAATTCCTCCCGTATGATAAACTCCCAACTTGAAGGACGATCTTCTAAGAGTGAAGGGAATGCCTCTGGGTGAAGCAAACATGACCTCAACATGTGCTTGAAAAAGGTGAAGTGACCTTCAGATTCTGATAATAGCTCCTAAGTGGTCTAAGCAATAGGGACAATGTGTTTCAAACACAGGACAAAGCCAAACAAGGCTTGTCACCAGTGGATTTGAGCTTCTGTGGACAGCAAGCCCCAGCTTTTGCAATGGGTGTGTGTGGCAGCGTGCATGGGAATGCACACCCATTGAAAAGATTAGGACTTGAGGTCCCATGCTTTTTACTATCTGCGAGGGGATCTGGAACGAATCCCCCATGGATAGCAAGGGCCCACTGTACTCTCTTTGAAATCCAGATGTGTTTGTCAGCCTCTCTAAAGGAAGTACAATACCTCACCATGGAGCAAGTCTTAGTCTAAGCCAGTGGTAACAGGATGTTCTAGACGCCAGAGCATCATCCTACTACTGCTTAGTTATGGGTAGCTGGACACTTAGAAAGACAGATCTGGCTTGGCAATAATTCATTGTTGGCACATTAGCTGCACACTGAGATTGACCCAAAGGCAATTAAATCCATAGCTGTTTAGAGATGGGAACCCAAGTATTCATAATGATCTCTGACTACTTTCTGTTTTTTTGTCTCTCTGTCCATCTGTCCATCCATCCATCTCATATGAGATGTAGGGATTTTTTTTTTTAAGTATCTAACTTTGTTGGATTATCTCCAGGTTTCCAGAAGTGAGATGACACTGGGTGGGGGACACAGTTGGGTTGCCGGGTTAGCAGTTTCCCATTCCTTAAAGTTTCAGGGACAAAGCCCAAAACTGAGAGTTTGAATGTGAATGCTTGTGATGTCACAGAGGTGATCCTCCTGTTGCCACAGCAGGTAGTTTATTCTAAAAACACCACCCTCTCTGTACACAAATGGGAGAGTGATTTAGGAGCTTATCGCAGGAACTTTAAAACAGGCTCAAGCCTCCCAGGCTGCAGCTGGGACATGAGATGGAGGCGGGGATTATTGCATGCTAAATCGTCAACTAATTGCCAGCTGCTATCAGCCCGGGTCCAAGCCAGGTCCCAGCTGTGCTCTGTCATCACTTTCCAGCTACTAAAAAGTGCTGGTGGAGAGTGGCTGGGACTCAGATTGATGGCAGCTGGCGATTAGGTGTTGATTTAGCATGCAATAATCCCTGCCTCCATCCCATGTCCCTGCTGCACCTGGGAGGCTTGAGCCAGTTTTAAAGTTCATGTGATAAGCTCTCATGATAATGTGAATTTTCTGCACTACCTTTTAAATAAAGATTATGTATAACACACATAGGGCTGAGTTGTTTATACTACTGAGTTAGTTATACCATTAATGCTAATTACATGCATAACTCATTCTAGTGTACCAAAGAGCTGTGCCTCAGATATATAGCCATATCTTAGATACAGTCATCCCAAAATAATTAAGTACAATTTGAGCTCTATCATACATGCATGTCTCACATTTAAAAATAAACTCACTTAGAGGATTTGAAGAGGCAAAAGACTTAGAGGGTGGGAATAAAATGTTGCAACTCGTGCTAAGAATTATCAGAAAATAGTCTAAGACAATAAAAACTTCTTTAGATTTGTTTTTAAGCTCAAGAACTGCAGCAGCAAATACTGCAACCTCCTGACACATTTGTCCCATTTGGAGGAGCCTTCAGAAACAGCTTAGGAGAATGTTGAGAGAGACCAAGACAGCAGCCAGTAAGAAAGGTATGTGAGAAGACAGGAACTACTTCTAGGTCAGTTGATTGTGGAAACAGGCAATCGGGGGAGGATACACCAGGTTATAGGCCCAGAATCTGGGTTTAACACAGCTAACCAAATAATATAGCAAGCCTAGTGCAGAGAGCTCACCAACCAAAAACTGAGCAAAAACAAAAATAATAATCCTTAGTGGGAAATGATGACCAGAAACTGTAGCATCTGGTACCGTTGCCACTAGGCAACCATGGGGAATTTTGCCAGGCCCTTCACTGCTGCTGGAAGGCTCTCTGCCAGCAACACTAGGAGTATTTTCTTCTTCAGAACTAAATGCTTCTGATCTCCAAGCCATTGCTGCCAGGGCTCACACAACAAGAAGGCTCATGAGTTGTGCTGCTGGCACTCTGTTTAATTATAGGCCAAAGTGCATTCTCCCATTGGTTCTCTTTCAAGTCTCCTTTTTTCTCCCCTGGGTTTTTGGTCAAAGCTCTGCAAGTACAACACATATGTGAATATGTGAGTTAGTGAGCTATGGTGCCAGTGAAGACTGGGGAGGAGATGGGCATGATGGTTTTAAGACTGCCTCACACAGTAAAACTAGACTTTGGCCCCGTTCAGTTTCACCTTTTTGCGCTGGATGGAACTGGGCAGATCCCCCCCCCCCCCCCCGAATCCCTCTGGAAGCAAGTGCCCACTACCTCAATCAGGGTATTTCAACCCTGAATGCCCTTTTAGCTCCTGTGGAGAAACTGGTTTAAAATGAAGGCGCCTTTGCTGTCAATCAAATTCAGTTCCGCTTTTGTCACAGGTGACGTTTCCTGCAGTCATTGGGCAATTGGAAGTGTGCTTCCCCCTTCCTTTTAAAAAAAAACAAAACAGGTGGGAGTGTGCGCATATTCTGTCAAATTTAAAAACCTCCAGGTGTGGGTGTGTGTGTGTTGTGTATTTGAGTGACTACAGATTATGGCAACCCTAAAATGACCCCATCCTGGGGTTTTCTTGGCAAGATTGGTTCCAAGGAGATTTGCCATTGACTTTCCCCTGAGGCTGAGAGAGTGTGGCTCCCCCCAAGTCATGGGTCTCTGCAGCCTTCCAGTCTTTCAGCCTCCTGCCTCCCCTTCGCTTCCAGCCCAATGCTACCTCTGAAGCCCTTTCCTCCCCCACATGCATCCTCTTCCCATCACAATAATAACAATAACAATAACAATAACAATAATTCCTCACCCCAGAATGCCATCTCTTCAACCTCTTGCATTGCCACCCCAGAATGCCTCACATACACTAATAATAATAATAATAATAATAATAATAATTCCTCATTTTGGAATGCCATCTCTGCATCAATTGCTTATCCTTATTGCCACCCCAGAATACACATATGTAGCAAAAGCATTCTGTAGCAATTTGCCAAATTGAAAGAGAAACATTAGTAACATTCACATTGTAGCATTCGCATATAAAAAATAATTTAGAAAAAAAGCCTTTTGCAAAATGAAAGGAAAAGTACCACAAGCAGACACACATTCTATATATGTATGTACCAGTAGCAAAAAGCATGCTCATAGTCTGTCAAAAATTTTAAAAAAATAAAAAGAGAGAGAAAGCTGCCTGCGAGAGCAGAGGCTTGCTCTGCCTTCTGTCCTCCCTCTGCCCTGCCCTGAATTGACCCTTTCTCTGGGTCCTTCCTCCTCCACCTCCTGCTCCCCCATTACCCCGATTCTGCCCTTGGCACCCCCAGCTCTCTCTGTCACCCTGATTGCCCTTGGCACCCATCCTCCGGCTCCTGCCTTCTCCTCCTCCTCCTCCTTCCGATGCTGCCCTTCATGGCCCCCTTCCTTCACCCGGCTTCATCCTCCTCCTTCTCCGATGAAGGGGAGGACTGTTCGGCCCTCTGCCCTCCCTCTCACCAAAATCCCTCCCCTGAACTTGACCCGATCATGATCAGGGACAAGTTCATATTCACCCAACCTGTTTTTTTCCAAACAATACAGCTTTTACTCCGCTTCTGTTTTACTCCGTTTTGCACACTCGGAACGGTGTGCAAAACTGAAATTCGCTTGTGGGAGATTCGGGGAGAATATGAACTTCACGTGCATAACTCGGTTCCTGATTCGGTGTAAAAGGTATTCTGAATGGCCCTTTTCTTTCCCTCCACTGCTCGAGAGTCAAAGCCTGGAGAACCAAAGAAGCACTCTAATTATCTGAGAACTGCCACCACAATGTCCTGAGAGCTGCCAATCTGAGGCCGCACTTCTGTCATCTTCTGGTTGCAGCCCAAAATAGAGACTAAAATACTTTGCTTGGGAATTTGCCTATATGCTGTGAAGTTTGAGGGCAGCTGGTACTTTGGTTGGGGACTTCAGTTTACAGTGTGTGCCCTTTAGGTGGCTGGGATACCCTATGCACAATGGAAGTGGGCTCCAACAGAGAATACTTCAGGAGGAATGCTGTGTGGCTTTGCCTCCCCTGCCCTTTCACCATTGCGATGGGCCCTAGGAGGGAATGTACTTGCTCTTTCAGTTCAGGGGTGAAATGGCATGCAACGAAAATCCTTTCTTCATCTCTAACCACAAACTGGGTGTGACACTGGGGATCCCTTTCGCTGCTAACCTCTTTTCCCTCTGTGTGTTAGCCTTCTGGAGACGATTTTTTAATTGTTGTGTCCCTCTCATTGAAGACTCATCACAGCTTAAAGTAGGACCTCCTTAGAAAGGGATGTAAACCTTTATTTATAGGGTAGAGATGGCTAATCTGTGGTCCTCTGGATGTTTTGGGAGTACTATTACCATAATCCTTATGCTGGCTAGTACTGATGGGAGCTAGAATCAAACAATGCCTTGAAGGCTGCTGGTCCCTTAGTCCTGATTTAGGGAATTAGTTTCATCTGGCTTTGCTTATTCCTTTAGCATGCCTGTGTCAGTGGTTTTGTGCATACTGTATGTTAAATAGCATATTCCAATACCAGAACCAGACTTTGAGGGACCATGCAGGCCAACAACCAAGGGGCTGAGGAGGAGTGCCCCAGTGCCAACTTCTGGGCTCACGCCTCCAGGAAGAATAGGACACTATAAAACAATGCCTCTAAGTGTCATCATTGCAAGGTGACCCAGAAGAATACCACAGCTGACAAAGTGAGAAAGTGGGAGGAGGAGGGAGAAACTAGAACATATTAAAGGCAGCTGAAAAATGGGACAACAGAGGATTAACAGAAATTGTACCTGTCAAATCAGGACAGTTGGAGGATATGGTGCAATTGGGGTCTTCAGCTGCTTTTGGTATATAACTCCCAGCAGCATGGCCAATGGAGAGGGATTATAGGAGTTATAGTAAAAAAACCATCTAGAGAGCCACAGTTGCCCACCCCTGATATAAGCACTGGGATAATTGTACTTGTGCATTTAGCTATTTTTATATATTCTGTTCCAAAGATATATTTATATTAATTAATTGGTTTGATTTATTTCTTGGCTTTGTACCAGAGGAAGTTCACAATAGATTCAAGTAAAACCACACAAAGAGAGAAATAAAATAAGACAAATTCAACAACAAGCAAAACCAAAATCAACCAGAAATACATAATGCTAAAGTATGATTACATGATCATAGTGTTAAAATTAGTTAATACATTCAAAACACATTTTAAAAGAAAAGAAGCTGCTTTTTCAGCACACTTGGTCAGTTGCTGAAATGGTGTGAACAATTTAGACAAATAAGTACATAATGGATTATGAAGCTTCACAGATTTGATGAGGTGTCCATCTGCATTGTTAGAATATCTGTGGCAATGCTCATTTCCCTGTTGGCCTACAGAGAAATGACCAAGAATATATAAGGACCCAAGAGGAGAATGCACTCAGACAACTTCCTTCATCAATGATCTACATTTGCATTTTTATTTTTGTTCTGTTTAAATGGCCCTTGGTATCACAAGCAAAGTGTCAGATGTTGTAATATAACACATCACAGATTTTTGCCCAGCTGCTCAATTGCACTTTCTGGATCCTTTTTGCTCTTTCTTTCTGATGCCTGCTGGCATTAAGACGGTTTATTGTTTTTATTTTTAACCAGCCTTCCGTTGTAGCTGTTCCTCTCCATCTTTGCTTGTTTGTTTAGAATCAAGACCTTTCATATTAAGCTCAAATGTCTCAAGCTGTTCTGTAGCAGCAAATTCAAATGGATGGCTACATTTTCACAAAATACAGCAATGCGACAATATCGTTCAGTCATTTTGCCTCCACAAAGAGCCAGCAGCACCAGGGAGCCCCATGGCAGCGATCTAGTTTAACCAGGATTGGATGCACAGCTTATAAAGCTTGTATACAGTGCTTACTAGAAATTGCCATCTTAGGCCAAGTGGGCAGTGAATAGTTAATTTGAGATCATTCTCTGGGGTGACAAAGACTAGAAAAACACCATATGGCTATTTGACCTTCTTCACTCTTTTCCTGCTCCTCTGTCAATGCCTGCTCTTACTGGGCTTTAATGTCATGAACATTTTACCAAGGAGTGAGAAGTTCAATTTTTTTGTTTTTTATTTGAACATTTTAGCATAAAACAGCCAGTCTAGACCTCAGTGGGGTGTGTGGCAGGGTGGACCCCTTGGAAAATACTGAAAGATTTTGCCAGATGTTGGATGGGGTTCCACTCCCCCTGAAATTTCAGGCTTGCAGCTTGGGTGTGCTCCTGGTCTCCAGTCTTAGCCTGGATGCCCAGGTTTCAGCGATGGCCAGGAGTGCATTTACACAGTTAAAATTTGTGCACCAGCTGAGCTCATTCCTTGAGACGTCAGATCTGGCTACAGTGGCAAAAGCCTTGATTACATCCCGTTTGGACTTCTGCAATGCACTCTATGTGGGGCTGCTTTTGGAAACTGTTTGTAAACTTCACTGTGCACAAAACGCCGCTACCAGAATGGTGACTGGGGCCAGTTATAGGGACCACATAACTCCCTTGCTGAAACAGTTTCCAGGCACAATTCAAAGTGCTGGTTATGACTTAGAAAGCCCTACACGGCTTAGGTTTAGATTATTTGAGAGACTGTATCTCCCCATACAAATCTGCTAGAACCCTAAAATCTTCCAGAAAAGGCTTTCTCTTGGTCCCTCCACCATTACAGGCTCGCCTGGTGAGGACACAAGAAAGAGCCTCCTCGGTGGCTGCTCCTGCTCCTCTTGGAATGTCAGCAGGTAAAAACAGCTCTGTTCAGGCAGGCTTTTAATGTCTAGACATGGGTTGGGTTTTATATGGGATGGATGTTGTGGTTTTATTGTTTGTAATTTTATATTGTTTTCAGTTGATGTTTTAATTGTTTTATGGCACTATGTTTTTAGAATTGTTATTGTGAGTTGCCTTGGGTCCCTTCAGGGAGAAAGGTGGGATAGAAATTAAATAAATAAATAAATAAATAAATAAATAAATGCTTGGAACATGGTTATGGCAAATTGTCTACTAGTTTTATAACGCTAATGAGAAATCATCTATATATGTCATGCTTCTCAACATTTCACAGATGAAAACTGGGACACGTGAGACTGAGCAAGATCAGAATGTGGTTAAGATGGCAAAAATTATTAATGAGGAAGAACATACAAGTTAGAAGAAGCTGCAGCAGTTTGCTTTTAGAGACATATAGAGTTCTTGCCATGTGCGGCTGCAGTCAGAGTATGGTATGGAGCAGGAAATGGAGGTGGAGGAAGAGTCCCTGAAGGTGAATAATGGCATTTGCCATTGGATTCTAGAGCATTTTTGTGCATTTCTGTATGACTCCACTGCAAGCTGGAAGGATATATTTTCTTCCTCTGCAAAAGGCAATTGTTTGCTCTAATTCTGCTTTGTTTCTTGCTACTTAATTGGAAACTCCAGCCAAATATTATAATCAGATAATGTACTTGGTGGAGCTTTCAATGAAACATTGACACATCTCACCAACTCCAAAGCCCACTGAGTGGCTTTCCCTAAGGGGGTGTTATGTTAATCTTTCAGGTTACCCTGTTCTCTACATTATGCAGAATGTGTAACTCCCAGGGTATAAAATATTCATTGTGTTTGGGAAGTGAGCACTACACAACAAAAGTGAATTCATAAATCTTTTTGTAGCTAGTCCTCTTGGGTGGCATTGTGGGCTTTATTACTATCTAGCAAATGGCTTTAAAACAGGGCAGTGAGTTTGGGGAGGGGAGAGGTACATGAGTGTGATGTGACTGAAAATGAGGCAGCACTGAGATGTGCTTTATTATCTTCTCTCCCTACACAAACGCGCAGAGAGAGGCAATGCAGGAAGGGGGGCAGAGAGAGAGAGAGACAGAGAAATGGGTTCCTTTACACTCTAATTGGATAGCTCAAGGAAGATTTAATTGCTGGTGCTGACCCTGAAGGATTTACATTGACCCAGACCCATCATAAACAGTGAATGCATTCACACTATTGCATAGCCTCAGCCATCCAACTGGGCTCTCTGTAATGTTCGGAAACAATCCCCCAGCATTCTTTCAGGCTGAAAAATGTACTATGTGTCATAATTTTGAGGTTGTTCACTTCCACATCTGGTTTCAGGCCTGTAGTCGCAGTTTGAACTGGCAACTTCCAGCTGATGGATCCATGTAGGGAGACAATTACATTTTTGCTGACAGCGTGTGTACCTCACATTTTTAATCCAGTTAATTACTCCTGCAATATCCAGTTGCATCTGACTAAACAGCCTTGTTGATTTGTTTAGCATTTGTTTAGCTACATGCATGAAAACTCAAAGATATTTGAAATCTTTTATAATATGTGATTATGGGGTTTCTAATAAAGTGAGCCAATTATGAAATATGGCTGATCAATATACCCATCACTATGGCCATGTAGGCATTTCAGTTTCTTTGTTTGCATTCCAAGATGCTGATGCACAATTAGATGTTATACACACTTCCCAGCTATTCCATTTTGACAGGGAAAGTCCCAGTTAATCCTCTGCCATACCATTTTTCTGAGCTGCTCTTAAAATGTCATATTTTCTCTCTTTTCCTCCCTCTTTCCCTCTTTGTCCTCATCTTACTCCAGTTGCTGCAGTCTGAGTTCAAAGTGCAAAAGTAGTTTGCATTCAGTTAACTCAGGAGAGGGGAAAGGAGAGGAAAGGCAGAGTCTTTCCCTTCCCAGTAGGCTCAGGCCAAAATGAACTGCTGTAGCCTCTCTTAGCTTGTCTGTTCTTCCCAATTACAGGTTGAGTATCTCTTATCAAAAATGCTTGGGGCTAGAAGTTTTTTGGATTTGGAATCCCCCCTGCCCCGATTTTTGAATATTTGCATATACATAATGAGATATCTTGGAGATGGGATCCACATCTAAAACAAAATTCATTTATGTTTCATATACACCTTATACACATAGCCTGAAAGTAATATTTTAAATATTTTTAGTTTAATATGAAACAAAGTTTGTGTACATTGACCCATCAGAAAGCAAAAGTGTCACTAACTCAGCCATTCATGAAAAAAGTTTAGGATTTTGGAGCATTTTGGATTTTTCAGATTTTTAGATAAGGACTATTCAAACTATAATACCTTCTGCCACTTTGACTACATTCTGATGTTGATTGGCTGCATGTATTCCTGTTTTCATCTGTGATTCGTTGGGGGATAGAATGTTAACCTGAGCTGCCATGCTGTTAGTGATATGCCAGCACAAGCCTTTTTATGGGAATTGCAAATCACCCCTTCAAATCACAAAATGACCCCCACTCTCCCAAAACTTGCCATCCTCCTGCTCCCACTCACATGGCCATATAGTGCCTGGGAAAGGTCAGAATGACTGAAAAACACCAGGCTATGTCCACAAAGCTACACACAATGATGACATCATCTAGTTCTGAGATATCTGAGAGGTCCTGGAGGATGTCTTTGTTTTGTGGATTTGGCTTTAAGATATAGCTGACACTCTCCACTGCTTCCTGCTCTCCACCAGTTACTAAATGGCTGTTTGGGGAAGGAATGCAAGAGACAAGAAGAAGAGAAAGGGTGTACTTGTGTCCTTGTCTACTTATGCAAGGCTCTAGCCCTTGAAAACTTCTGCTTTGGAGCATAGTGCCCCTGATTGGTTGTTTTTTTTTTTTTTTAATTTACAACTTGTCAGGGAGCCTTTAGCATGCATGCTACTAGGGTTCAAAACTAGCCATGTTTTTATAGTGTTTGGTAGGAGCCAGGAGGTCATGTCTCTGTTCGAAATGCAGAACATTTTCATGTTACTGTGCAGTTAGTCTAAAGTGCTTCTCCCTCTCCCTCTCCCTCTCCCACTTATATGAGATTTTTACCCACAGATCTGTAAGGACTTTTCCCTTTGAGTGAGTTAATTCATAATGAAGCAGCATAGTATATTCACACAACAGCTGTCAGGTTCTTTTCAGATTCAAGCCACAGGCTGAATATTGGGGGGAACTTGTCTCTCTGGGCACAGAAAATTGCTGGAGATCAGTCATAACCTTATTGGTTATTTTGCTCGTGCCAGAGCTGCTATTTGCAAGGATGAATCTCCTTTCTCTTGTTTACGCAAGCATGTCTACCCTTTTGCTCCCCAGCTGTTCTGTCCTTGAAATAACAGGTTGTTTTGCAGTTTCTTTCCCTCCTTGGCCAATGTTCTGCCTTGCAGATAGGTGTGCAACAGGACCTTGGGCATTAGCATCTGGACATAAAAACAGCACATACCTGTCACATTCTTTTCATCACCCAGTTGCTGTTGGAAAAGCCAGCATCTTTAAGACAAAAACAAAATGTCAATTTGAATGGTGGTGGGGAAAAAAAGACTTCAATTTAAAAAGACAATCCAATGCAAAATGACCCATTTTAGCATGTGTTAGAAAACAAGACAACTGGAAAGTAAATTGGCTGGGGACCATAGCATCACTGAAACAAATCTGATGTGGACCCAAGTTGTTTCTTGAAGTCACCCCATGATGGGTGTATGTCACTGAGGAACGACAAAGGCATTGGTCTGAAATGAAGTTTGCTAGATGGGATGTTATGGGAATTGTCATTCCCTAATTGCTCACCCTAGCTTGGCGACTATCTCAAGCATTGAATGAAGCCTATTTCCAAAATAGCTCCAATATTTTGGATAGTTCAATGAATGTCCAGAACTGATTCACAGCCCTACTGACATGGAAGCTACCAGCTACTAATGGGAAGCATGGTTGCAACAGCTAAGCCAGCCAGGTGGCATCATCTGCAGGTGCTCTCATCAACAGGAGTGTCTAAGACTTGCTTTATTTCTTGGGACGACCGTACAGTACCTCAAAGATTGCCAGCTCTCAAGTGAGCCTAAGGCTAAAATCCTATATGCACCAGCTTTCTGTAAAATATGAGCTGGTCAAAAGCTAAGACGACTAGGAATAATGTTGATTTTTAGTTTCAGCAGGAGTACATTTGGAATCACTGTTCTAGTTTAATAAGGGTAGAGAATGCTAAATCTCTCACCAAATAATAAATGCCTAGATTTCATAGGACAGAACCCTGACTGTGAAAGTGGTATCAGACAACTATAATGTTATAATACAGATACACCCTAGGTTGGGAGAAAGCTGCTATCAGTAGAAGAAAGCCCTATTAAACTGATTGAGGCTTACTTCTGTGAAGACATGTGTCGTGAGTGCCCCAATACAAAAACACTTTTTCTTGGAGGTACACCTCATTTCCTTCTACAGTATTGCTCCTGAGTGAGTATGCTTGGGATCAAAGCCACATAAATGCTACTTCTGTCTAGAGAATTTAATATTTAACATTCCATTCCATTTGTGTGGGGGTGAGGAGTCTTCTCCCTTTCCTGACTGGTTACAAAAACAAACAAAACCCCACAAAGTTTTATTTTTAAGACTATGAATAAATAACATAGCTGTCACAGAAAACAAATAGATAACCAGGAATGATAGGTACTTTGCACAAAAAAGAAACACACCAGTTCTTATACATCACCAATTGCTATTTCATAGCTTTAGCTGATGCCTGCTGTGGGACTGGACAGCATGTTCATTATAATCGGAAAGATTTCTTTTCAAAAGTTGCCTTTTCTATTAAATAATATTTCTTTATCTTTTTTCATTCTAAACTTCATTTAAAGTTCCTTATTCTCCACATGCACCCAACTGTTATAATTTAAAAGGCAACATTTTATATACTTGTGCTTATTATTAATATTTTACTGTTTTGGCTCTTTGGTTCCTCATGCTATATTAACCTATATTTTATTTCTTTCCTAGTCTTTATTTCTCTTAAGACACCAAACCTAAAGCATACTTAGCAGAAACTATGCACAGAAAACACAGTGACAGTTAATGAATCTCTGAGTAAGCATGCATAATACTGTACAGTTAAAGAATTTAAATTTTATTTTGCCCATCATCTACAAATGTACCAGAGGAGGGCTGTGAATCATGTAGCCCTTCAAATATTGTTGAAGTAAAGCTCTCAGCATTCCTCAGTATTGGCTAGGCTGGTTGAGGTTGTTGGAAGTTGCTGTTGAACAAAATTTGCAGGAATTTATATTTCCAGCCCTTTCATAGGACTTTATCACCTGGGAAAAATCGGGGGTTTAAACAGCAAAAACCATGTGAAAATCACACAATCACAATTAACATTTTCACACACATTGCTATTAAAGAGTCATTATCCTTGGAATAAACAGGCAATAAACAGCAAAAAATCATTTGTGGGATTTTCCTGTAAATGATTTGCTGCTGTTTATTGCCTGTTTATCCTTGGGATAATGGCATTTGAAACAAACGTCATGTGAAAATGTTAATTATGATTGCATGATTTTTCACAGGGTAATCGCTGTTTAAATTCACAATTTTCCCTGTGTGATAAAGACCATAGAGAAAAAGAGTCAAACTGTTTTGACTCTTCACTTGTTCAGCCTAGTTGTTTCATGACACAAGTTACACTTAGGACAGAAAACATGTCGTTTCTGGCATGCTTGCTATATGCATGGCACCAGATCCCATCTGATCTTGGAAGCTAGCCAGGGTCAGCCCTAAATTGTACTTAGATGGGAGACCACTAATGAATATCAGGTGCTGTAAACTGGTAAAACCACCTCTGAATATTCCTTGCCTAAGAAAATTCTTTGAAATTTATGGGATTACCATAAATTGTTGGATGACTTGGAGGTTTGTGTGTGTACGCATGCACATGTGGGCATGTGTGCACACGCGCGTGTGCACACACACACACACACTTCATCTGCCTTAGAAGGCTCCTAACATTATTAGTATAGATTGTCAACTAGGCATTGCATCCTTCTCTAAATCAGGAGTGGGCAAAATGCAGTCTGGAGGCCACATGTGGCCCCTAGGGGTTAAAAAATGGATTCTGGGGACTCCAAAATGCCTCCAAAGTAACCTTTAGGGGGTATGAATGGCATTTCCAGCATGTATGCAGATCTGCAGTCCCTGACATCAAAATAATTTTTTCACTCCCCCCACCAAAAAATATGTTGCCCCCAAATGCCCCCAAATGTGCTCTAAGTATAGTGAGAATGCCACCATATCATCTAGAAGGTATTTGGGAGAACCTGGGGGCAAAAAAGATAGTCCTTTTTGTGGGAGCAGGTACAGTGGGGGTACACAATAGCAATTCACACAGACACAGCATTCAGGACTAACTGAAATGGAAATATGGAAATTGGATAGTGGAGTGTGAAGGATCCAAATGGGATTAATAATCACCTATCCAAAGAGTAGACTATGGAAAGCTGAAGTGGCTCAGACAGGGTGGGGTGGGGGGTCTGAGGAAAGTACAGTTTCTTTACATGGAACACAACCTTGGACAACTGTATATGTACTGTGAACATGCAGAATTTAGGGTTTTGAGATCCTAAATTTATATCTGAAAACTAGCCTCTAAGAATGAGCTATCTTGTAATAATAATAATAATAATAATAATAATAATAATAATAATAATAATAGGATTTATCTATATGCCACCCAATTACTGGGAATCCGGGCAGCTTACAATAGAGGGGATAATAGACGGTTCCCTGCCCTCAGGCTTACAATCTAAAAAGGCACGACACAAAAGGAGAAGGGAATGGTGGGGGGGGGATCAGGTCCAGCATTCTTCTCTCCCTCTGAGGCCTGGACCAAGGCAGATGGACTGGAGGGAGGGCTCTTTTTCTTAATCGAGGCTGGGCCCGATGACGTTGGGCCTGTCCTTTCCCTCTAAGGCCAGAAGATGACAGTTGGAAGGAGGGGGGGGAGGGCTCTTCCTCTTCAGGCCCGATGGCATTGGGTCTGTCCTTTCACTCCCTCCCAGGCCAGAAGATGACAGTTGGAAGGAGGGAGGGGAGGTAACAAAGACTTGATGTTCCTTCCTAGGAATCAACAGTGGGGTTCTGAACTGGCTGATGACCTTAATGTTAAGGTGACAAAAACAGTGATTGGATCAGGACAACCCCCAGGGGACTACAGGATAAGGTGGCTGAGAACATGTCAGGGGCAGGCAGTGAGGTTGGCTTATTGCTTTGGGTGCAAGGAAATCCTTTGTCTCAAGGTGCAAGAGGAAATACAGAAGACTTTGGGGAAGGATAGAGCAATTAGCAGCTTTGATTGTATTATTACCTGAATCATCCTCATGCCTTGGGCCTCACTTTTTTTTCTCCTGGGAACCTGACCTAGTGTTCCTAAAGATCATTGTGACTTCTCAAGAATATGCTGATTCCAGATATGAAATATGGGGACCCCAAATACAGTACAGGTATGCAGAGCGTGCTGTCAGGTGACAAGATAGGAATGTTTAAATATTCGTAGGGATGTCATATACTGAGGATGGAACAAGTTTACTTTCTTTGCTTCAGAGCTTAGAACATAGAACAATGGATTTAAACTACAGCAAAAAAGATTCCACCTAAACATTAGGAAGAACTTCTACCTGATGGTAAAAACTATTCAACTGTGGAATATGCTACCCCAGAGTGTGATGATGTCTCCTTGTTTGGAGGTTTTTAAACAGAGGCTGGATGGTCATCTATCAGGAGTGCTAAGATTGTGTCTTCCTGCATGGCAGTGGGTTGGACTGGATGGCCCTTGTGGTGTCTTCCAATTCTACGATTCTGTAATATGGCTCTGGGGGTCTCCTAGGAGTGTATGATTTACACATTGAAAACAGAGAGAGTTGGGTTTATGCTGGGCATATAGTAGACTAGTAATACATGATGACATGATGAAATGTCTCCTTGGTGCAAAGGTAGCAGATGCCATGTTTCATTTAGTTAGCCTGATAGGTAGCATGAGGGACACTAGAGAACATGGTACCCACTGACATCAGTGACAGAGGGAACACAGATGTGTGGTAATGGAAGCAAAATTTAAGAAGATGAAATTCTGGGCCTCCAAGGCAGATTTTTCAGAAGTACTACCTGTTTTACATGCAGAGCTAGTTAGGCAGACACAGTTGATGTTTTGCAATGTATGGACAAGTTTAAGTTTGCTAGGTACAACAGAAAGTTGTGAACAAGCTGAGTTGATACAAAAGGGATAGGCTTCCATAAAATGCAAGACTGCTGGCACTTCATATGTAAAAACTGGCAGAAGAACAGTTTTTATAATGAACCCTGAGAAAAAGCTGAGAAGCACTAGAAAACATCTGGTTCAGGCTAAATTAACTCTAGGTGTCAGTGAAAATATTTCTAATCACCAGAAAGGGACAGGGTTGAGCTAGGTCCTGCAATGAATGTGTAATAGGGTGTGATATCCAGTCAAAGAGACCAAAGGTCCATAAGAAAAAAAACCACATAGGTCAAAACAGTTGGAGAGAATTACCTTTTAGAGATATCAGTATGCAAAGGGATCTTTTAGCACTTTTGAGACTAACTGTGCAAAAGAAGTTGTAGCGTAAACTTTCCTATTCCTAATATCTGATTTATATAAATGTATCCTCTGGCATAGAGACTGGCCTGCTTGCCCAATGCAGAGTTTGCCATTGGGCAACACTGGGGAAACAATCAGTCTGTATACCTGGACATAAATCAGATATTGGGAATGGGAATACATAAAAGCCTGTTGCAGAATGCTTCAGTCTTCTTGGTCATTCCATTTCTGACTTCAACAACAACAACCAAGTGCAAAGGAAGATTTGAAAGAGAAACAACTGAATTATTCACAAACTCCAATCCATCAACAGTGGGTTAAACAAAGGCAATGGCTTCCTGGCACACTACACATTCTGTGCTTTTGAGCTCCCCTATGCTGAGCCTTTTGAATCTCCATATATGATAAGGCTAGCTTCCTGCACTGGGGCAACATCACGGCTTTGTGTTCTCAACATTCCTTTTGATATCAAAATGAAAGGAGGAAGGGGTCACTGGGTAACAGAATGTTGGACTATGATTCTGGAAACCAGGTTTCAAATCCCCACTTGGCCATGGAAACCCACTGAGTGATCTTGGGCAAATGACTCTCTCTCAGCCTCAGATGAAGACTAAGGGACACCTCCTCTGTACAAATATTGCCAATAAAACCCTTTGATAAGCCTCAAGGTTGCCATAAGTTAGAAACTACTTGAAAGCACACAACCGTAATAACAGCAAAATACTAACTAATGACTAAAACCTGAAAATGTGGGGGAAGGGGGATTCTGGGAGTGTAGACTGTAGAAGTGACACAAGCTCTGCTAAAAATCCTTAAGATTGTAAGCACCAAGTACAAGGGTGGTCTGGTTCCATTGTGGTGCAAATGTAACCCCCTCCCCTTCTCCTCCATGCTCATCTTAGGCCTGAATGACTGGTTAGCTGATTGTTGTGCTTTTTAAACCCTGCTTTTATTAAGAAAGGTTCCATAGCTTTCCATTGAGTCAAGAACAGCTTCTACAATCAGCAAGAAATGACAGTCATTTATGATATGTAAAACATTATGAAGAAATCACACAGTCCTTGTCTGCTATTTGAATGAGTAAACCATTTATTATGCTCTTTGTCCTTCCTTCAAAGAATTAGTATTTCACAGGAAGATACATGTTTTCTTTTTCTGATTGGTCACCCATGATAGTAAATACAGATTTTTGAACCTAACTTTTTGAGACAATTTTATCAGGAAGATATTTTTCTTTTAAAAAACAACCTGTTGATTTTAATAGGATGATCCTGACTCAGTGTTCTTGGAAGGACTGCAGTGCGGGTCTATTATGACCAACAGAATATCAGCTTTGCCGTAAATATAAATGACTGTGATCCAAAATATGTGAAACATTATCATAAAACCAATCTGGATGTTCATTGTTTCCAGCTGATATAAATCCCATGAATTAGGGTAACATAAAAATGGATTAATAGAGCAGTCTTGTGATAAGATTGAGTTAGAAGGCATTTGGGGATGTGAAGATGTATCTCATACACATTAATTAATTTTGAGCAATTTTACTCTCCTGTGGATTGTAGATAATTTTATACCTTGTTCTTCCCATGCTGACTGCAGGATTCTGGGAAATGTGCTCCCACATAACTAACCTTTCCCAAGCTGTGATATTTTCATTCTTATTTACTTTATGTTCTCAGTGTAGTTTGTTTCTCCATTGTAGTTATTATCTTAATTAGCTTCCCGACATATTTTGGAGTCAGGAGTTATCAACATCTTTGGGAGACTACTAAATCACTGGGTCTAATTGCCCAGTTAAGTTCCACACAAAATGCCCCTAGAGTGAAGCTACATGGGGGGGGGGGGGGGGGGGGGGATAATGGGGAAATTGCAATGGGGATTTAATTCAGCCACACAATGATGCTTGGTGTGCTTTAGCTGTTACTACCCATGAGCATCAGTCATGTGACCCTTTACGCACTACATGAGTATAGTGTGGTTCCACTTTAACTACCATGGTTGCATCCTATAAAGGCTTGCTCTCTTATGAGAGAAACACAGAATTGTGCTGGTTGGTGGTTTTCTGCCTGCTTCAATTGCTGGTTGTTTGCTGCCTCACCAGAGCCTGGTCTTCCAGCCGAATGACCTGACATGGTATGAGCTGTGTCTGTTGTTTGGCAGAGGACAGGGTGTACAGATTTTTACTGTTTTCCTTGGTTAACAGAGCTAATCCATAATTAGGGAACATCATGTGAGGATCATAGGCCAAAGCTGCAAGAGGAAGGATAAGGCTGATGTAATCCTACCCGTTCCTTATGCTGTGACCAGCACTGGGGTTGAGACTAGTGCAACAGATACACAATTCTCTTCTATACAAGCTGCTATCACAGTGCAGCATCTGGTGGGTGAAGCTGTTATGTCTCACAGAAAAGAGTCAAGTGGTACAGATCTTATGGCAGGAGTCAGACAGTATGAGTACTGGAGATGATCCCATTACACTTTTATGTCAGTGGAGCAGTGAGTTTAATCCTGGTCTTATTCTAAACCATCCAAGGCTCTGAATCCTATCCTGCCCTATAGGCTTATTATATTATATAGCTGCTTTAAAATTCAGCCTAAAACCCAGAGTAGATTCACTGTCTCACTGAAATGGGAAGCACCAGCTACTGATGACAATCTACTTAAGGGCCACACTTGGAGACAAATATATAGGAGCATCTCAATGATTTCAATACATGGGACATGGGACAAAAACTGGCAGATAGCACCATTACTTTTTCTTTGCCTTGCATGGTGCCACAAGCTATGACATGTATGCCTGTTCCAGTAGCAGCAATGAGAAGGAAGCACATACAGAGTTACTTCCACAACCAGTATTTGGATACAGGAAGATGAAAACAGTATACTAGAAGCATGAATGATGAGGACTGAAAGCATATGATATCAACCAACGGGTGTAAAACAATCAACCCTGGATATTCATTAAAACAATTATAGGCCACTATTCCAACACCATGGTGTTGGAACCAAACCAAATTTAATTAGCAATTTAGTCTAGTAGCAAATGTAATGAGTAGTTTAGCTATATATAATTGCCATGAATGTAGCAAATACAAAGGCACAGCTGTAGACATCCTGCAACACTCTTATAAACTGACCTGATTATGTGATCTCTTTTATGCTGCCTTTATTAACACCAAGAGCACTTTGACTCAAACTATTGCAAATCCTTAAATGGTTTTGGAAATAATGATTTTTAAAAGATAATGAATTGAAGGTTTTAAAATAAGGTTTTGGGTTTCAGAAGCTTTCAGTCCTATTATCATCATGAGCATACAGAACAAGGGTGTTATTACACCACAGCTCCTATCAGTCTTAGCCAGCACAGCACATGGGGAAGGATGTAGCTGTTTGTAGTTCAACAGGACCTGGAGTGTTGTATGATTCCCACCCCTGTTGCAGAAGGAGGGATGCTGAAGATAAGTGGCTCACTAAGAGCTAGAGAACTGTTGGAGTGTTTAGACTAGCTTGCATGAAAATGTATGTCAGGTTAGTATTATTGAATGAACAGAGGAAAGCAGCAAAAGGTCATGAAAAAAACACATAGTGCTTTTGCAGACATTAATAAATACTGGCGTGTTTCCTTTGCTTGTTGCCATCTCTTATGCATAATACTATCATACAAGACCATGTAAAAATGGACACATTGTAGTACCATCTGCTTAACAGTTTCCTGTAGTGCTTCATTTTGTCTTCTTTTTATCTGGACACAAGTCAATGCTGAAGTAAAGTAGCAGCAGTCATTAGCCATGTATTAAGAACAGTGTGAGGAACATACCTCTCTAGGGAATGATTCAATAACTGGAAAGGGTGGCTTCTGATTTAGCAGTGTTGCTAATTGGTGTGCAAATGTGAATGGCTGACAGTTAAGCACTCTTGACACAGGACACATAGCAAGTTAATTAAAATATTTGCCCTTTGCTGATAAATGATCCAGTAGTGTTCCCTTCATACATGGTTTGTATTTTCCCCTCACCTTCACAGTGAAAGGATGGCCAGCAAGACTGAGGAAGTGATGATACTGCTGCAGGCAGGTGGGGTGGCTCCAGTATCTGTTGGCCTGTGAATCCACTCTGGATTTTACTGCAGCCTTTAAATGAAGCATTTAAAATGCAGCCTAAGATGTGGAGCCTATCTTGGAGATAAGGTACAAGACAACTTATTCAGTGTTCAAACTAAAGTCCAAAGCAGCGTCACCATCTTGCTGTCTAGTTAGTCACCACTGCTAGTGACTAGTTAAAGAGTACTGATGAGTCTTCTTCTCCCAAGTACATATACACCAATGATGAAAATAGTATGAGATCTTTCAAAATGAGTGGGTAGTGTTTTAGCTGTTATTGATGTAATATAAATCATAGAAGCAAAACACTTTGCTTACTAAGCTCATGAAATAAAAGAACTAGACAAATAATCTTGGAATAAACAAGGACTACAGTCAGCTCTTCTTATGCACAGATTTTTTATACACAGATTCAAGCATCCACAGTTTGAAAATATTCCAAAAAAAGTATAAATTTCAAATATCAAACCTTGATTTTCCACTTTTTATAAGGGACACCATTTTGCTATGTCATTATATTTAATGGGACTTGAGTATTCATGGATTTTGTTATCCACAGAGGATCTTGGAACCAAACCCCAGCGTATAACAAGGGTCCACTGTATATTAAACTATTTAAACTTTTTAAGATCTGCAGCAGGGGGGATCTAAAGTTGGCTTCGGCCAAGGCAGGGAGACTCATCTTGGCCTTTGTTTTAGTTCCCCTTGGGCAAGGCGTCCCAGTACCAAGATGTTGGTTTGCTGTCCTCCTAGCCATCCATAAGGAAGACCTTCCCAAGGAAACTCCCCTCCGGATCCTGCAACTTAAAGAGGTGATATATCCCAGGCTGGACCCATGGCTAGTCTCCTTTCTCACTCTCAGGCCCAACAGGAGTAAATCTGGAGGCCTTGCCATCACCAAAGAGGCACCATCAGTAGCATCATTCCCATTTCTACCTCTGTTTACCCAACTAGTAATTGCCTAGTAGACCCCCCCCCCCAAATAAAATAAAATAAAATAAAAATCCTGGGAAAGAAGGCCAAATCCTTCTCATCCCAAATGGCAACCAGAATAAGCCTGTACGGGCCTAAAAAGGGTAGCCGGGACAAACAAGAATTCAAAAGAGGGGAGGTGGAAATGACTTCTAAATCCTGTGGTCTCTTCCCCTTGTGTCTATAGGCTTTGGCATGCAAGCACTTACATGAACCTGCACTTCCTACTGAATTCTGTTCTTTGGAGCCAGCAAAAGTGGTGCCTTCTCAGAGCTGGGCTTCTCTGCATGGAGGTGAGGCCAAATTTTTCAATCATATGTACTCTTCCAGAAATGGAGCAGTCTTAAATAGGGAAAGATGAAAACTTTGTTTGCTTTGAAGCCATTCAGTACCTTGGATGGCTTTTTTTAACGTTGAAGCAAAAAACTGAAAGTAGTTCACTGCCCCACTAACAAAAGACTCATGGAAATAGACAACTTCTTCCTCCCTCCAAGAACAGCTGCCAGCTGGGCATATTTCTGCCTCTAACCAGGCTTGCTTGGACTGGATGATACAGTTCTGGATGAAGGTTGCTCATCATTTTTGATCTTGTCAGTGCCAGAGAGAAATGACAGAAGAAAACCTGTAAACTCTTTTGGGAAAAATGAGTAACCTCAAGCTTTCTCGAATTGCACCATAAGCCTATAAAGTATTCAATAAAAACAAAAAGTTCTATTTGTCAACACTCATGCTCAATGGGTCATGAAAGCAACAGGCCTGCAGCAATAGCTGGAAATGTGAAATGGATGCAACCACATTTAAACACGCACACACAAAGTTACAGAGCATCAAATGACATTTTCATAAAATACAGGGATGCTCCAAAACTGGACAAGAGCAGAGAAAGGGTTGCCAATTGCATGCTTTAAGTAATGATATCAACCCAGCTGGTTATAGTTGCTTCTGTTCTAAATGACACATCCCTATTCAGAACACTAAGTGTAGGTGGGAATAAACTGCCCAGTTTCCATGTATATGTGGGCAAGGTGACAGACTGCATTCCTCAGAAAAGATTAATCACTCACTGATTGAAAACATCTTTCTGGGAAGACTCCTTCTGTATGCCTCACCTATAAATGAGATAACTCCTCCAGAGCAATCAAAAACACTGGTAATGAAAGGCAATGTTGCAGTACTAAGAGATCTGATGACAACGAGAAGCATTCCACACTTTAGAGCACTCTTGCAATTTATCTAAATTGAATAAAAATACTGCATTTAAAAGACCAAAGAAGCTTCTGTTTGTAAGATGAAACTGGGCTTGATTTTAGCTGAAATATTACATCCACTTCATACTGCTGTATTTCCACATGGAGTGGTAATAAAGAGAACTGTATTGTTGATATAAATTCTCACTTCATATCAATGCAGGTTTAAAAGACAGCCTGAACTGATTGGCTAAAAAATAATTTAGTCAAAAATGAAGTCGATTGTCCTCATCGAGATGTGAACATCAAATGTATAATCATATTACTAGAAACTCAATTTCCCTTGAAATGAAAATGCTTTATAAAAGAGACAAAGTGCTTGATTTTACTCTGCATCAAAAATGTATGTGAATGCTATCATGGTTCAAAAGTGTCTGAGTTCCCCATATATATACTGTATATATATATATATATATATATATATATATATATATCTTGGTTACATTATAGAAATTGTAGGAGATCTTATCGGATACAAATTTAAAAATGATTTAAGATGCCACATAATAATTTTACCCTAAAATCTTCTGAAACTCAGGCTATTAAAGTGTTTAGGGTCTATGAAGAAATGAAATAAGAAAATCATTGTAATTATATTAACCACTGTAAAAAGGGAAGGACAGGTGCTGAGAAAACTCCAAAATGTCAACAAAAGACTGACTGTAAAGATGGCAGAAAGTTATAGAGGAGATAAAATTCTATATGTAAATGACAATAAAAGATGGATCAATGTCTTTTTGGGAAATCTACATTAGTATAGGCTGATAAAATGTAATATCTATTACCTAAGAAAATTGATTGTGCAGTAGAACTTGAATATGTCATATTTCTGTTTTATACTGCATTTAAAAGGAAATCCCGCCTCCAAGAGAAGGGATTCTCTTTTTTCTTAGCATAGTTGTTCCCAACCTTTGGTCCTCTGTATGATTTGGACTTCAGCTTCCATAATTCCGGGGTGTTGGCCATTATCTGAGCCTTCTGGGAGCTGAAATCCAAAATGAATGGAGGACCAAAGGTTGGGAACCACATAGTCCACAATGGTGCTGTGATTTGAATATTGGACTAGCGGGTGTATCCACATTGCAGAAATAAAATGGGTTGACACTACTTTAACTGTCATAAATTTTCCTTGGGAATCCTGAGATTTGTAGTTTAGTGAGATATTCAGCCTGGTCTGTCAGAGAGCTTTGATGCGTCACAAATCTACCAATCCCAGGTGCAAAACTGCTTTGTTTCTGCAGAAATAATCTGGTTTGATAGCACTTTAACTGCCATGGCTCAATGCTGTGGAATCCTGGGAATGGTAATTTGTTGTGGCATCAGAGCAGCCCAGGATACAAGAGTTCAAATTACTATTCAGTCATGGACACCCCCCCCCCCCCCACACACACAGATAACTGGGCAAATCACAGAATCTTAGCCTTTTAAGAAGGTAATAGCAAACCAGCCTTGTATAAATCTTTCCAAGAAAACCATAGGACAGTGTTGCCATAAGTCAGAATCAAACTGAAGGCTTGTTACAACAGTCCAAATACAGTTATTCAGATGGTCAACAGATTTGCATGCTGTAATTACTAAATAGGAGCCCTTTTTGCAAACGAATACTGCAAAATGGAGGTACACTTACTGTTACTCTTTAAATAACTTTATCTGTAGGAAAATGATGTTAACCAGCAGGGTTAGGTTGGGTAAGGATGAAGGAATATGATGTCCAAATACACCTGGAATACACCAACTTGAGAAAAGCTTCTATAAAAGTTACCTTGAACAGGTCTTAATGAAATCAGTGGAACACTATTGTGTTCTGTGAATAGGATTGAGTGGCAAGTCACAGTGGGGATATGGTTAAGCAATTGTTCTTATGTAAAAGAACCCTTCCACCTCACTAAAAAAACAACTTCATTGAAAGTTTGCAGCAGAAGAGAAAATGCAAAGTTACATGTTACACTTTCATTATTTTTCCTCGAATATGTGACCAGTTCACTGACCTGCATTCCATTTCTTTCCACTTAAATGGTTCCAGTGAACATATTTCCTTTAGAAAGAACACTGTTGATGAATAAGCTAGCAAAGTACTTGGCTCAAATTAACTTCCAGCCGTCTTTAAATGATGCTAAAGAATAAGTGAAGAGAAAGTATTCGAGAAAGCCCTAAGCCCAATACTTCTTCCAGCTTTTTGTCACAAATTACTAGGGTGAAGAGTAGAAAAGATGTCTTTGAAGATGTTCATTCTGCCTATAAAAGTATCTACCTATGTATGTATTTTTGAGAGCCAGGATGGTGTAGTAGTTTAAGTGTTGGACTACAACTCTGGAGATCAGGGTTCAGTTCTCTGCTTGAGCTTAAAAACCCACTGGGTGACTTTGGGTAAGTCACACGCTCTCAGCCTCAGAAGATGGTTATGGCAAATCCCTTCCACAAAGCTTGCCAGGAAAACACTATGATAGGTTCATAAGTCAAAAATGTTTTGAAGGCACACAACAATAACACACACACATATATATCAATAATGGCTATAGCTATATAGATATAGGTGTGTGTGTGTGTGTGTGTGTGTGTGTGTGTGTGTGTGTGTAAAACACAATAAAAACACTGTTCTGGAAGCACCCCTTGAATGACTCATATATTCTTGGGCAGTTTATTCAAACTGAAAAATCTACTTCTGAGAAATTGTTTTGAAAGTTAAAGTCTTTAAAGTCTTTTTAAAGTTAAAAGTCTTTAAATGTACTCCATGAAAGTGTATGTTACTCTGGGTCCATGTGCAGCCCCTTGAAATGTGGCTTTACATCCATCAGGCCCTCCAGACTCTTTGGCTCTGGCCAGATAAGGGTAAACTACCTTTTGTGAAAGCCTCCACAAGTATTGATACACCTTTTTTCATGTTCGTGTGTGTATATATATTCTCTATATAATCATATAGAGAAACAGAAAAAAGAAAAATGATGCCAAAATATACACACAATATCTGTGTAAAGTAATGCAATGCAGATACAATAAAGTACAAAAAATTAAGACAAAAAAACCCACCCAAAATTAAGGTGTTTCACCTTTTAAATAGGTTACATTCCTAACCTGCATTGTTTAACATAAGAAATTACCCATTTTTCAAATCCAGAAGTGGACTTGTAATCTGGTTTCACTTTGATAGTCTTTGCAGCTACTAGATGGTCCCAGGATAGAACATTGGTTCCTGTGCACCATAGTTTTCCCCCTTGCTTCAGAGCACTAAGAGGGACAAAACCCCTTCAAATCCATTCTTAATATTAATTTCCTCTTTCAGAGGTTTAGTACTAATTTCCTTTGTCAAACATACATTTGTTCCATTCAGATGCATAACAGTGACCAGCTTTATTTAAAAAACAAAGGGAACCTTTGCTTTATGTTTCCATTTTATCAATTTAACTCTCCCTTGCTTCCTTCATAGCAGTGTAAACACATTGGATTAGTCTACCAGAACAGTCAATAATGATACTCAGCAGGCTTCAAGAACTCCAGGACATTTTAGAGCTCTCCTGATATTGTCTTCTTAGGTTATCCTCAAAACATGCAGTAAATACTCAGCTTGTGAGGGATTCTGAAATAGCTTCAGCTTTGAAAAGCTGAGCTAAGAAGAGCTCTATATGCATGATACTTTAAACAGTGACTAGTGACTCATCAGAAGTGATTTCCATATAAACAAAAGGATATCATGTGTCCCTGGATTTTCTCTGCTTAACTGAAATTTTCATTAGCCTTGTTGTTATTAGGATGGAGGCTAAAACAATGAATGCTCCTTGTGGAACCTCTTGCATCAGAATGGGGGGGATTGTAACCCTCCAAGGTCTTTTTTTTTGGGGGGGGGGGAATGTAGCTCCCTAACCCTTGACAGTTGTCTGTCCCACCCTTCCACAAAGAATCAGTAGCATCACTGGGGTAGTGTGGGGGTGCAGATGCACCAGGTGACACCACAGAGGGGGGTGACACCCAGTCAGCCCCCGCACCCTCCCATCCCTGCTATGGTCTGCAGGCAACAAGGAGTCAGGCTGGGTATGCACATGTGCCTGGCACCTCCTTGCCACTGCCTCTTGGCGGCAAGGACTACTGAAAGGTGTGCATGCTTGTCTGGGCTCCTTGCCACTGTCCCTTTCTCCTCTGACGAGAAGGAGGTGGCAGCAAGGACTACTGGGAGGCATGCATGCTTGTCCAGGCTCCTTGCCTCTGTCCTTTTCTCCTCTGATGAGAAGGAGGAGGCGGCAGCAGCAAGGACTACCGGGGAGTGTGCTTACTTGTCTGGGCTCCCTCCCGCCACTCCTTTCTCCCCTGAGAAGGGGATGGCAGAAAGGACTACTAGGAGACATGAGTACTTCGGACTCTTTGCCACAACCCTTTCTCCCCAGAGGAGAAGGAGGTGGCGGTAGCAAGGATGGGGGCTGTGGCAGAGAGGGGCACAGGTGCACACTCCGACTGACTGAGTCTGTGCCCGTGCCTCCTTGTGGAAGCACAGCCCCTTCTGTCTCTGAAGTTCTGCACCTTCCACCTCTGAAGCCCCGCCCAGAGCACTGGATGACACCAATGGCAGGGACGCCGCTGCTGAGAATAGATTAGTCAACACATTTGTTTGTTTGTTTGTTTGTTTTAGATTTCACTTTTCTTCCAATGTGCAGAATAATAGTGAAGCACACTCAGAGTCCAGACAGTGTACTTTATCTTTGAGATTATGCTGGCTGAATTTAAATGCAGCTATATTTTATTGGTAAAGATGCTGACTCTGACAATCTCAAGGTCAGCATATCAGCAGTTTGAGACCCAAGTGCTGGGTGAGTTCCTGTCACTAGTCCCAGCTTCTGCCAACCTAGCAGTTTGAAAGAATGTAAAAGTGCAAGTAGATAAATAGGTAGCACTTTGGTGAGAAGGTAACAGTGTTCTGTGCAGCCATTCTGGCCACATGTGCATGGAGTCTTCCTCCAACAACAGTGTCTCCCTTGGTTTAGTAATGATGAGCACTGCCCCCTACAGTTGGATACAGCTGGACAATCTTGTCAAAAGGGAAACCTTTATCTTTATACCTAACAATCTTGGGAAAACCATACAAGGTATGAAATATAATATAAAAAATAAACAGAAAGTAACAAAAGAATATATAGAGAGTACCTACTGATTATATAATGGACTAAAATTAAACAAACCAAGAAGGAATTATGAAGGAAGTAACTAACAAGTATATAATCATATACAGAAAGTAACTGACAATGTTTTGTAAAATTGACTTTACTGACAAATAGCATTTACAAAACCAGTCCTTGACTGAATTGCTAAGGTGCTAAATAGAAGCCCATGAAAAGATTGGTCTCTATCACAAAACATCAAGTCTTGTATCCTGGAGTAAACATTCCTTCAGGTAAATGCACTTATGTATACACATATACTCATATGCCTTGTTCATGCTATGTGCCTTCAAATAGTTTCTAACTCATGGTGACCCTAAAGTGAACCTATCACAGATTTTGGGGGGGGGGGTTGTTAGCAATATTTTTTCAGAGAGGGTTTGTGTTTGACCTCCTCTGAGGCTGAGAGAGTATCACTTCACCTTTTTTCTTGTTCACACACACACACGAAAAAAGGTGAATCACTACTTGTGGAAGATATCACAAAAGGTAGTTTACCCTTATCTAGCCAGTGCAGGAGTGCCCAGGGAGTCTGAAGGGACTGATGGATGCAAAACCACATTTCAAGGGGCTGCACATGAACCCAAAGTAGCACACATTTTCATGGAGTGCATTTAAAGACTCTTTAACTTTAAAAAGACTTAAAAGACTTTAACTTTCAAAATAATTTCTCGGAAGTAGATTTTTCAGTTTGAATAAACTGCCCAAGAATATATGAGTCATTCAAGGGGTGCTTCCAGAACAGTGTTTTTATTGTGTTTTATATATACACACACACACACACACACACACACACACACACACCTCTATATCTATCTATATAGCTATAGCCATTATTGATGTGTGTGTGTGTGTTATTGTTGTTGTGTGCCTTCAAAACATTTTTGACATATGAATCTATCATAGGGTTTTCCTGGCAAGCTTTGTGGAAGGGGTTTGCCATAACCATCTTTTGAGGCTGAGACAGTGGTCACCCAGTGGGTTTTTATGCCCAAGCAGAGAACTGAATCCTGAACTCCAGAGTTGTAGTCCAACACTTAAACTACTACACCATCCTGGCTCTCAAAAATACATACATAGATACTTTTATTGTCATCTCTTCTACTCTTCACCCTAGTAATTTGTGACAAAAAGCTGGAAGCAGTATTGGACTTAGGGCTTTCTTTAATACCCTTTTCTCTTCACTTGTTCTTTACAATATGCTTGTGGCATCATTTAAAGAAAGCTGGAAGTTAATTTGAGCCAAGCAATTGTAAATTCTCTTCTTGAACTTCTCTGTTTGAACCTCACTGCTGCCATTTCCCTTTAATCTTCCCAGCTTTAGGAGAATTTAGGAGAAAAGCCTTTGAAAAGAAAGGCAAGTGTCTTCAGCCCTGACTGCTCTTCTTCCCTTCTTGTTGCTATTGGGACCTTGAGGCTGCATGAGAGGAGTGGGTTGTGGTGTGTGTGTGTGTGTGTGTGTGTGTGTGTGTAGGCGTGGGCGGGATTTAACTGCCTGCCAACATACTGCTCAGAGGCAACAAAAGAAAGGGGGAAGAAGATAAGCTATGCTCTCCATCCCCCTGACTGAGGACATACAATCTAGGATCATATGATCCAGGAGAAGAATTGAGGAAGGTGAATTTTCCCAAGATTCTCCCCTGGTATTTGAAGGACCCTTGGATTCCCCTGCGGCTTTTGCCTCGTTCATACAGATTTATTTATTTATTTTGACTAGGAGAGAGGGGGAAGGAGGTAAAGAAGTTGGAGTGAATTGAAAAGAAAATCGGAGCAGCGCTGCCCCTAGCGGTGATAACTGGGAAGGCAACTTGGAATCGGGGAGCAGTTGCTATTTTCAGCACCACTGGCGGTGGACAGCTCCAAAGAGCAAGGGAAGGAGTCCTCTTTCCAGGCCAGCTGGAGATCAGGCAGGGGGTGGTCGGGCAACCCAAAATATTACCTGAGACATATACTGAGCTCTTCTTTACAGAGCCACCGAGGTTGGATTGCTTCTCAGGACCTGAGAGATCCCTGCTGAGTGGCTTGGATACAGCAGCTGGGAGGGGAGAGGGCAAACATGTTGCACATGGACCTTCCTCTCCCTAGGAGAAGACACAGTATTCTCCTGGGAGAGGTGGGAGGTGACTCTCTGAAGCAACGCTTCCCATCCCAGCTTCGATCCAAGCCAGCTGATGGTACAGAAGATCCCTGCAGCCAGCATCAAGGAAGTCCTTCTCTCAGGGAGCTCAAGACCTCCAGGATGTCTCAGCTCAGCCTAACTTTCCCACTGCTGTGATATGACCAGGTGAAGTTCACATATCACAGGGTGCCCTTCTGTATTTCTTGGGTCCTGTTAATTGCCTTTGGTCAAAGCTTCCTGGGACCTTCTTTCTCCTTCTCTCTGAAGGCTTTTTTTTTTGGGGGGGGGTACCTCTCTTTTTTGGCGATGAAATGGGAAAAGAAAATGGCTTAAGGAAATCAGTCGCCTCTTGCCAGCTCTGAAGTGTAACTGAAGTTCAGGTAATTCTTTTCCATGCCTGCTTAAAATAAATGCACTTGAATAATGTCCCTATTAATGGTATTTCATTACTTAAGAGATTGTTACTAATGTCACTTACATGGAAGAAAACCTTGCTTTACTGATGTTTCCTGTGTAATAGTTTTGAAACTATAGGCTTTGGAGTCATGGGCGTGCATTAAATTCTGCATGGAGTGCACTGTATATTTTAGACACTATACAAATGTATAGATGAGAGAGAGAAGAGAGAACCCATTGACAGGCAATTCTGTAAAAATGCAATGCATGCCTTTACACCTAGCTTCCTAGTTTTATTTATAGACATAGATGTCAAAGAAGAAATGATAGTTTCTCCATTTCAACTAGAATGTAGGAGGTTTCCCTTAGATACACAACTTCTTAAATACTTGTTGTCTGTTAATTCATTCCCCCCCTCCAACCTCAAGAATGTTATACTGTAGCTTGAATCTGCTGCAGCACTGGCATAACAAGAAGAGGGAATTATATATTGCTACCAGAGTTTAGAATTCCCTTTTTAATCCCTTAGTAATGTAATGTTACATCTTTGGTCACCTTCCCTTTTTCTAGCATCAGAGCTCCCTTCCAAAATATTGTAGTTCAATTTGCAGAGGTGTGTGTGTGTGTGTGTGTGTTTGTAGAGGGGTATTGATATACATCTGAGAATAAACTCACAATGACAATGTGTTTCATCTCCAAAATGTACTTTTCCCCCCATACACACATCAGTAATGTCTGTCTGTGGGCACCAAATTTTAATTGAGCTAAGAAACACCCTTTGCTTCGCCCTCTTGATAAAAATAACCCCATAAACATGAAATCTGCTATTTTGGAGATTTCAACTCCTTGATTGATCAGGGATGACCTTGAATCCATGGACCAGACACACAGTATATTACATATAATCATGGACTCCATTTATAGGGGCCATTCTATGCCTGAGAATTGTTACATGGGTTTGGTTTGGTTATAGGATGTGATGCCCCCACTATACTGCTCTTGATAAACATTCAAGGTTTTGTAAACTGGAGGTTTATTGAACTCAGTCCCAGGTTATGCTCTAAACCTCAGTAAAGTGAATGCGAACATAGTGTATGTGTTTATTCAAAGTTTTGAATTAATCTTAAATTGAACAGGTTACCATGTTTTAATTTAAAATGTTTTAGTAACTCTTGGCACAGAATGGATCTAGCTATGGACAATTATTCAGAGGTTCACAGAGGAAGTGAAGGAATCCCTAAATTTGAACAAGATTTGCAAATTGTGGGGCACTCATCTGTCTTAGCTTTCAGGATCACATTTTCAATACAGTGTTCTTATTGCATGTTCCATTATAATATTTTTAACCTGGCTTTAAAGATTTTTTTAAAAAGACCATTTGAGCTGGGGTGAGCAACTGTGCAAAGTCTAGGGACCAGTTTTTCTGCTTCTGGGACCCTCTGCGGGGCCATACTGACAGGTTAAAATGCCAATACATGCATGCATGCGACTGGAAGTCTACTGCTGATTTTGAAAGGAGGTAATTAAACAGTGCAACCCCCCCCCCCCCCCCCTGAGTTGCAACCTATTTAGAAGTTGCCATGTCTGGAGGCTATTGGAACAGGCAATTTTCACAATGTTTTCACTAGAAAAGGGGCAGTTCAGATAGTCTGAAGAGGTGCGAGGTTGCAAAAGTAGCCTTGGGGTCACAGATTTCTCACTTCTGATGTAAGACAGTGACAATAAATTTATAGCTGTGTTAATCTGGAAAATCAGTATGAAAAGGGATCTTGCATCATCTTTGAGACTAAATGAAAGACAGAAGTTGGTAGCATGAGCTTTCCTAGACTTGAGTCTACTTCAGACTCATGTTACTAACTTCTGTCTTTCAGTTGGTTTCAAAAGTTATGCAAGATTCTTTTGCACAGTAAATTCTTTGTAGTTTTTCACTTCCTATGAATTAATTTCGTAGCTTTATTTTGGCCAGCCTGCTTGGGCCCCTAGAGGCCTAAATACCCTAAAGACTTCAGATCCTGTCTGGTGTTGGAAGCTAATCAGTGTCAGATCTGATTAGTACTTTGATGGGAGACTTTCCTACAATACCAGGTGCTGTAGGCTATACTTCAGAGCAAGCAACTGACAAAACTACTTCTGAGTACAGTATTCCTTTCTTAAGAACATCCCATGAAATTCATACAGTCACCGTAAGTTGACAGGCGACTTGTAAGCACACACAAGCCTGACTTTCAAAATCATAATTGTTCCAATTCATGTTGATAGGCCCTTTTATATTGCAGTGACCAAAAGTGCCTCTGAAATCCTACCTTTAAAGCCTCACAGCATGCGTCCCACAACACAACCATTTCTGAGGCACTAGGGAGTGGAGTGGTGAGTAATAGCATGCCCAGCAATCTCTCAGTCAAAGAGCACACTGAGACAGCCAGCTGCAACAGAGACTTGACAGGAGCATCTGCTGCTGTTTGCCTCAGTGTGCCCAGCAACTGGGACAGGGCTGGACACATCATTACTCACTACCCTGTTCTCCAGTGCCTTTGAAATGGCTGTGCTGGGTGGATGGAGACTGCAAGGCTTCAAAGGTAGAATTCTGGAGGGTAATGTTGAGTGGTGTTATAACTACATCTCCATAGCTATGTCTTCTCATGCAGGATCTTGTTCAGTGTTATTACTTATGCTTAGTGAGATTTCTCCATGTGGTACTGTGTCTTCTTTGTTTTAATATACTGTATGATGAAATCTTCCTTCATGGGTACATCTGCATTGTAGAAATAATACAGTTTGACACTACTTTAACTGACATGGCTCCTTCCTAAAGAATCCTGAGATCTGTAGTTTTGTGAGGTACCAGCACTTCTTGTCAGAGAAGCCTAAAGACCTTGTAAAACTACAAATCCCAGACTTTCATAGGATGGAGCTACAACACTTAAACTGCATTATTTGTACAATGTAGATGCACCCCACATGTCTGGAAGAACTAGCCATGGGTTAATTCTTTTTTCTACAGATTTTATAAATGGCCCAAGCAAAGTTAGACTGTATCAGCAGCCAGAACACTTCCAAGAGCTGACTGACAACCTAATTTTGAATTCATTTTAATCTTTCTGATTAATAAAAAATTTACTTCCAAGTAAGTCCATTTTATAAGATTTCAGCTTGAAACAAATTTGGAGCCATGGATGAAATTAACTGTGCAATGCTCCATATACTTATTCAGAAATAAGACCAAGAGTTCAGTGGGGTTTATTTCCAGATATGTTATTATAGGGAGCCAGTGTGGTACAATGGTTTGAGTGATGGATTAGAGCTCTGGGAAATCAGGATTAGAAACATGGCTCAGCCACAGCTGATTTTGTGAAAGTTACACACTTTTTCAGACAAAAGAAAGATGGAGAACCTTCTCTGAGTAAATTTTGCCACCAGTGCCCCATGATGGGGTAGTCATTAACTGGAATTGACTTGAAGGCACATAACAAAAGTGGTTATAGGATTAATAATAATAATAATAATAATAATAATAATAATAGGATTTATTTATATACCGCCCAATCATTGGAAATCTGAGCGGTTTACAACAGAGGGGATAATAGACAGGCTTATTTGTTGCTATTGTTTGCCTTTAAGACATTTCTGGTTTATGGTGACCCCCTCACAGGGTTTTCTTGTTCAGAGGAGGTTTGCCATTGCCTTCCTCTGAGGCTGAGAGCATGTGAATTGCCCAAGGTCATCCAGTGGGTTTCATGGCTGAGCTGGGAATTGAACCCTGATCTCCAGAGTCATAGTCCAGTGCTCAAACCATTATGCCATGCATTATAGCCAAAATAAAAAAGAGGCTCGGGAAATTTGGGAAAGTGGTTACTGATATGTAGGTAGGTGGCAAAATATTCTGAGTTGGCGATAAAATGAAATATGTTGATTACATTATGTATTAATTAACAATTTCCCCCTTGTTGTTAAGTAATAAGACATTATTAGGATGAGAACAGAATGAAAGAAAAAAAAAGAAAACGTTTAAATGTTTATAAAGAGCAACAAAAACAATGTAGGAGAGATGAAACAATATTGAAGGAAATGTCTAGGGATTTTTTTTTAAAAAAAAGGTTTTCATTTGGTTTGGAAAAGATGAGAGAACAGACATCAGTTGAGCCCCCAGGGCAATGGAAACTAGTGGCTTCGACGTAAGGAGACAGTGACACATTAAGGGGGAAAAAGGAAGACATGTCTCCAAGTGCCCAGTGGATGGCTGTTTTTATTTTTGAGAAAACTCAGTGCATTTCAGCCTATATATATTTCAATAATCTTTTTGAGGGGCTATATAAAAGCATAAAAATAAATATAAAATTAAAGGACAATACATAATTATATAATGATACACAGAACATATATCATGCTAATATTTGTATACATTTTAGAACCTATACATACCAATATGAAATCTCACTGCAGAAATTTCCAGAGTTGAGAATGTCTTTCCATTCAGTGAACAGAAAAGAAGCAGGTGAACTAAACTCATTTTAAAAGTGTTATCAAATGGTCAGGAAAAAATGGGAGGCGGGGAGAGAGAAAGAGGAAGGAGATGGGCTCCAAGGGCATAGCATGCAACTGGACGATAAAAAGTGTTGAGTGAATTTTTGTAAGTGGGAAGAGATCAAGTTCTCCATTTAGTCATGAAGAAGGCCACTGATATATATATATATATATATATATATATATATATATATATATATATATATAAAGTTGTGTTGGGCTTTTTCCAGAATAAAAACAGCCATCCACTAAGCACATGGAGATGTACTGTATCTCCCTTTTTTTTTCTTGTGGATTGCTATGGGTGCCCTCTGGTATTTGTCTTTTCCATATGAGTAGGACAGTGAACCTGCCCTGGGCTTCAATCTGAACTTTAAAGGCGGTATCCAAGGCTCTGAACCTATTTGGAGGATACATTTCAGAACCCTGGATAGATCCTTTGCAATTTGATTTAAAAATAAGCTCACTTTCTCACTGGTATGGACGCCACCAACTACTATTGTCCCTATGGCGAGCAGGTTTCTAACTTTCTAGGAACAGATTGCAACAAGAGAGAGTACGCTCTCCTGTGGCCATCCTGCTCACCTCAGATGGCACAGGCAGTGGAAGGGGGAACCTGTGAAGCGGATCTTAATGTGCAGGCAAGCTGAGTGTGAAGATGACAGTGACCTTAATGAATCACACCTTGATTCCACATGGGGAAGATGAGATAAATCTCTCTGTATATCTTTATTTAATAAATTTATTAGGAACCTGGAAACACCAGAGCTTGGAAAAGTTATTTCTGGACTACAGAATCTCCTAATCCCAGTAACTATGCTAGCTGTGAAGTTCTAGAAGTTATAATCCATAAATAACTTTTACAAGATCTGATAATCTCATGGTCCACCTCTTTAACTTTATTTAATGAATTTATCTCATCTCCAGCTTTCCATCACTAATACATCCAGCACAGAGAATGTAATTACATTCCAATCCTTGGTTAGGGGGTACAATTTTAGAGGCAAGAAGCATATTGGAACGGTGTAATTATACTGTTAACAAGAAATGAAAAAGCAAAGGTTATGTTCCTGCTAGCATGAAATACTAGGGGAGAAAAAAAGGGTTTTTTTTTTTGCAAGTGTCAGAAATGAAATGTGTAGAATAACAACAGCAATGACACTGGGCCAGCTCTGATCAGAGTCAGCGCTCTGCATTTTGGTTCTCTTCATTTTAGTGCCTGAGACACATAATGCTACTGACATCCTTGCACATACTATGGTAGGATACAGTCCACAAGGTATTCTTGCATCACTCCCATCCATTTAACTAGGTCTTGCAGGCAGGCTGTGGAATCAGGTCTCTTGGTCTCTTCTTTGTCATCCAGAGTGTCTTTGCTCAGTGGGATATCAACCTGAGCACCTGATCATTTGAAATAAAGAGCAAGACACAAAAAGAAAAAAGAAAAAAAGACTGAGCATGCACTGTGTTCCCTTCTTTACAGAGAATGAACAAGTTAAAATACTTCTAAAACATCTTCTGTCCCTGTATTTTCTTGGAGGCTGTTCAGGCATTATCTCATTTCAAAGGTGAAATGATCCACCATATTTAGTCTAATCTAGCTCCATTACAACTGAGATAAATGTTGATGGGAAGATAGGATGAATAGGCACATAATACATGTGTTTATGTAGAAACAATATATGCATTTCTGCCCTCTTGTTAGCTTACTGTTCTGATCCCCCCCCTTGAACTGAAAACTGAAAAATGAGAGATAGGTACTAGGGTGACCACAGGCATATCTTGTGCCCCCCCCCCCCAAAAGAGGGGGAAACTGTATTGTCAAAAAAGGACAGAAGAATGTGGAGATTTGCCTTCTGTTTATATATGACAATTGATATGGATATATGCAAATTTAGTAATTATATGCAAATATAACATGCATATCTACACAGATATAGATATATAATAGTCCATGTTGTGGATCCTGCAACTTGTTTCTCTGCTCAGCCTACTGTTGAGGTGCTCACTATTTAGGGCACCTTGAAGCAGTGGTGGTTGGTAGCCACCACTGTCAGGGGGCTGGTGAAGCTGCTCTGGGATTTAGTACACACTTTGAAGGAGCTAGCTATGCTTCTGAGCCCTATCCTCAAAAACTTGGTGCCTTGTATATCTCCTATAATACAAAGTGGATTCATCACTCCACTTTCAGAAGACCCAGGTACTTTCCAATAGATGCTGTCTTCTGTAAAGCAAGGAGACATCTCAATTTGGAAGTAATCTTTGAAATATATTTGAAAGAGGGGGATAATGGAGAAGAGTCCTTTCCAGCTTTGGCATGATGGGCTTTAATTTCCAATAATGTTACAGGCAAATCTGTGATGACTTCATCTAGAAGTAAGAAAAAGAGTGCAGGTGATGGTGGCAGTGGTGGTGAGTTGGCCAAAAATCTGATAGAAAGAAAATCAACTCATTTGAGCTATGGTGCTGGAGAAGAGTGCTGAGAATTTCATGGACAGCCAAAACAAACAAACAAATGAGTCCTAAAAAAGATCAAGCCTGAGCTCTCCATGGAAGCCAAGGGCCCAAATAAACAGGCTGAATGGGCTGGATGAGAAAAAACAGATTGAGGCTGAATCCAGACAAAACAGAAGTGCTCACGGTAGCGGCCCCGAAACCAAGAATTGGGTTGCAACCTCCGGTCCTGGACGGGGTCACACTCTCCATCAAGGACTGCGTTCGCAGTCTGGGGGTGCTCCTTGACTCGTCGCTCCTGATGTCGAACCAGGTAAATGTGACAGTCAGGAGCGCCTGTTATCAGCTTCGGCTGATGCACCAGCTGCGCCCTTTTCTGGAAGTAAGGGATCTTGAGACTGTTGTGCACGTGCTGGTAACCTCACGTCTAGATTTCTGTAATGCACTCTACATGGGGCTACCCTTGTGCTTGGTCCGGAAACTGCAATTAGTACAGAATATGGCAGACAGAGTAATTTCTGGAACATCCAGGAGGGACCATATTACCCCGGTTCTAAAGTCCCTCCACTGGCTGCCCATTAGCTTCCGGACCCAGTACAAGGTGTTGGTTATCACCCTTAAAGCCCTAAATGGCTTGGGTCCAAGCTATCTCCGGGATCACCTTCTCCCCTACAATCCTCCCCGCGCACTTCACTCCTCTGGGAGAGGCCTACTTCAGCCACAAAAATCTAGGCTCTTGGCTACCTCCCAGAGGGCATTTTCCATCGTTGCCCCCAGACTGTGGAACGGCCTGCCGGATGAGATCCGTCTACTTACATCCTTATACAGCTTTAAAAAGGATGTTAAGACTGATTTTTTCTGGCAGGCCTTCCCAGAATAGAGAACCTGGCCTTAGAAAAACGTCTGGGAAAGATGCTCCCCCTGATTGCTTGTTGGTATGATGTTGTTGACCTTCTGGTCAGTTTTTAACTTGTATGTTTGTTTGTTTGTTGTTGTTTTTTGTTCTGTTTTTTAAATATTGCATTAGATTTAATACTTTTTTAAGGAGGGGAGGGTACCAGGGATTTTATATGTTTTGTATTTTTAACTTTGTTAGCCGCCCCGATTGTTCTCAGAGGGGTGGGATACAAATAAATATTATTATTATTATTATTATTATTATTATTATTATTATTATTATTAGGCCAAAATAAAGCTGCTTCGGGTCACTTTGGAGGTATGTTGTTTAAATGACTCACGCATCTTAAGAGGCCAGAAGCTGTGCCAAAGATGCACTCCAGTCCTTAGGAATGTAGCATGGCTTTGGCATGGCTTCCGACCTCTTGGATGCATGCATCATTTAAACAGCATACCTCCAAAGTGACCCAAAGCAGCTTTATTTTGGACTGTCTGTTCGGGCCCCAAAATTATCAAATTGAGGCTATCATACTTCAACCACATTATGAAAAGAAATGATTCACTAGAAAAGACAATAAATCTAGGAAAGGTGGAGGGGGGGGGGAGGCTAGACTACATATTAGATGGATAGACCAATGAAGGAGACCACAACCCTGAGTTTGCAGGAGCTGAGCAGAACAATTGAAGATAGGGTGTCTTGCAGTGTGAGGTGTCATCATGAGTCAAAACTAACTCAAGGGCAGTTACCAACAACATGCTAGCACAGCTATACTGGCATTACAGTCGAAGTAGGGAGAAATGCCTATGGGCACAATATCTATGAAGAAAGTCAGATACAGGATGAATAGGATGCTCTGAGCTGACACATTCTGCTACCTTTCTTTGCCACCGTTCTGTGGCTCTGGCAAAAGACCAAGCACTACTGTGGTACACCAAGAGAATTAGGACCATTGTCAGCGCATGATAATTGTGTGAAAGGGCAGGCCCACTCACTATACTACACAAATGGTCAGAAACATGTTAGTAACACAGGATGGTGTAACTTGTGCTATACATGCAAAGTCAGTTTTTTGGACAACATGTAAGATTTGGACAACATGTAAGTTTAAATGATGCATGCGTCCAAGAGGTCAGATGCATCATGTCTGGCTGATAGTGGTGGGAGTGGAGTTGCACATGTGGTAGCAAATTGCAACCATTATACATGTGGTAGCAAATTGAAATACATAGAATAGTATTTATTTATTTGCTCCATGTACATGCTGCCTTTCTCCCAGAGTGGGACCCAAGGTAGCTTCCAGAAATAGTAAGTTAGAAACATTTGCAATAAAATTTAAAACAGCTAAAATCATTGCATAAAGCAGATTAAAATCATTTTTAAAACAACCAATTTTTAAAAAAATAAACAAAACATCCCCAATAAAAAGCCTCCTCCCCACTTATACCTTAAAAGCCTGCTTAAACAGAACTCAAATGCATACAGCCTCTGTAAACTGAATGTTCTATTTGTACAATGAGCTATTGGTCATGTGTGTTGCTGATTTATCTGCTATGCTGGTACTCTGTTTAGGAGTTGCATAACGTCAATGTGATATAACTCTGCCAGTGGATATTTGTGCTATGTGTAGAAGTAGCACAGAATCTTGACCAAGATGTGGATTATACAAACATTAAGCTTATCATCTCAGTTCATAAATGTTTCCCGAGAAAGCTGTGCTCCTCATCCATTTTCATTTGGCTTGTCAAAGCTAACTGAATCATTTGTATAGAACTGGTCCCTAGCCTAACCAAATCATTTCTATAGAACTAGAGGCTACTGATCATACATGTCATCAGGATAAGAAAAGAAGAATATTGTGATCATCTAAATAGGCAAAATCCTATATGTTATAGAAAGTGCTAAAACCAGCTGCCATGGAACTAATGGATGAGGTCTCTTATGGCATCAGCAGTGTGGAAGCAAAAGAGTAGCAGAGAATAAAGAGCATTTTATTTGTCCCTGCTGTGCTCTGAGACAATCAATTTGTTGAAATCTTTCTGAACAGCAGAGTCAAGTCACACGAGTCAGCTGGATACTAGACCTTGGGGCCCTGTGAATGAAAACTCTGTACCTCTGAACTGGAGTTTGGAAGGAATGAGACACAAGCAACATCAGTTATCAAGTTGTGTCTGTGTGAGAAAGAGAGAGAAGACAATAAGCTTACATTTCAAAAGTAATGGAACAAAGAAAACAATGCTACTTTTTTGATGCAGCAGGTTGTTATTGTTGTTGTTCCAATAATATCCCACAATTTCCCAAGCACTGGGACTGAAGGCAGCTCACAGTATGAGACAGATAAAAGTATGTCAAGAACCAGTGTGGTGTAGTGGTTTAAGCATCAAACCATGACTCTGGAGATCAGGGTTAGATTCCCTGCTTGGCCATATATATCCACTGGGTGATCTTGGGCAAGTCTCACACACTCAGTCCCAGAAAAATCCATGATATATGGCACCTTAAGGTTGCCAAAAGTCAAAAATAACATGAAGTCACACAAGAACATGAGTAAAAACAAACAGTAAAAAAAGTTAAAATATAACTAAACTGCCACTAGAATTAAAAGCAATTCTAAAGCTATCCTTTACAAGTTTTCTAGTTATTTATAACTTGTTTGTTTTAATAAAAGGGCATTTTAGAGGCAGTCTGAGTGGAATTTCTCATGTTTTATGCCATTCTGTTATTATCGCCTAAGATGCTTTTAAAAAGCAATGAAAAGATACTGAAAAATGATGAGTACAACAACCTATAATAGCAGTAAATCACCTTTAAAATACTGTGATGAGCAGTGACAATTAATCATTTCTTATTATTTTGTGTAAGTAATGGGAAGGAGATACTCTTAAAAATTAACTTCCCAAGCTTTGTTTTGAATATCAGCTGCTGGGGACAAATATTTCAAGAGAGCTATTGCTCACACTTCTTTCTTGTAGACTTCCCAGAGGAATCTGGTTGGTCACTGTAATTAATTGGAAGATGCTAGATTAGGCTGATCTTTGATTTGATCAAGCAGAGCTTATGTTGATGCAGCTGTCTGGGCTTCATAAGCTGGCTGGGGAGAAGTCCTTTGTAAAATCAGCTGTTCTCCTCTTTGTTAAGTGGAGTTAATTGGATTGGTTGGATTCCACTTCATTATACTCTTTTAGAGAAAATCCTCTATAGACGTTAAGTCTAGTTATGGGGTGGGAGGAAGGAAGACCTTGCCTCCTCATCTCACCCACCAGCTTTCCATACCCTAGCCCTTAAAGCCTTTACATTCTACACAGTGTCTCAGAATGAGATTCTGTGGGCCTACACAACCAAGAATTCCAGGTATTCAAGATCTGTAGGCCATAGCAGTGTGTGTGAAGGCTCCCCCACAAAGACGCTCAACATGCATGCAGGGAGCAAGCTATTGGGGCAGGATCCCTTCTCCACATATTTTGTCTGGACAAGGAGGTGATGCTCTTTAAAGGGATTGGGATATGGAGTGGGTGCTTCTGGAAGGAAGGTCTGTATGTGCAAGTAATGTTGTATACAAAGATGGCCTATAAGCCCTCACCTCATGGTGTCCAATGGAGCTGAGCCACCTAGTGGAGGAAAAGGTCCAGGCAGGGATGTAGCCAGGATTTTAGGAAGGGGGGGGGTCCAGACTAAGTGCCACCATTATAATGGGGCTTGGGCGCGGCAGCGCAGCAGCACGCATCATTCATTTTTCTAATGGAAGGGGGGGTCCGTACCTCAAGAACCCCCCCCCGGCTACATCCCTGGTCCAGGGAGCCAATGCAGTATAGTAGTGTGAGTGTCAAACTAGGACTGCAGGAGACCAGTGTTTAAAGCACTGCTCAGATATGGAAATACACTTTGTGGCCTTGGGCAAGTCACATTCTCTGAGCCCTGCAGGAAAGCAATGGTGAGCCTCCTTTGAATAAATTCATCAAGAAAGCCTTAGACAGGGTCACTAGAATTCAACTTGGACTTTAAAGCACATTACAGCAATAAATAATAAAGCCCACATAGGCTTTAATAATGAAATCATACACATATATGCTTGAAAGTAAATCCCAGTGAATTCAGTGGAGCTCACTCCAAGGTAAATGTGCACAGAAAAAAAAAAAGAATCCTCTCTCAGAGTAAGTAGAAAATCAAATCTCACCTAAGACCGACAGTTCGAGACCCAAGGGCTGTGTGACGGAGTAAACTCCTGTCACTGGTGCCAGCTTTGGCCAACCTAGCAGTTTGAAAGCATATAAAAGTGAAAGAAGATAAATAGGTACCACTTTGGTGGGAAGGTAACAGTGTTCTGTGCAGTCATGCTAGCCACATGACCACAGAAGTCACCTTCAACAATGCTGGCTCCCTCGGCTTAGTAATGGAGATGAGCACCACCCCTACAGTCGGACATGACTAGATAATCTTGTCAAAAGGGAAACCTTTACCTTTACCTTTTAAATGTTCAACTACTACAATTTATAGTTTCCTTCCTGTGGTACTATGCAATCATGGTGTCCACATGGAAGATTTAATAAATCAAAAGGAAGAAGGTGGAAAGAAGAAAAACATAAGCTTTAAAATATAAGGCTTATGTTAATCTCAGAAAGAAATAAAAATCAGAACAGGATGGAGGAAATCAAATCAGGAGTGCTTATATGCAGCTTTGATAATATCATAGGGAAATTAGAGGTGTGTGTGTGTTGGGGGGTGAATCTTTGTATCTGTGAGAAAGAGAAATTGAGAGAGCACCTAGTGCACAGTTCCAGGGTGTTGTATTACAAAGAGAATATCCATAATAAAAGTCCCTTTTAACTGTTAGTCCTTTCCCTTTCCCCTTCTTTTTACCAGGTATGATCATCTGGAAGCAATTCAGAGTCAAATAGTACAGGAAATTCTGTTCCAAAGCTATGAGAGAATACAGCAGTTTGCTTTTTCCTGAGCCTACTGTGAAGAGCAAGACTCTGTTCTGTTCACTCTCCTCCCCTTGCCCCTCCCGCTGAGATGAGTGCAAACAGATTTGCACTTTGAAATAGTGCAGAAACTATTCGATTCTCATCAGTTGGAATAAGGCAAGGATGAAAGGGGAAATTGGGAGGAGGAGAGAGAAACCAAGACATTTTAAAAGCATCAGCCTAAATGGAATAGCAGAGTGTTAACTGGCTTTGTCCCTGTCAAACTCATTGGAGGATATGAGTTTAAGTGGCCTTAAGATGTTATGACTGTGCAGTGCAGATACATGCTTGATCTTGCAATCGAGCAAAGAATCCCCTAGGCTGGTCTTATGCAGAATTATGCCTTCCTGTATAGCTAACCCTGCAGAGTGTATCAGGCTGCAAATACATCACCTAGTTATCTGATATCTGGGAGGAGAGGAGACAGAACAGAGTCTTGCTCTTCACAGAAGGCTCAGGAAAAAGCAAGCTGCTGTATTTAGCCACTAGATTAAAAAAAAAAAAGTATGGGGAGAAGAAAATTTGTGAGTCAAGCCTGGATTGTAGAAAGGGTGAGCCTGGTATGTACATTTACTCAGACATAATGGAAGTGATGGAGATCAACACTGCTGTCATTTTATCAAACTCCTCCTAACCTTCTGTCAAAGGCTGCTGATATACAACCATGTGTGTGTGTTTTTGTTGTTGTTGTTGATACACAACAATTCCTAGAAGCCTCATATGGTAAGGTACCAATGGTAAAGGATTGTGGGAGTTATAATCCAAAATATCTTGGTGGAAAAAGTTTTCCCACATTTGCTCTAAGAAGGTCTGGCTCGTGCCTGGATGGGAGACTACTTGGGAAAAGTGCATACAGTATCTGAAGCTCTGTGATGAAAAGAAAGTGAGAAATATAATGAATCTAAACAATCATCCTGGCTTACCTTATAAGGTTCTTCAAAAATTACTGAGATAAAGAGATTTGTCTGTTAAAGTTGTGTAATTTAAATATTATTAATAATTTATTAAATATAGTGCAATGCAACACAATCATAAATTGCATTTATCGAATACACATAAAATTACAGAAAATGACAGTTTCATTTTAACACAATGCTAATATGTGATATGTGAAGAAAATAGTTTGGCTGTAATACAGATAATTTTTATAGAACATATTTAAATCAGCATTTGCATGAGGTGGCGGCCTGTGTGTGGCCTTGTTGGAATCAGGCAATTAAAATTATATTGCAGTTACTCTTGGTTCTGATTGATAGCTGTCAGTGTTGTACTGTGTTTGACACATTTGCCTTCTTTCTCTTGTATCTCTTTGTGAACATCTTACTGTAGGAAGACATTTCTCTAGGAATTTGCTCCTGGATTACATTTTTTATCTGGATTTTTTCTCTCTGAGATATGGTCCTTAGACTAATTTCAAACTATTTTCAGAATCCTCCAATCAGGATGACCCCTAATAATAATAATAATAATAATAATAATAATAATAATAACATTTATTTATATTTCCTGCCTCTCTCATGGATCGAGGTGGGATTACATCATTAAAATAATACATAGTACAAAATACAATCAATAAAACACTAATACTGAATTCACCAACATTCCTATTGGTTCTCAAAAATAGCAACTCATCAGTTAGCGAACAATCATAGTCAAGAGTGGGGTGATTGTCATAATCTTTTATATGGAGTCTGGTGGATAAGCCCGCCAGAAGAGATCCGTCTTGAGTGCCTTCTTAAAGGTCTCTTAGTGATAAAACAGATCTCTTCCAGTAGGCCATTCCATAATTTTGGAACTGTGGCAGTGAACACCTTATGGGAGGTTGTCACTAACCTGGTATTATGATGTTCTAATAAAAACTTCCCAAATGTTCTAAGAGTGTGGGGTGGATTATGTAGGGAGAGGTGTTCCCACAAGTAACTCAGGCCCAAGCCATGTAGGACTTTAAAGGTAATAACCAACACCTTTTACTGTGGCCAGAAGCTAATTGTCAACCAGTGAAGAGATTTCAATACTGGTGTTATATGGTCAAACCTAAGTGTCCGGGTGACCAATCTGGCTGCCGCATTTTGAACCAATTGAAGCTTCTGAACTTGGTACAGGGGTAGCTCCAAGTAGAGCGCATTACTGAAATTTAAATAAGAGATTAGCAGTGCAAGTACCACTGCTTCAAGGTCCTTTCAGTCCAGGTAGGGACACAGTTGGCATATCAACTGAAGCTGATACCAAGCACTCCTGGCTGTCACCTCTATATGAGATGACAGCTGCAGAGATGGATCAAGGTGTATTCCCAGACCGCGGACGTCATCCATTAGGGGAAGTGTGACCCCATCCAGGACTGGTTGACAAATCTTCATCTCTGGACTTGGGGTACCTATCACAAGTACCTCCGTTTTTGGTCACCCAGACACCTAGGTTTGACCATATAACACCAGTATTGAAATCTCTTCACTGGTTGACAATTAGCTTCTGGCCGCAGTACAAGGTGTTGGCTATTACCTTTAAAGTCCTACATGGCTCTGGATTTAATCTGAGTTTGTTTTCCCTCATCCAGCCCATTACCGACTCAAGACAGGCATCCAGAGGAGATATGCCATCCCTAGTCACTATACTAATACAAAAGAATCTAAAGTGTCAACATTTCCTATGATTTTTGCCCTCTGCAAGGGTAATCTCTCTCTTTAATAGCAGCTTTCTTGGTAGGAAGGGGACAAGAGAAGGAAAGGGGTAGCATAAGGAGAGGGAAAGAACATGTAAGACAGAACAGGTTGGGCTCATATACATTTGGCTCCGGCCCCAGCCTCTGCAGGTTTGGCCCCATCCAAAGACCAAAGAATATACCGTATATATTCGATTATAAGTCGACTTCATGTATAAGTTGAGGACAAGTTTGGGACCAAAATTATGGATTTTGCTATGATCCATGGATAAGTCGAGGGTAAATCTTAGGGGCATATAGCAAAGGATCTAAAGGATGACGCACAACAAAATAATGTCAAACAACTTACAAAATTCCAGCAAACACAACTCTGTGTGCCATCTCTTAAGGCTGGATGGACAAGAGAGTAGAGGGGCTCAGCGCTTCCGAGACAGATTATACTCTTGCTTTTCTCCAGGAGATGTTTCCCTCTTTTAAATAAGAGTTAAGATACAGTACTTGAATTGACCCATGGATAAGATGACTCAGGTTTTTGGGGTCAATTTTATGACTTAAATTTCTAGACTTATACATGAGTATATACAGTAGTCTTTGACATAAAAATACTTGGCTAGACTAGGGAAACAGGCATGCTTATATGACCATCACTCATAATTATCTACAAGTGTTTTTGCAGACTCTTTCACACCCACACATGCTTTTCACTGCAGAAACCTGTATTGTCAGAAGTAGTGCTTAGGCAGAAAAATGCAGACAATACATTCCATTTTTAGCTACTCACATCTTCTTTTGCTCAATAGAAGGTCCATGGGGCCTACCTGATCTGCTAAGCCTCTCCTAGTGGACCACCAGCCTCTGCCCTGTTCCGTCTCTGCAAAATCACGCAAGCATGAAAATATCTCTGCTTCTCCGTTTCCTACTGAGACAGCCCTGTGCAGGGATCAGTAGCTGACACACTTCATTTTTTTGTTTTGTTTAATGTTCCTTGTTATGAATCTTCAGAGCAAAGACATTTTGTACAACTTCGGAGAATGCCAACATTTTGCTTTTTGTGTAGGTAGTGTCATAATTGTCCTTGATGAACAGTGCAATTATCCATTTCTCCTTGGATTCTTGTTGTACAGTTACTCATATTCATCTTACCTTATATGCACTATCTTTCTGGATTCTCAACTAAGGGAAACTAAACTCAAATAGACAGCTGTGAGGAAGTTTAAGCCCAAATCCTATTGTTCACTCAGTAGCGATATTAAATTACTTGGTTTTACTTATGTGTTGTCTCACCACTCAACAATTTATTTAGTGGGATAGGAGCCAGTGTGGTGTAATGGTCTGAGTGTTGGACTTTGGCCCTGGTGACCAGGATTTGAATTCCAGCTCAGCCATGGAAATCAACTGGATAACCATGGGCAAGTCAGTTTCTCTCAGCCCCAGAGGATGACAATGGCAACCCCCTTCAGAATAAACTTGCCAAGAAAACCCTGTGATAGGTTTGCCTTAGGGTCACCATAAGTCAGAAACAACTTGAAAGCACACAACAACAACAACAACAACAACAACCTCTAGATTAGACTGAACAACAGGATTCTAGCCACACAGTTGTAGGTCCATCCATGAGGCAACAAACAAAACAGGAGGCTTACACTTTAACTAGTCCAAAGCACCCTTCTCAGGACTTTCCATCTATGCCAGCTGGAAACTTCCTGTTTACTGCTTTCCACCCACGATGCAAATATGCAAATGCATATGCAAAATATGATAATTATGCATATTCTTAATTTGCTTTCTGATTATGCAAATTCAACATGTTAATCATTGCACTTTTTCTACCATTATGTTTTAGCCTCAGTACCAGTACCAGGCTAAGAACTCTTTTTTCCTTCTTTTCCCTACTAGCTAATGTGAAGAGAGGAAGGCTTCCAAGCAGCCCCAGAGAATAAAAAGGCTACTTGGAAATGAAGTTCCATTATGCTGCCTAGACCTATGCTCAAGTCTCCAATACAATCACAACACAACACAAGGCCATCTTCACTTGCCTCCTTTCTTTCCCCACCTTCTGGGCTTGTCAGGGGAAGTGGAGAGAGAATTGAAGAATAAAATGACAATGTTATACCTGTGCAGTAGTAGGGCAGGATGAGCTCCCAATGCATAGTTTCCTCCTTCATTGCCACTGCCACATTTTAACCTATCCCTTGGACTGAGACAGAGAAATCCGAGATTTACTGCTTCAATTGGCCTAGCTGGCCGGGACATTTCTTAGTCCCTTCAGTCCAGGATTTTCCAGATTTTTAGGGATAAATGGCAACCCTAAGATAGGAGAGGTTGTAGTTTGCTTTGCCTAAGACTACTGGGAAGGATAAGATTCTGTCCCCACTCATCCCACCTTTATACATTGAGCTCAGTGTGGACCATTTCTAGTATGCTGCAGATAAAGGGGAAAGTGGGAAAAGAAGGAAAGAGCTTTGACATTTTAAAAGCAGGTGAAAATACGAGATGACTGAGGAGTAATCAAGACTGTCCTTACCAAATTGGAACAATTGGAGGATATGCAACCTAGTGCTGTCTCTTAGCTTTTTGGATCACATGTGTGCATTTCCACACACATTTCCACACGCTTGGAAGAAGTAGGACCCCACAGATTTAGAATATATTTTGGTTCCATCTGGTATTCCTGGTTTTTTAATATATATATTTATATTTTATTTCAATTTATTTTTTAAAGTAGAAATTGTAGCACCGTTATGGCAGAAGGCTCTCTGATACTCAGTCATGCTGCATTTAAAGGGCTTTGTGCAAACAAAACAAAGATAGATTTTTTAAAAACCCAAAATCTGAATTGAATCTTTAGAAATAGCAAGGGTTAAAAAGTCAAAACTAATTAATGTTTTCACTTACATAGCTTTTGTGCTTTTTCTTATTTTACAGAAATCCAGAAGAATAACCATCTTGTGAGTGCCATGTCTTTTCGGTAAAGTCCAGAGTCACTTGTGAGACGCTGGCCACCATGTTCGTCGAAAAGAGCAACACTCCTTTGTCTCAGAAACCAAGTAAGAAAAAGACCAGGCCACAGGGTCTGCCTTCTCCAGCCCTTTGCTGTGCTTGTGGTCTATGCATCATGCTAGCAGGGATTAACATCACTCTAGTGGGGGCCTTTGCATTTGGAACATTTCTGCCTGTTAACAACCCTCCTATTGTCATTGGGCCCATCCTTTTGGTGGTTGCATTCACTTTCTTTGGGGCTTGTTGCATCTGCAGCCGAAGGCCACCTGCTCATGGCACAAGGAAATCTAAACCTGGGGCTAACATTGGGCTCATCAAACCTGGCCACACGGCCTTTGAAATTGAAACCAGTGAGCATACTGTGCAAGACACGACTGCTGTGCAGTTGAGCCCAACCAACTCTCCAACATCCTCCAAGAAATCTACACCGATTCATGAGAATTCTAAAACCTGCAAACTCTTTACAATGGACAGCAATGGGCCAGCAGCCAAATACACAGCTGGTGGAGAATCAATACAGCTGAATTTGCCCAGAGACATTGCTATGTCATAAACCAAAGAGGAGAATATTTATGAGTAGCTGGGCAGCAAGCACTTCAGCATGTGACCAGATGGTCAGATGAATTTCTAGTGCAGCAAGCATCTGGAATCCAATTTAGAGTTGGCCAGCACATGCATGTGAATATGTTGAAAAATTTAAGAGAAAGGCATAATAAGATGGGAATTAGAAATCAATACACAGCTGTAGGGGGAAATGCCAGACACTTGGGTGGAGGGATTGAATTTTGAGCAATGAAATTAAAATGAAATATGGCATATATAAATCAATAGCATGCAGCTACAAAATCTAGCATATTTTCTGGATTTAATTCATTATTTTAATAGGTTTGTGAATGATAATGTGATGATCAGGATTTGATGATGCACAGCAATGGAAAAGTACAGATTCTGTTGTTAGGCATAATGGTAGATTGTTATGAGCAATGGTGACAAGGGAAAGGAAACCTATATTCAGTGTACTTATTTTGAGGCCAAATGAAGTACTTTTCAATACAATTAAAACCCATCACACATCTTTTGATTTGCCCTATCCTTGCTTGTGTCCTCTTTTCACTGGCTGCTGTAGAAATTCCTGGAAGATACTGAAATCAAATATAACCTTATTTACCATTCCCCCATCTCCTGGCTTTAAGATTCAGGTGTTGCATATGTAGGTGACCATTGGCTCAGCTGTATTGTTAAAACAACCTTTTCCAAATATTATTAAAAGCCACATAAAGTGTGTAGAATAGCCAGGTCACAGAGGAAATGTGAGAATAATTTGTGGAAGGACTTTGTGTCATGTGATGTGGCATAAAATAATTTAGCTGAGTTGGCATCTGCAGGCTAATCTGAACATCCATCCCTTTGGAAAGAAAATTTGACTTCTAAAATGTTGATGTACACATGATGGAGACATGCAAAGATACACATATATATCATATGGAGAGGAACATCGCTGCACAAAATGGACATTTTGATCACTCACTATATATTAGCAAGAGCCTTTCATTTGGGAAAATTGTTAGTTGGAGCTTTTCTTATGCAACTAATTGTGTGGTCCAGATATTGTTTGTATATGAGTGAATGGATGATCTTGTTCTCCTCTATTTGTATCAGAATCCACAGCACATTCATGTCAGCATAAAATGGTGCTCGTGTGTAAAGAAAAACAGGTCCTTCTTTGTACTCATCATTAGGAATGACAATAGTAAGATTTGACAGGCTGGAAAAATTTCTCAGTTGTCACTTCAGAGAAAAACCTGGTGATTGTGCAAACAAAGCCTCTGTCTAACCGTCATTCATATTTTTACTTTTAGATATTTTTTGTACCCTAAAACTAAAGTGCCATAACTAGGTGACTATTGGGGAGGGAACCCTTCTTGGAAACAAGCAATTATTGCTGGAATGGGAGATATAGACTAGAGCAGAGATGCTCATCATGGTATCTTTCCTGTCTGTATATCTCACCCGATGTCAGTGTTTCAGATTTTACAGAATGGAACTGATGCATGAGTGAGACTTCCACTTTTGATTTCTGATCTTTTCAAGACTGCATGTTTTGCACCGTTTGCACTCATTTTCAGTTCTTATCTTATTGTTTCCTCTTGCACACTACTAGCACACAAAAACCCATATTCACACTGAAAAACCACACTAAAATGGTTTAAATGTTGTATAATGTCTATTCCTGTAAGGTTACTGAATGTAGGAGTCAAGAGAGGGTTATTTATGATGGGAAAGTCAAGGGGAGCAAAAGAAAGTCAGCTGGTAACAGTGTGGTGGTGAGGCAGTGGCAATAATAGAGGAGAACTGGGGGAGGGAATAATAAACTCTTCCTCAAAAAATATGCTGGTGAAAATTCAGTTAGCAAAGAATATTTGACAGCATTATTAAATTATCAGAAGATGTTCAGTGTTGGATTCATTTGTGCATTTTTTCCCCTGCAGTTAGGTTGTTTGCTGTGCTAAGTATAATGGGATATTGTTTAAATTTCTATCAGCTGAAAGATTATCAGATCATTCTTCTCATACAACTGAGATTACAAGTTTTAGAGCATGATGTGTTGGATCCTCTCTCCAGACTGGCCCTGCAGTTCCAAATCCCTGGGCTCCTGTCACTCACTTTAGCCTTTCCTCTTCAAGATCTCTCCCTGGATTAAATACTTGGGCCAAAAGGTGATCCAGGTGATCAGTGGATGTGTTGCTCTGTGGGTTTACCATGATAAGCATGGTGAGAATCCCTATCAAAACATAACAGGAACAGCCAGACACCAGCTGTAAAAAAGAATAAACAGGTTGAAGTGTATTAATACACAGTTAGATAACATATTAACCCTTGCACTATTTAATCATTCACAGCTCCCCAAAGCCCTATTCTTCCCATGGTGGACTATCCTATTAAACTTTTCCCTATTTGCTTTCTGTCAGAGAAAAGCCTCAATTTTTTAATCCCCTTCTTAAGTTCTCTTTCACAGCATTACCTGCTTGAGAAGGAATCTTGAGGCATTGATGAGGTATTAAGAACAGTACACTGAGTTTACTGGTTTTGGGGGGAAAGCTCCTCCAGGCACTAACTCTGTGACTGGCTGGCACCAACCAGGTTTGCCCAGCTCATCCCTTCTCACATGGACTAGGCAAAATCTCACCCACAGACCGTATATGCTCCCCATGGCTGGTTTTGTGGCACTCAAGGACTCCCGGGGTTCAATTTTTATCAACCCTCCAAATTGTTTTGCCTCAAAAGACTCTCTAGGAAGTGTAGGAGACATTTTTTCAACATTTTAGGGCTAGAAGGGACCTTTCTGAAAAACAGAAAATGACCTGGAAGTGAGCATGTTTGGGCCAGAAATTGGATTTTTTTCAGTGGTTACAGGAGGGTGGGTGAGGTGTGCAGCCCTCTAAGGTCACCTAGGATCCCCAATTGGGGCCCCTAACCACTGACAGTTGCCCACCCCTGCTTGAGAAGCAAACTTGAGGTAATGATGAGGTGTTAAGAGCAGTACACTGGTTTTGTTAGTTTTTGCAGGGGAAAGCTCCTCCAGGCACTAACTCACTACAGGACCTTACAAGCTTAACATTTTAAAAAAACAGAAGATTAACTAGAGCGACTCCAAGTGAGAATGAGATAGAAGGGAAGAAATCGGATTGAGGACAAGCTGATTTTGCAACAACAAAAACAACAACAAAAAACCACAATTATTTCTTTAATAAAAACACAGAAAAAGCTAGCAGCTAAATTTAAGGGATTACAGAATAAACACACTATGGATTTTCTCACCCTCTGAAGAGAAGTCTAGATGACTGAAGATCAGAAGCCAGGGAGGCAGGTCTCAGAGAGAGACTCTCTGTTTCTATCTCTGTATTTAACCTCTTCCTAACCTGGGTGCTGTCTCCTAAAAGTGAAGGGAATGCCTCTGATTGAAGTGATGAGTGCAAAGACTGTGCCTCTATGCAAAAGGACAGATGTGAACATGCCTTCTAAGCACTAATAATGACTCTTAGATGGTCTGGGTGGTTGCAAACAATGAAGCTGCATACATAAGACAAAGCCAATTATGTGTAGATATTTATTCCCTTTCAAATCCAGATAGGTTTGCACAACATCTCTGGAAGCTGCAGAATACCTCATGAAGTGTGTGTGTGTGGGGGGGATACCAGTCTGAGCCATTTTGGCAGGTTCATTCATTTAGTGGAGGTAGCCAAGCCAGTTAAACACTTCCAGTTTATACTTTTGAAATGAAGGTTGACTTCCCCCCCCAAGATGGGCAGGGGTCCAGACCACCAGGCATATCTTGCCCAGTATGAATTCTTAACAATTTGTGCAGACTTGGGCAACAGATAGCTTCCTGCCTTATGCATTAAAGTCTAATATTCATATTTTTTGAACATAACTGCTTATAGGAGCTGCCTCAAGCTTCCTTGTGAAGTGCTCTAATAAATATACACATGTCCTGGTGACTTGTACAAGCAGACTGGAGATAATATAAGAATGGCAGCAAACAGAATTTGAATAAAATGATTTAAAATTTCTAGTTACTTTTAATTTGCATATTTCCTTAAGGTATAACTGCATCATGTTATGAATGTGCATGTGTAAAGAGATAGCTTTACTCCTTTATTATGTAACTATAATATTTTGGTAACCTTTTTTAGTTTTGAGGTTGCCATCTCATTAGTTTGTGGAAGGAATGTCACACAGTTCAAGTATGGGCTTCGTCTCAACCTCACATGACTGCCTCATCCTCTGTTGTGCATGTTAAGTCACCAACAAAGTGGATGGGAGGAGAATGTGTTCTGTGCAGTAACATATTACATTCAGATTTTTAAAACCTTACTAAAACTAAGGATTTTAGTTAGATGTTTTAAGCCAAGAGTTATCCTAAATTCTGCAACAATAATGATAACATTTTTTTTGCATCTGAAGTATGACTTAACTAATTACTTTTTAAAAGAGGCTTTCAAACTACAGGCAGTGAACTGTCTATGCACAAATCCTAAAACTAGATTCAACTCAAAATGAATGGGGCATACCAGTTTACCCACAATACAACTGGATTTCAAATATTCCCCCTTACTTACATGCCTTAAAAAGCATTAGAGAAATGTGTGGGGCTGTGGTTAGGGCCTCAGTAGCTTATAAGGTTTGTGTGGTGGAAATGAGGGCATTGCTGCCCCGAAAAAAAATTCTGCCCCTCTAAATGAAATTTTAGATTTCTCACATTGCAGAGTAAGACAGTGAAAATCTTTAACATTTAAATATCTTCTTTTTGCAACACTCACAGTCCCTTGGTAACTTTACCTACACCTTCTCTTTGGATGCCTAAATTGTATTCCTAACATTTCATCTAAAGGAGGCAGAATTCTTCTGGGGAAGGGGAATCCCTGCCCATATCATGTATAATGTGAGAAGATGGGGCCAGAGATGTGTGTGGCCAGTGGATAGATTAGTGGTACTGCTAAGTCATATAACTCTATGATGCCTTTGAAATGGATGGAGTTTTATCTGAAATCTGGGATTCAGAAAAGCAGGTGGTGGAAAAAAGAGAAAGAGGGATTATTTAGGAGGATGGGGAAAGAAAGGGATTGAGTGATTAACTGTGTAACCTTCGAGTACCATTTTGACATACTTTGTGAATATGTTTTCCCGAGGGGGTGGGACTTCTGTGAGTCACTGGGGTGGGGCTAGCAGCCTAGCCTTTATAACTCCTGCCAGAGGCACATGTGTGAAATTTCACACTATCGGGAGGCTTAGAGCAGAGAACAGAGGGTGTTGTTTCAGGGCTTCCCCTTTACTTTTAACTGCTTTATTTCTTTAAGGGGCTATGCTCAGAAGAAGTAAATCAAATACTTGCCTTGGGAAGGAGCTAGCAGCCAGGACCTCTCTATATAGTGATAGACCCAGTCTCTTGAGCTCAGTCACAGAGTTTGAGGAGCAAGCCAGGCCAACAGGGGTCTTTTACCTGCGTGTTTGATAGGCAGTTTTTGAAGGGGAAGCTCACAGTCTTGATTCAGTGCCTACTTAAGACTTCTGAAGATGGACAGTGAGGGAGCTGCTGCAGTTACCTGCAACACTTGTGGGATGTTTGTCTTCTTGCCTATGGATGTGGGGAACTTCACCTACACCAAGTGCAAGTTGGTAGCTCTGTTGGAAGAGACAGGGAGGAGGACACTTCACATACACAGGAGGCAGACAGTTGGAGGGATGTCACACACAAAACCAGGAACACCACGGATCATTCTGGGAGTTTGCAGCTACAGAACTGATTTGAAGCCCTCTCCCTTATCACAGATGATGAGGGAGAGCAGCAGGGACAGTCCTCAGCAAAAGTGCAGAAGATCCCTGTAGATCAGCACAGGGAATGGCTGCTGCTGCTAATCTTTGGAGGAGGCAGGTAGTGATCATGGGGGACTCCTTGCTGAGGCGTACGGAATCAGTGTGTGCCTGACAAAATGTCTTGGGAGATGTGTTGTCTCCCTGGGGCAAAGATGTGACAGAGTGGCTGACAAGATTTGTCAAGCCTACTGACCATTACCCCTTCCTTTTGGTTCATGTGGGAACCAATGATACTGCAAGGCACAGGTTTCAGAATATCAAAAAAGATTATGAGCTCTGGGTAGGAAGCTGTAAGAGCTGGATGTACAGGTTGTCATCTCATCTCTTCTCCCAGTTGAAGGGCAGGAAGGGAGAGGAAAATAGCAGATGTAAACAACTGGATTTACAGATGGTGCCACCAAGAATGATGTGGATTCTTGGATCATGGACTACAGTTCCATGAGGGGAGATTTCTGGCAAGGGATAGTTTGCACCTCACACAAGTTGGAAGAAATGTTTTTTGCCAATAATTTCAAAAATTTAATTAGGAGGGCTTTAAACTGAATTATATGGGGGAGGGAGACAGTATTTTGGAAGGCAAGAGTTCATCAAGGGCTGGAGATAATAGTCAAACTGTTATAGAGGGAACAAGGCAAATAGTGCAAGGATCCAACATTGAGAGACAAAAAACCTTACACAGGCAGCAAGTGGGGAGGACCCATGGTCTTAAATGTCTCTACACTAATGCACAGAGCATGGAAAATAAACAGGATGAACTTGAATTCCCAGCACAACAAAGCAAATATGATATAATAGGCATCACTGAAACCTGGTGGGATGAGTCTCGTGATTGGAATGTAGTAATAGAGGGGTATAACCTTTCAAAGAGAAATAGACCAAACAAGAAAGAAGGAGAAATAGCATTATATTTCAGGGATGTTTACACTTGTGAAGAGATCTGGGACTTATGTTCTGGAAGCCAGGTGGAGAGCATCTGGATAAAAATGAAAGGGGAGGGAAACAGCAGGGATGTTATTAGAATCATAGAATTATAGAATCGTAGAGTTGGAAGAGACCACAAGGGCTATCAGTCCAACCCCCTGCCATGCAGGAACTCTCAATCAAAGCATCTCCAACAGATGGTCATCAAGCCTCTGTTTATTGTGGAAGTTTATTACAGACCCCCAAGTCAAACTGAGGAATTGGATGATGCCTTTCTAGAACATATGACTGCACACTCAGAAAGGAGAGATGTAGTAGTGATGGGTGATTCAACTATCCTGGTATTTGCTGGAAGTCAAACTCAGCCAAAACCTCAAGGTCTAGCAAATTCCTCACTTGCCTGGAAGATAATTTCATTGCCCCAAAGGTGGAAGAGGCAACAAGGGAGTCAGCTATTTTAGATCTGATCCTAACCAACAGGGATGACCTGGTTAATGGAGTGCAAGTGGTGGGATCCTTAGGTGGGAGTAATTGTGTTCTCCTGGAATTTGTTATACAGTGGAAAGGAGAAGCCAGGCATAGTCAGACACACTTTAGGAAAGCTGATTTCAGTAAACTAAGGGAAATACTGGTGGTGATCCTGTGGTCAGGAATACTAAAAAAGAAGGGAGTTCAGGATGGATGGGAGTTTATCCAAAGGCAGATACTGAAGGCACAATTTCAAACAGTTCCAATCAGGAGGAAAAATGGGAGATGTCTCAAGAAACCAGGATGGATAACTAAAGAACTTTAAAATGAGCTAGGTTTTAAATGGGATATGTATAAGAAATGGAAAAAGGGGGAAATCACCAAAGAAGAATTCAAACAAATGTGCAAGCACATGTAGGTTAAAGTCAGAAAAGCTAAAGTGAAGAATGAGCTCAGGCTTGCTAGAGAGGATAAGAACAATAAAAAGGACTTTTTTGGGTATGTTCACAACAAAAAGAAGAAGGAAATGGTAGGGCCAATACGTGAAGAAGATGGTGAAATGCTAACAGGGGACAGAGAAAGGGCAGAATTACTTAACACCTTTTTTGCCTCAGGCTTCTCACAAAAGGCAAAGGGTGCTCAACCTGAGCAAAATGAAGCACAGGACACAATGGATAGATATAGGATGGATGACAACTGGCTGAATGAGACTGCATGTGAGAGGGATCTAGGAGTCCCAGCAGAACACAATTTGAACATGAGTTAACAGTGTGATGCGGCAGCTAAAAAGACCAATGCAATTCTAGGTTGAATCAATAGAAGTATAGTGTCTAGATCATGGGAAGTGATAGTGCCACTCTGTTCTGCCTTGGTCAGGCTCCACCTAGAATACTGTGTCCAGTTCTGGGCACCTCAATTCAAAGAGGATGTTGAGAAGCTGGAGCGTGTCCAGAGAAGGATGCTGGGTCTGGAAAACATGCCCTATGAGGAGGGACTTAGGGAGCTGGGGATGTTTAGCCTGGAGAAGATAAGTGATATGAGGTGATATGATAGCCTTGTTTAAATATTTGAAAGGATGTCGTATTGAGGATGGAGCAAGCTTGTTTTCTGCTGCTCCAGAGAATAGAACCCGGAACAATGGATGCAAGCTATAGTACAAGAGATTCCACCTCAACATTAGGAGGAACCTCTTGACAGTAAGGGCTCTTTGGCAGTGGAACACACTCCCTCAGAGAGTGGTAGAGTCTCCTTCCTTGGAGGTCTTTAAGCAGAGGCTGGATGGCCATCTGTTGGGGGTGCTTTGAGTTTCTGCATGGCAGGGGGTTGGACTGGATGGCCCTTGTGGTCTCTTCTAACTCTATGATTCTACATTTTATCTCTAATCAATGTGCTTTGGAGAAGGAATTACAACTTTCATAAACCAAGATTCCAGTTGCTTCTTTGCTCATTATTTTAACAAGTTTTCAAACCTCATGCTTCTCTCCAGCCTTTCTGCAAAAACTCAACTTGTTTCTTGTTTAGGAACACCTCTATGATGTGATCAATTTTCATACAATTACTTCCCTCTTCAAAAAAAAACAAAAAAACAAAAAAACAAAAAAGAGAGAGAGAGAGAGAGAGAGAGAGAGAGAGCGAGAGAGAGAAAGAAAAGAGAAAAGAGAAAAGAGAAAAGAAAAGAAAAATCTCTCTTCCTGCATAAAAATAGGTCAAGACTCCCTTTCCATATAAACCATGGCTACTAGCTATTGAAATGATATAGGTTTCTTCCCTAGGGTCACCTAAGCAATGCTATTACTGTTAGTCATATTCAGAACAACGGACCACAAAGAACCTGGAGTAATAAGCATGTTCCCTTTTTGGAACCCAAATACCACAAAGACTGTTATTGCATGAATCTCTCTGCACTTTCCATCTGAACGTGGGCAGCCTTGAGTCTCTTAAAAAGCAGCTATCCCTTTAAATTGCATCTCATTCAATCAAAAAATTAAAAACAAAAAGGGACTGGTTCTTCCCTTTTAAAATAATGTAAAGGCCCAAAGCCCAAAGCCCTAAACTTACTTGTCTAAACCTACTTGTCCTACTTGTCTGTAGCCTTGAATTATGACAAAAAGAAAAAAAAACGGTTATAGCCTTCTTTCATTTCCACTTCTAGTCAGTTGGAGGCATGAACCTTTTCATTTACAAATCTTAATTTATTAGATATCTAAATGGAAGGAGGCTGTTTAAATGGGTTGGATGAGACATGGGCATTTTCTGAAGTAACAAGTTAAGGTCTGAAACAATTCTGTGAGTCAGTTCTCATTACTACTAATAACCTTTATATCATACAGGTATTTAATTGTTATTGAGAAATGACATAAATGTATTGCAAGATGAACTCAAACAGCAGCAAGGAAAACAGCCCAGCCTAAATGTATGTGACCTTGGCCTGTTACAGACAGCCAAAATAAAGCTGCTTCGAGTCACAGTGGAGGTATGGTATTTCAACAATGATGAATGTTTCCTAAGAGTCCGAAGCACCACCAAAGCCATGCTCCAGTCCTTAGGGTGGAGCGTTACTTGGTGCGCTTCTGGACTTTCGGAACGCATGCATCATTGAAATACCATACCTCCACGTGACTCGAAGCCGCTTTTTTTGGCTGTCTGTAACAGACCAAGTATCTTTTTTGGGGAAAATCATGCTTGAAAATCTCTGCAATACAGTCAGCCTTCTTATACATGATTTTATACAGGATTAAGCACCTGGTTGAAAAGTTCAAAAAGGTATAAGTTTCAATATCAAATCTTGATTTTCATTTTTTTTATAAGGGACGCCATTTCTGTGTCATTATATTTAAGGACTTGAGCTACACGGATTGTTATCACATGGGGATCTTGGAACCAAACCCCAGCGTTAACAAGGGTCACTGTATCAGAGAACAGAAATTGCCCATTTTAAGGAGAAAACATTTTAGGCCCGTATCGCCGAACGTACAGAAAAGTTGATAACACAATTTTTCAGGAGTGGGGTAGAACTTTTATCAACAAAAAAAGTAGATTGTTAAATGTCAATTCATTTCCTGAAACTGACTATTTGAAGGATGGACCTTTTCACAACATAACACTTTACATACAGTCACCCCTCCATTTTTTACGGGGGCCCATTCCCTCCCCCGTGAAAAAAAAACTGCCAGTTTAAGCCCCATTGCTTGAATGGCAGTGGGCGCTGGGTGTGCGCCTGGCTATGCTCCCCATTTTATCCCATTTTCCTCTTGCACATAGTGAGGGATGCAGATCCCAGTCTGCAAAATTGGAGGGCAACTGTATATATATTTGCTTGAATTCTGAGGGAACTGTTCAATTGGAAATAATGATGTGTCATTTTATTGTAAAATGCTTGTGGTCATTCTGTACGATGCTCTTCTTGGGGTTACTGTTAGTCATGTCTGTATCAGTTTCCATGTTTTACAGCAGTGACTGTTGAGTACTTTTGGTGCGCTTGACTCTCCATGTGTCAATAAATGTAGTCAAATTTTCCCATTTCTTGCTGTACCTGTCTGCCTTATTTATCAACAACATGCTGTTACCTTTATTCAGATGTGGGGGGGGGGGGGCTAATTTTGAATAGTTAAATCGTACAAATAGTTTCTCTCTCAATGGCTTATGAATAGCAAAAGTTAAATGAAAATTAATGCTTCTAGATTTACTTATTTATTTAAACTACTGCAAACCTGCAAATAATAAAAATAATAAATAAACCTGAAACCATTTCACCAACAGTCTTTCTTCCGATTCATATTATAGGGAGTCACCAGAACACCCAAGAGGACGGCTGATCAATGGAGTCGAAGCCTTTTGGAGCTGGCTAATTGATGTCTATTAGATACTACATTCTGACTGTTATGTTGAGAACCCGTCATTTAAAATTTTAATATTCCAGGCTGGCTAATAGCTTCCTTTTCAGACCCACCACCAGATATGGGCCGACGGATGGAAAATCGAGAGTCATCTTGGACCTACAGAGACCCCAAGCAACTGACAAAAAGTGGACAGAACATTGAGCATAAATAGTTTGTTCATCTATAGCCCCAAGTCTCTCGGCAATCCCAGATTTTTAAAAACAAGGTGAATTAAGATCCTATTTGGCGCTAACTTAAAGCTTCTATTGTAGGTAGTGTGAAACCCACGAGTACTAGGAGGATAAAAAAATAAAGTTTCCAGGGGCAAAAGTTCATAATCATAACTTCAACCAGGATTTGGAAACATTGGCCTTTTGGGACCATTGGTATGCAAATAGATCTTGAACTTGGAGGACAAATGAAAGAAAGAGGTTGGTAGCATCGAGCATTTTATAGACTGATGCATTGAGGAAGTCAGGCTCAAGTCTATGAAGATCATGTACCAACCTTCTTTTTTCAGTTAGTCTCAAAGGTGCTACAGTATCCTTTGCATTACTGATTTCCCAGACTCACACAGCCAGAGGTCTTTGAATTCCTACCGTTTTGTACCTGATCCCAGAATCCCCCAGTTTCATTTGTGCCTCCAAGCCAATTTGGCTTCCAAGGTAAAGAGTAGATTAACACCGACGGAATTGTAAACAGCATGTTTAGTGATGGCTAACCACGGTGAAAATTTGGCTGGACATTTCTGGGCCGTTCTGATAGATGGTTCCAGCAGCCATTCTGGGTTCGGTAAGACAGAACTTGGCTATGCAACAGGTCTTTAAACTAGCGCTATGTACAAACAGGTAAGTGAAGAACTACTTGTGTAAAGTGCTTACACACGTAACTCCTTAGGAAGGTCTGACAAAGGGGAGGAAAAATTTACAACTACCAGCCTAACAGTTATTATGCAGCAAACGGCTCCACAAGACAATCTGTCCTAAAATGTAACATTTCCAAGATTTGCCCCTTTTGTTTCCACGGGATAACATATTTGAGCATGGTGTTTTCTCATGAAACTTGCTTACCTCTCTTAACTCTTGGATTTCTATCCAACACACTGATGTTTAAAAATGAAATAAAAAAATCACCCCTCTTCATGCAAACCTAAGCGTCCGGACTGTTGAGTCCATCTTACTTGTGCTTCCATGGTCACATGGTAGCAGATTTTGAATCACCGATGTATGATTATGTCAGTTGTGCTTTCCTCCTACATGCACAGAATTTCAAGCAGTTACGACTCTGAGGAATTCTGTCATCTCTTGTCTTTGAAAACAAAAAGTCTACGCAAATCTCTCTCCTGGAGGATAGAATTCTGTGTGCCATAATCTGACCTGTATCCTTCTAAACTGTTCTGCTCTCCTCAGGTGTGATAGAGGAAATGCAGTTCTATTATCAGTGTGAAGGAAGGTTCAATTACTGGCCAATGAGATTATTTACATACAAAAGTTTGGGAAATGGCGTGCTGGAGCCCAGGCAGCTGTTCAAGAATTAGGTTGCTGTGCGCCTGCCTCAAGTCCTTATCCCAGATGTGGGATCATGCAACCTTCCCGATGGTGGGACGTGCTTCATTGGCTTCCTGGACAGAGCTGCCAGGATCTTGTTAGTTCACTAATTTCTGTGGGAATACATGATTCCGTCCCTGCAGCTTTATATTGGTCAAGCAAAAGACCATCTAGATAACAGGAATGTCATCAGGCCTCGATGAGTCTCCAGTGAAAAGGGATGGGTCATATATTATTGCAAGCCCCACCAACAATATCTATCTATGTATTTCTCCTCTTTGAATCTTGGTGCCTTCAAGTCACCTGAAACTATGTACTCCATGAATCACTCGGGTTTCCTTGATAAAAAAAACTCCCGGTGCATAGAGCCTCCAGTCATTGGTGGTCTCCTATCCAAGTACTAGACGTGGTTTGACCCCGTTTTTTAAGGTTCCAAGATCAGCCAGGATCTGTGCCTTTAAAATTCTGGCTGTCAGACAGAATCTACAAGGTTATTTTTGAATTTCCCTGTAAGTTACACTGTCTCTAAAAAGACTTTGTTTCTAGGCCAAAGAACTAAGATCTCTTCCTCTCTGTTTCCATATCCCCCAAAACAAAAATTGAAACTGCACCCTACAGAGGGAACAGCTCAGCAGTGGGCCAGACTGTCAGCAGAAGAAAGTAAAAAGAGTAGAAAAGAGTAAAGAGTAAGAGCCCCCGGAAAGGTCCTAGGCCAGATTAGTACGAGGGAAAATGTTGCCCCTTATTCAAAAAGGATAAAAAGAGACCCTGAGCAATTATTGCCCAGTCAGTTTGCCACTGATACCAAGAAAGTGCAGGCACGCTGGAAACTCTGGACTCGCCAGTGCTATATTCTAGAGGCTCCTGTAACTGGCTGACAGACAGAATCAGCGGGTTATTTGCCTCTCTCCATCCTGGAGCGAAGTGATGAGTTGGGTGCCCCAGGGTTTTGTTCAATAGTCTCAGTGTTGTTGAACATCTTACTAAATGGCCTTAGATTTATTGGGGACCAAAAGGTTTATGCCTTATCACATTTGCATGGAGGACACCAACTTGGGGTGTGGTAGGTTTCCAACTACCTGCACGAACAGGAATTAGAATTCAAATCACCTTGAAGCTTGGAGTTGATAGGCTCCTTACTAGCAAATGAATTCACCAAGGATAAGTGTAAGGTACTCTATCATCAGGAACAATTACTACATAACTACCGGAGGACGACACCGGCTTGAAAAGGCAGTTCATGGGTTCAAAGGATTAGACTAGACTATCAAAATTAAATTCAACCTAGCGAAATTGTTATCTTCTGTGTCGTGCACATGCCACATGTTATGTTTTTTTTTTTTTTTTGCCTGAATGTAGAAAGAGATCTGTTAGGGGGTACATGACGGGAACACTTAAAAGCAGAGTATTAATCGTAACCTGGAAAATGTGAAAAATATCATTTCATAGGAAAATTGCTATTTCAACATATTTCCTGCTTCCCAAACTCATGGCTACATATACTCCCAAACGACATATTTGGGTCACTGAGACCTCACTAATGGTTTCTCACTTATACTTTTTAAAAACTGAGAAGTGCCTCGGAAGCCATCACCCTTATTAAGGAACAAAACCCAACACCCTTAAAAACACAAAGACGCATTTTAAATCAGTGATGTTTAATTTAACTGATTTGTCAGAGGCCACCTTGTATAAGAAATGAACCACAGGTCAGTTAACATGGCGAGCAGCTAATCAATGTAGTTCCTATTCTCCATATCCACCAGCTCCATGGATCCAACTTAGACCAAAAGTTCCCAGATTCTTTCCTGAAATAATGAAAAGAGGATATCTACCAAAAAAACAAACAAACAAACAAACAAAACAAACAAAAAAAACCCAAAAAATGTTTCTTGTCATGAACAGATTATCCATTTCTGCCATTTAATTATGTCAGTTTAAAATTGTAATGAGAGACAGCTTAAAAGTCACTCTGGCACTATACTTCTGAGATAATAGTTACAGGCTTATGTGTCTGGTTTACTTTTTGCCCCTCTTGTGTATCAGGTAAGAACTTCAAGGATTTTCTTGAGGTGGGCAAATTATTACTCAAGGTGTCCTGCTACTTTAATGCTCAGTTTGGGTGCTCCATGTTCTTTCTCCACCTGATTGCAGGGGAAAGGGCATTTTCTCTATTTTGTAGGCATTGATAGCACTCTGATTCTGTGCGGTCAATCATAGCACATCGAGCTCGGAAGAGACCTCAAGGGCCATCCTTCTAACACAGTGATCCTCATAAACACATCTTGAGTGTGCAGGCCATTGGAAAACAGTCAATTGCCAATCCACCATCAGATAGCGGGAATGCAATGCCCCAAGATACACACCTTCTGTAGATTTTTCCTACTGACTAATGGTTCATGTGGTGTGCATATTCAAATCATGGTTTTTAGTTATGTATATTTCCAAATGTATAATTTGACATAGAACCAGAAATTTTTTTAAAAATGTTGTTTCCTCTTAAACAGCATTCTTGCAAAGAATTAGTTTGTATTTCCATGACATGGAGCTGTGTGAATTCTTACCAATCTTGCTTAATGTGATTTCTTTTCTATCCTGAAGGAACACTCTTTACTAATCTAGTGTATATACTGGGATTCAGCATCCCTAATTTTGGTACCATGGAGGTGGGGGGCAGGTGTGACACCCCAGCGGATACCAAGGCCCCTGTATTTCTAATAAGCAGACAAAGAAAGGAAGAAAGATAAGAGTAACTTAACATTTTCATTTTAACTTATCTAGGTTTAGAAATTATACTTATTTATTTATAAACGGAACACTGCTCAAAATCATAACCACAGCAAGTAGCATAAATTACGGCTGAAGGCACGGATTCTGATTTGAAGGCAAACTGCTGAGAGTTGTGGTGGAGGTGTGAGGGCTGCCTATAAAAAGCCAGTTTTTTTCACGTATATATATATCTATATATGTATCTATATAATTCTATCTATTATCTATATATATATATATATATAATTATATCTTACCCACACATACCTCAGGATTTTTATCTCTCCTTTCCAAAACTGGTCCCATCTATATGTGCTGTTGTTTTCATAGCTACCTGGACTATATTACCAAAATTGTTCAAATGAGCCAAATATTATGATTTTATTATTTCATAAGTACTAATACTGGAAAACTAGGGAAAATTTGCCAAGGGTCCAAAATCTGCTAATGAAGACTCTGCTTAAGATTTAACAACACAGATGCAAATTATACATACACCAATCAGGTATTAGATTTTACGGACTTAAAGGGAAGGACTAAATAGAAAAGTGTTCCTTCTGGATTTTAATTCACTTATGAAAACACTCACCTTGGCACACCAACGATTTGCTGGTGTTTCCCCCCGGTTGGACCGAGCTGTAATAAACCCTACTTTCTGTCTGCTCCTGGACGAAGATTTACTGTTGGGGGAAAAACAGAGGGGGGGTTCCGAAATTAGACTCTCTTACAAGACAGATTTTCCACATTATATAATTTCAGCGTACAACAGTCTGTCATGTAGACAAAAAGAGGTTAAAAGGCCACAGGGAGTGTGGAACTCCTTTAGAGGGTCTTAGTTAAACCACAAAGGTAAACATAAGTCAGCAGTGTTATGTGATTGGCCAAAACCAACCACACCACACACCACACACACACACACACACACACACAAATTAAAAAATGTAATTTGGGCTGCATCAATAGGAGTAGTACCATGTCTGATCAGGGAAGGAAAATGTACCCCACTCTATTCTGCTTAGCCGATCTCAAACCTGAATATGTGTCCTGTTTCGGGCACCACAGTCCAAGAAGGATATGTATAGCTAAAATGGTCAGAGAAGAGCCCCCAAGATGGTAAAAGGTCCATCAAATGAAAACCAATCCTTCTGAATGAATCTGATTCCTTAGAGGGGAAGAGAACACTGAGAAGAACATGATCGACATTTTTAAAGTCTGAAGGTATATGTCATGTAGAAGATGGGACTTAACTTGTTTTCGCTACTCCAGCGACTAGGAATATGAACAGTGTTGATAAAAATACAAGAAAAGGACTTAAACATTGCAAAATAACTTTTCTCCCTGGAAGGAGTTGTTAGAAAGTGGAATAGATCGAATGTCTCGTATTTGGAAGTTTTTAAACAGAGGTCGGATGAACATTTTCAGGAATGCTTTGGTTTGTGTATTCGCAAGGTGGTGGGTTGGATTAAATTGCCCTTTTTTGCTCCCTTCAAGTCTATATTCTATTGTTCTGATGTTGCTGTTAACATGGCCAAGTAGACATTCCGGATCGGACATGGAGTGCCGTTTTTCAACGGAGTGGCCATCTCTTTGTTTAAATGAACAGGTTTCTCTAGAGGCAACTAACTTTAGGGCTTGGCAGCTGAAGCCATTCCTCTCCCTTGGCCAAGGAATTTCAGGCTGACCATTTTGCTGATTGTTTTTGCCATCAAAACTCCAGCAAACCATTGCAAGCAGCTCCTGCGGTACTAGAGAATGCCCAGAGCAGGGACTTCTGTATCATAGAGCCCTGCCAGTGTTCAGGACAGAGCCTCTTCTTCTGTTCCAGGATGGGAAGCAGAAAAAAATGCTTTGCTTTTGCTTTGAGATGACTGTGCTCTAATTTTTGGCCCTGTTTCTTTGTCTGTTAGCAGCAACACAGCTGCCCAAAAATAGCCTGGGGTTGGTGCTATAGGCGACATTCTGTATTGCCTAAACCTCCTTTAATGGCGCCAAGCTCAGTTACAGTAAGCGGAACCGTTCCCCATCCTACCACTTTCATTACCGAAAAACGATTCCATCCTAACCTGCAGCTTGAATGCTTCTGTTATCTGCACAAAGGCCATGCCCGGGGGGGGAAGGAAATTTACGAACTCTAGTTTTAAAAATGTTCTGTTACATATCGTCTCCATCCTCATCAAAGACCTTGATTTTTCACAGTAAAAATTGAGCCCCCCCTCCCATTATCTAAATGGCATTTTGCTTGTCTGCTGGAAGAAATTAATTTTCTGAGAAGACTCAAAACCTCCCAGCTCTCACCCAGTTGTCTTTGATTTCATGGACTGAGGTGATTCGTCTGGTCTGACATCCGCAAGTAATGAGATACGGAGTTGTGGTGAAAAGAAAGAAGCAGCAGAATTTTACTCAAGATTAAAATTGTAGCAAGAAAACCCAAAGGGCTGATTATTCCGTTGTATGGCTAAGAAACAATACAAGGGAATCTTCAGGCTTGAAAAAAGCTAAGGTTGCTGCAGTACATGTTGTGCTAATTGGTCTCTACAGAAATCCAAGATGGTAACCTCATATGCCCTTCCGGATGCAATGGATGAAAATAAGGCCACAGGTTGTTGCAGTTCAAAACCATAAGCTTACCTGTAGTTACCGGACAACAAGATGCTTGTTTAATGCCTCCCAAGATGTCAAGATTTTGATAGCCCAAACCTTTTACCCACTACACCAACTGCCATTGTTTCCATCCCCTGGAATCTTGGATTTGCAGTTTTTAAGGTGGGATACTTTGAATCATAGATCCCTAGTGCCTCACACACTACACAACCCAGGCTTCATGGATGGAGACATGGCAATTAAAGTGGCATCCTCGTAGTATAATAGTTGTCGTGTGGACAGGACCGCGTTCTTTCACTAGTCTGTGTCTTACTGCATAAGAAGAGCAATGTGGAATTCAGGACCAAAAGCATATCTACACTCGCATTCTGTTTACACTGGTTCAACCACTTGCTTCTGGGGGTGTGAAAGTGTCGCTTTCAGAGACCTGAACGCTTCCTACCGAGGCCTGAATCCTGTCTTGTAGTCCCAACAAGACTAGATCCATTGAATCAAGATGATTTTACATACATGTTGATTCTTCCCTTCAAATGGGTCTGTTTAGTTCGGGCTACACAGAGGACATATCACCACCTCAATAAGTGACATATAAAGTAGGCAAGCACACTGCCTTAGTAGTGGAGGGAATTTTTTTTTTTTTATTACAGCCTTTTCTTCATGGAATTTTGTCCACTCCTCATGAAACATGTCTGTGTTGCTGGCCATGCTGCACCTCTGGTAAAAATTCCACAGTTAATAGAAATACGCATGGCGAAAGGAAAGCCAATTAGATGTGGAGAACTGTTACTTCGTACAACTGCTTTTCTGTCAAGTTCTATCTTGACAGGATAAATGGTATTGCTGGATCTTTGCCTTCTACATACCTATTACAGGGTCTGGGCATCTCAGAAGATTTTCATGTCAGTTCTATCCATGGTATCTAGACAAAGTATGTGAGTGCATGGTGGGGGGGGGGACTTGAAGGACAGGGTTTTATTATTTATTTATTTTTACAGCCTACCAATATATTCAGGAAACAGACACCATTTGAGTTAATGTTAAAACAAAAGAACCACAATGACTGCCTACTCCTACATGTCGTTTGTTGCCATTTCTTCATTGCAGCAAAAATCACTAAGTGGAATGGCAGAACGAAAGAAAGGAGAAAGGATGATTAGTAAAGTATAGTTACCTTAGTATTGTTTCACCACTGAACTATTTCCCATTATCAATGTGAAGATAAGGAAGATAGTCTGATATGTTGAGGCACACAGTAGGGCAGCCACGCAGCAATGAAGCATGGCCTAGCATCAAGCAGGAGGTGGGGGCTTTGGATGCTAGTGGGGCTGTGTGAATTCATTTTGGGGTATAGTCTGTGAACTTTCAGGATTTACCCAAGGACTGAATCTTAACCTCCTAAAATATTCAGCACCCTGGAAAGCTCCCTTCAAAATCCAGGACACACACAACACTAACCTTGCAGTTCAAAGGAGTCTTGTGGACAGTGGCTAAATGGCAGTACTGCAGCCACTCGACAGCTGCCAATCTTGGAGTTCTTATCCAGGCAGGGGCTCCAGGGTCCGACTCAGCTTCCATCCTTTGAAGTCTGGGAAAATGAGTACCCAGCCTTCTGGGGGCAATTGGCTTTACACATTATTAAATGCTTAGTGAGGTTAGTTTCTATAAAGTGGGATAGAAATGTACTTGCTATTGCTTATATATTACCACGTCTGGGCTATTTTCAACGATATGCTTTCCTAGTCAAACACACCCCTTGACCACAACTGTCTAGGACCGTTGCTGCCTGGGTACTGCAAAAATATTGGTGCTTGTCTTCCAAGTCATGTTATGTCAGTGTGTAAGGAAATAAAACAAGCTTGTGTCCCGTTCTGGGCACCACAATTCACAAACAGGATGTTGACAAGCTGGAGTAGTCAAGAGGAGGGTGACTAAAATGATAAAGGTTCTGGAAACCCATGACCTCTGAAGAGGCCAACTGAGGGAACTGGGAATGTTTCGCCTGGAGAAGAGAAGATTCATGACATGATATAAGCCTTGTTTAAATATTTGAATGGATCTTTTGTGATTACGGAAGATGGAAACCACGTTTGTTTTCTGCAGCTTCATAAGAATAGAACATGGCCAATGGCTTCAAAACTATAGGAAAAGAGATTCTGCCTCAATATTAGGAAGGAAACTTCTGATGGTACGAAGCTGTTTGGTGTGGGCCTTATATTGCCTTGGTGTTTGTGGTGAAATGGTGAAGTCTCTTTCTTTGGTGATTTTTAAACAGAGGATGGATGGCATCTGTCGGGGCTGCTTGATGTGTTTCCTGCAAGGCAAGGGGTTTCAGGTTGGTGGCCCTTGAAGCTCTTCCCAATTCCTTGATTCTATTGAATCCTCACAGTTGCTTCTTCCTCCCTTACAGGGAATGTGCAACTGTAATGAATAAATAATACTGTTTGTTACTTCTCATTGAGATTCCGATACGAGTCATTCTCCCCTCTCGCCTAATGGAAGGTCTTGTATTGCATTGAACTTCATTTACAATAGTTCCTAGCTTGGGGTAAACCACATTGTAAAACATCCTGAAAATGTGAACAAGGACTTTCCATGTTTAGGCCAACTCCGAGGAGACGTCCCACCCATTTTCTTAGGCATGAACTCAAATTTCTCAATCCCGTTTCACTACAGAAGGTACCAATTACATAACATTATGACTGTTATGCGCTGCGACAATCCACAGCATTATTTTGCAGTATAAATTGTCACTTTTTGTCGATATATATCATGATATGGCCTCTTTCGTATGTAGGGAAACAAATCTGGTTTAACGGCTTGTCTTATGCTCTATTGTGCGTGTGACGGTCATACTTCTAACATTTGGAAACTCACAGAAATTGGAACACTGGTGGCCCAAGCAACATCAGAAGTGATCGACGGTGGCAAAATTATTAATGAGGAAGAGCAACCAAGATAGGAAAAACTGCAGCAGTTTGCTTTTGCCTTAAGCACTGGGGATGGCAAGACTCTGCCCCTTCCTCTCTCAAGCAGGAGTTAATTGCGCAAAAGCTATTTTATGCACTTTGAACTTGAAAGCAAACTGAAGGAATCTTAAGGACAAAGGGCACCTGGGAGGAGGAGAAAGAAATGGGACATTTTAACAAGCAGTAGTTGGAAACGTTGAGGGCACAGAGGGTTTTAAGCTGAACTGTTCCCTGCCAAATGGAAACAGTTGAAAAGGGTTGTAAGGTGATCTGGAGAAGGATGGAAGGAAAGGTTTTGTTCCAGAGGCTAGCAGCTTGTAGCATTCAGGTTTTTTTAAAGGCCTCAGTCGAGTTTGAATTAGCTTTGACAAATGGGGAGCTAACTGTTTTTACCTTTTAACCATGGCTGCAAATTATTGGGTCTTTAAATGAGTAGTAATGAATCATTTTTAAAAAGTAAAGTACTTCACGATTTCTCACTAACTCGGAAATTGCACAGGAAAGACCTCTGAGTCTCTTCCAACTCATTATGTCTAGCCTCAGGCTTGCAGCTTCTTTTAAAGTCTTCGTGGGAATGAAATACTGCATAGTTTTCCCCACTTGACAGCCAAACCCTGGGGGAGAGTTCTGTTGTAAACTGCTGGCATTGATTGAGAAACGTCTGCTAGTCACTCAGATATTCACATTCTCTTGAGCTCTTCGTGTCCTACCCTATAACCACAGAGGATGGTGCAGTCTGCCCTTAATTTATCCCCTATAAAGCGCATGCAACTGATCACAACCTTCAAGCTTCTCACAAATAAAAGCCATTATTGCAAAAAACAATCGTAAGCTTTCTCCTTCCCCACAAGAACCAAATATTGTCTGTTAGACATTTTCCACCTCTACATATCAAGAATAGAAAAGAGCTCCTTTTGTCTCAACTGATACGAATGTAAATTCCAAGGCATAGAAAAAACAGGTGAGCAACTATGGGAACCTACAGGGAATGCATTATCTCCCCTCCAAGATCCCTGAACAATAAAATTTTATTATGAGAATGCTACAACAACATCTTATAGGGCAGTGTTTTTTTTTCCCACCCTCTTCTTAATGCCGCGACCCTTTACAATAGTTCCTCATTTGTGGCGACCCCCACCCATACAATTATTTTTCATTGCTACATGACGAAATTATGTGTTTTCTGATTGGTCTTAGGCGCCCCCTGTGAACGGGGTCGTTCGACTCCCAAAGGGGTCCCGACCCCACAGGGTGGGAAACCACTGTTTCTAGGGGGAATTTTGCCATGTTTCGGTGCCTCCTAGGCCATTTTAAGTAAAGTCTTTTATTTTAGTAACAGGAACCTGCCCAAACATTCCCTGTTAGGAAAAGGCCTCTCCTAGGCCAAAAATGGCTGGCGGGTGGTCAAAATGACAAAAATGGCTCCCCTTTTGGGAGTGTTTGGTGGAGCGTAGTAAACACCATTTTGAAAAAAAAAATTATTATTATATTATTATTAGTATTATTTATTTATTATTATTTCCCCCACCTTAGCTGCATTTGGCACTCTTAGCTAACAGCTGGGAAGGTCTGTAAAAAAAAAAAGAAAAATGGGGGGGGGCACCATTTTTCCCCGTTTTTTTTTCCTGAAGCCTTTTTTGTCCTCCCCCCCCCCCCCATTGAAAAAAAATGAAAAAAAAAGGAGAAAAACAATTATGGAATGTTTTATTTAGCAAGATGAAGAGGAAAAAATCTTTACGACAAGGTGTTTCATATATTCTCAAAATCATTTCTAAAAACTACATACAGTATTCAGATTATTCTAAGTTCTGACCCTGAATGAGGACAAGCAAGTCCTAGGTTATCAAACTGAACTCTTCCAATGGAAAGCGCAAGAGATTTCTTCTTTAGGCGCCACTGAATAGAATCTGGTCTATTGTTGGAAACGCTCCCCCTAACTCAAGAAATAAACTGAATGTGCAAGGGAAAAGCTTCTTTTAATCCGGGTACACCTTTGGCTTTTATAACCCATGCTAACTATGCTGATGACCAACCATAATAAAAGCAAGAAGCAGAAAACTGAAGTGTACTAATAACCAGGACTGGGATCCACACTGCAGAAATATATGACAGTTTGACACCAACATTACCTTTCTATGGTTCAATGTATGGAATTATGGGATTTGTAGTTATGATTTACATTTAGCCTTCTGTGTCAGAGAGGTTCTGGTGTCACAACAAACCACAATTCCCCGATTCCCTAGATTGAGCCATGGCAGTTCAAGTGATGTCTACGGAATATATCATGCAGTGCGGAATGAAGCCCAGAGGTTGGAAAATGAATATGATTAAATTCAAGTCAAGTTAATTGAATCTGAGTACTCCCCTCCCTTCCACACCCCCCCCCCTCCCCAGTTCTTTTACAGGGAATGGGTGCTTCCCTATCTATTTGATTAGTAAAAATCGGAGAGGAATATAATATTTTTTTCTATCTACATGTTGATATTTCTCTGTGGTTTTTTGGTTTTTGAAAAGTCTATTTTTGTCTGCTCCACCATAACTAGCCAAACCAAAAGTTCAGGAGAATTTATTGCTCCATTTGTTCAAAACAAATAATTATGTTGATTTCTTTGGGGAAAGTGATAAAACTATTTTTTAAGAAGATAAACAGGGAATCATAAACATACTACACGGTGAGGAGAGAAAAATACTTCTGTATTGTGTTTTACTCTTCACTTTATAGGGGATGGCTGCTATAATATCTAGTGTACCATGGTTGGATGGCTTGCGATCTGCCCTCATAGCTCCTATGTACATCAAAAGAGTTTTTTAATCCAATTATTCACTTTCCAGGGAAGATCAACACCATTCTTGCACGTATCAGGAGATGGGTTCTCCCAAACACAGTTGCACCTTAGGTCCCAATTTATAAATATAAATCAGGATCCAGTGTCACCACCACTGTTTTTCTGAAAATGGACCTTCATAAGATGTTATGCATTGCTACTTAATACTGTATTGCATGCTAAATATGTACTACCTATTCTTGTAATAGCTGGTTTTCAACAGTATACTTTCTCGGCGTATAGCTAAAAACAGGGTGTTGGGGAAAAGCCACTGTCCCCATAAGATTATTATGAATTTTTTCATTTCAATTTCTAGCATTGCAGAAAATTAAAACTTCAGTTGACTATTTAGAAATACAGTTATGGCAATACCAATGAAAAAGGGGCTGGCAAAATTACAATGGGAATGTGAAACACAGAAATATAAGGCTTCTAGCTGTGAAACAACTTTCACTGTTTCTTCTCTGCAATGCTAGACTTTGGGGGACTGCAGGACATTTCTATGAGAGGTGGAAAATTCTCTTTTGGAGAGGCAGTGCCCTTACCTTGTCCTGCCTGTATCTACACCACCTAGATCGTGCTCTTGGGGTGGATTCAAAGCTTTCTTATCTCTTGCGCTCTCCCCTGTCTATTTCAATGGAATCCGCTCTGACCCAAATGTCTCTGTGTGAAATATTGTCTTCTTGCCCCATTCTGGAGAAAAAAAACTATTCATGAAAGACTGTGAAGAATCAAGTAGCCTGTCTGTGACACACTGCAACTAACACCACAAGTTGTTTGTCGTCCTTATTATGTGTATTATAAGCTGATTAAAAACCCTGTTGTACTGCAGGAAAAAAAATTCCTAGATTCTGGAGCCGTATCTTATAGGTGGGCTAGTTTGCTGAGTTCCTTTCTCCAAGCAATTGGGAATGGGACACTCCAACGACAAACAGGGTGCCATTTAAAGACTCAGAAAGGAGATGTGATTGGATGAATCAGCCATCAGGTGAACCTACTGTTTTTATTTTCCCAAAATAAGACTTTGCATACTCCACCATCCTTCCGATTTGTATGGCAAGCTTCAGAAACTCATCACATTGTCCATAGTATGGAACTGGTCTTTATGCTTGGACTACAGCTCCATAAAATCCCTCAGTGAGCATGGGATTCTGGGATGATTTAAAAAAGGCCATTGTTTCCAGGTGGCAGAAGCTGAACTTAGAAGCTGCGACTTAGCCAGCATTTTTTCTCCAAAGAACTAGTAATCACATGGCTTCACTCTAAGGCGACGGGGAAGGCTGGCACTTAACTTGTCAGTCACCACATAATCCATTTATGTTTACTTTTAAGTGAGTATTGCTTCCATCTGATTGTGCTTATCATGATTAGGTATGATCAAACTCTTCAGCTCTTGTTGGGCCTGCAAGTTTCCAATCAGCTCCGCCGCATATCCAATAATGAGGCATGCAGGAGGAAACTCACCGTCAGCAATATCTGACCTCCAGCTATACTCACCCTTGCCAACCATATGCTTTTTACTTCTGCCCCATTTCATTAGTATTGGAAAAGATAACGAATCCCTAATATAATTGCCAAAGAAACTTCACTTTCTTTTGTGGCTCATGGCAACAATGCCTCTGTGGGGCGATATAGTCTATATATATTCACTATTACAATTATCGTTCAAAAAAGCTTTAACCACCAAGAACACACTTTTCTATGTTTGCTTCTGAACACCATATTTCACTAATTTCTCGATTGGATAATAATAAAATGAACTCAAAAAACATAGCAAATTAGGGAAACAGTCCTAGCCTAGGCTAAAAGTTGAATGCCCACAAACAGATTTTTCTCCCCCCTCAATGGTTAGGTTGTCTACCATTAAAAACCAAGGCGGTTTTTTAAGGGGGGGGTCTAAACTAACCACAGGACCATTTAACACGGTGTAGCTCTTACCATTCAGACAAAGTGAGGCACCCCGCGTGGAGTAGGGCTTGCGCTGGGAAACCAATATGCTGCTCTGCCTCCGATACGCCCCAACCCACCACCACCCCCTCCACTCCTAACGACCCAGTTCCTGCCAAATTATATACAAAATGTGAATCATCCTCTATTTCTCAAGTTTTAAAACAAATCTGGATGATCTTCTACAAATTTGTAGAACCGTGCTGCAAGAAGGTTTGTAATTATAAGAGGGGTTGCTAGATGAAAACAAAATGGAGATGTCTTTCTTTCCTGTAATGTTTTCAGAAGAGTTAATTTCCGAAATTGTTTTCATTGCAACCAACGTAACAAGCAACCACCTACTGACATTTCCCTTTCTAACCAGAGTATTTTCCCGTTTCCAGTCTAGCAACTCCATGACCTTTTTCACAGGTCTAAACAAAATTGCACCTACCGGTGGGAAGACACTCTTTACAGAGACACAAGGAAGTAATAGTATAGTACTTGTTTTGAACACGAGGACAAAATACCACACAAAAATCTTCTTCTTGAGCAAGTC